>NC_081407.1:183227890-183827890 GCF_030272615.1 Cryptomeria japonica
TTTCTCTTTATTGCTTGGTTACCGGTACATTAATTTGGATTGTAAAGCTACAAATAAGTTTAAATATTTCATTAACCAATTAGACACTGATTCACCCCCCCCCCCCTTCTCAGTGTCTTTAGGAATGATCAAATATTTAACAACTGGTATCAGAGCCTAGATCTCTATTTGTAGAATCCTAACAGCTTGAGGAAGATTCTGAAACTGGTATCAATGGAAAGATTTAGACAATAGTTGGAAGGGGCGCTCAGAGATTTTGATGCAAAAAAATTGAAGAATATCAAACTGGAAGATGAACTTAGAAATGCTCAAGAATTTATCAAAGCACTTCAAGATAACCTGGTTATAGCAAAGAATAAGATAAAAGAATTACATGTGAAACTGCAAAATCAAGATGATGAAGAAAAAAAACTCTTAGAGATATTGCAGACAAATTAAGACAAGAGAATAGTAACATGAAGAATGAGATGCAAGATTTAACCATGAGACTATGCAAGGATATTGAAGATAGAAAGAGGAATGAAGAAGATCTGGCCATAAGACTAAATGAAAGATCAGATGAATCTCAAAGGCTTAGCTATGAAACTGATATGCTTAAAATAGATTTTATTCACATGCAACATTACAAAGAGGAACTTTTGAGACAAGTTAGCACTTTGGAAAGTGAGTTGATCAATGCAAATGAATACAAAGACAAATATAAGAAGAGTTCAGATAATCTTGATGATATGCTGAAAAGGTAGAAACATGATGGAGAAACAATTGGACTTGGATTTGAACATGGAGTAAGTTTTGGGACTACAAACAATCATGATCACAACAAACCGGTAAGGCAACCTAATGCTTATAAATTTAATGGGAAATATTTTAATTTCAACAAATTTGGTCATAGAGCAAATCAATGTAGATTTAGGAATAAAAAGAATACAAACTTACCCACCGGTCAATGTTCTAAATACAATAAAAATGATCATAAATCAGACAATTGCAGAATGAATGTGAAATGCTATGTTTGTGGTAGATTTGGACATTTATCTAATCAATGCAGAACTCAAACTGGTCAAGGTTATGGAAAGGCTATTCAGAGAAACAATGTAACTTGTTATGCATGTAACAAGATTGGGCATATTGCAAAATTTTGTAGAAGCAAGAATATACCAACGAACAATAAAGGATCTAATAACAAAGGCAAAGAGAAGGTGACTAAAATCAAGCAAGAATTTTCAAAACAATGGATTAGAAAGAGAGATCAGAAAGGTGGTGAATCTGTCACTGCACCGACAAAATAGGGTATTCCTGCACTGACAAGAGATTCTTCATCCAACTAAGGAATAATCTATAGGGGTAAGGCAACAAATTGAAAACCATTCATTTACTCTTGGGTTGATGGTAAGAAGTTATATTTCTTCTTTACCAGTAGATATGTGGAGTTTTTCACTTCACCGACGAAGCATTTATTGTACTTGTAAGTCAATTTTTGGTTATAAAGGCATTGTAACCTCTCATTTCAATTCACCAAGCATCCAATCATCTAAAGAGAGTGAAATTGAGAAAAGGCATTCTAAAGGAGAATTAGCAAAGGTCTTTTCAGAGAATTCAAGGATTTCACAGTTAAAAGGTATTTATCTTTCGCAATAGAATCTTCATCTTTTGTTCCCGAATTTGTAGAAAACCCTACCATTGTGGAAAACATCAAACGACCTCGACCCATTTTTAAGATCATTCCTAAGATAGAAAAATAGGATGATTCTATTGGTGCATTTTCCAAAATCCCGAAGGGAGTCGCGTTCACTAAAGACCCTAGGGAATACATACATTACAACATAGAAAGTTTAGGATCTAAAAATTTGATGAACATGTACTTAAATGTAATTACTGACAAGGATGGGATAGTGAAATCAGAACATAAAGTAGTTGAGGATTTAGGTTTCATAGACATCCTCCATATGCCAAAATTCTCAGATGAAGGCATCTGCTATGTCCTTAGCAAGGTTCATGGAGAATTTATGTGGTTGGACTCAGTATTTAAGATTACCAAGGAAGCTATTAAAGTTATTATTGGTTTACCCTCTACTAGTTCTAGACCTAACAAGAAGAAGAAAATTCCTAACAAGGATGTTATAAGCTTAACCGGAGCTACATATGACAACCGGTAACTTAGGGTCAATGATATAAAGGATAAAAACATTAAATTTGCAAGCATGATAATTGGATATAAAGTTGGTCACACAAACAGGTTGAATTATGTGTCTAGTTCATGCATTCGTAGTGCATATGAGATGTTTGTAAACAATTCCAAGATTGACATCTGTGAATGGTTGAAGGATGAATTGCTAGAAAATTTGGATAAGATAAAAGGTGACAAGAAAGGAACATTCAAATTTGGAAATCTGTTAGTATGTTTAATGCTTTACTTTTCAAAGGAGATCCCCGGTATGGGTCATAAGGATTTTGCCTATGATATTTTTGTTGGAAAACAGATAAAGGAGGCGATCACCAGTATGGGAGCAAACAGTGATGAGCTGGTTAAGGATTACTTTAAGAATTTTCAAACTAAAATGAAATAGAGAGAAAGGATTTCCCAAAGCATTGTAGAGAAATATGATAAACAAATATGCTTTGTAGTAAAGAGAGATGAAATCTCGATGGAAGCAGTTAGACCTAGAAATATATGGATTACTGAAATGGGATATGAGGTGGACTCTCACATTTTGAAATCATATGCAAAAATACTCCTAGATGCTCCACCAAAACCATCAGAGAAAATATTTGGTAGTGCTGAAACAATTGAAAGTGATGTAGCCATGATGAAGCAGAGAAAGAAAAGAGGCAAATTCATGAAAGATGCTTCTAAAATGGTAAAAGAAGTTACAAAAGGTTTGATGAGTCTTGTTGGTATTGCTTCTAGTATAAAAGAAAGTCAGTTAGAGTAAACATCGATAGTTTATGTTTCCCCGGTTGTTACTTCTTCTAAGATAGAAAGTGATAAAGCAATTGAATTTAAAAGAGTTGAAAGAAAGAAAAGGAAACCTTCAACGACACCTGCTCCATCTCCAAAGAAGACAAGAACATAAAGAAAGAAGCAATAGGTTGTAAGAGAGCCTAGTGGTCCAAAGAAGAAGGTAACTCCAAAGAATAAATCAGAACCTAAGGCACCAGATACTCTTACACCAGAAGAATTGATAAATGAAATCACACAAGAAGGTAACCTTAGCAATGTAAATAAACTTTATCATTCTTTCAAAGATTTAGATAAAAACACTATAGAGGAAAGCATTATTTTACATCTTGATATCTACAAGAAAGTTCTCATTGAGGCTGTAGATGATCTGCCTAATGACTTGATCTGCCTAATGACTTGTATTTGAGGTTAGAAGCTAAAAGGATGTCGATAATGGAATTAGATAAGAAACTGAAAGTAGAGGCTCTACTTGCTGTACATCCTGTCAACTCCAAACAAGAAATTGATAACTTAATTTCAAAGGAAAACATAACAGTTTTTGTGAGTGGTCACCGACATATTAGACTTATGGCAGGCTAAGTAAAGGAAATTGCAAATGAAATGGCAAACAAATGGGACATATTCTTTGTGGAAAGAGAGAAGAAAGAAGAAAATGATAGATAGAAAATTGATGTCTTTTGCAAAGGTATATTAGAAGGATAAAAGTAAAAGTAAAATTGGTAGTGTATCTGATATAACGGCCAAGGATAACCTTCCTCCACTGGCACAAGACACCCCACCAATAACTGTAGAGGCACCAGTACAAACTGACAGTCAACTGAAAGAGAAAGAAAAAGATATGACACAAGATGATACTAATCCGGAGTCAAACATTCTTTTTACCATGAATGTGGACACTCGGGACTTCAACATTGTCATGGACAAGGAAACCACAGAGGTAAAGCAAACTGAAGCCACAAATATTAAAATCTTTGAGTCACTGGTCAACAATGTTCACTCTCAGAAAATTGAAATATCAGCTGAAGATAAGGAAACAAATCCATCCTAGATGCTACTCAGCTTAACCCTAAGAAACCGGTAGAAGCAGAAATAGAAGCACAAACTGAAACCGAAAAAGGACAAGAATAGAGCATAGTTGAACCGATAGTCACCAAGACAGAGAGTAAAGATGACAGTAAGGTTGAAAACAAAGTTGAAACATAGAGTGAGCAAAAGGCAGAAATAGTGAATAAAGAAGAGGTCAATGATGGAAACAAGGAAGAAGTGGTTAAGGTAATTGGACAAGTATCTGAAGAAAAGAAAGTTATTGTTGAGCCTAGCACTTCCACCATGGATTATAGGCCTACAAATGTGACTGATGTACTTTTGGATTCAATAAAGAGGATCACTGATTGCAATGCCTTAGCATTTAAGGCCATTGATGATACATTACCTATATTGAAAATGATTGCACTGGCTTGCAAGATAGATCATATTGATCGATCTTTAGGTAAATTGGACACATTGTCCAAATTCATTGCTTCAAATATTCTAATTGTGGATAAGATTAATGAGGAGACTATTAAGGAATGGGTGAATAAGGAGAAAAGTGAATTCTTTGATAAGACTATCAAGGATTGTACTGAGCATATTGACTCTTTATTACCGGTACTTAATTCCACTATTCAGGAATATAAATAATTATATAAGGAAGCATGCAAGCCTCACAACTTGACAGATACATAGAGAAAGAGATAAAGAAAACACAAAAAGAGATTGATGATATAGCATACAACATGATAGGTTATTTGGAACTTACCTCAATTTTTGATCAAGAAATGGCAGTTTTTTAAGAAAAGATTAAAAAACTAGAAAAAAGAAAAAGAAAGGATAAGAATGAAGGCAAGTGAGATGAGAAATAAACTTGGTCACAGATTAGACAACCTTATAAATCAGTGGATTGAGTTGTCTAAAGAAATAATTCAAGGAGAAAGATCACTGGAGAAATAGGTGCATTATTTGACCGGTATGATCCAACAGACTAAAACCATTATCTTTGAGAACACCAAATTCATGCAGAGTCTTAATCTGATTTTGGTGGATATATTTCAAATTGTACATAACTGGATATAGGCTATGAGGTATAATTTTAAATTCTTTGATTCTTTTGACATCCTTTGTCATTGATTTCAAAGGGGGAGTAGTAGTATGGAGAAAAATATATAGAAGAGATCATTTTCTCAGGTGAGCACTCCTATTTTTGGATCAATTTTGGACTTCATTTTTGTATATCAGTTTTTTGGATTTTTCTCATGAGTGTTGCCATCACTTCTAAAGGGGGAGATTGTTGGCATTATACACTCAGATGAGAATAGTTGATGTTGTCATTGATGGTAACCAACTGGTAACACAGTTCACAGCTTACACCGGCAATAGACATCATCTACCGGCACCGACAGGCACTACAGATTACTCTCACTGGCACCTAGACTACACCGACAAAAGATCTTACCAGCACCCCAACCGATATGGAAATTATATTGTTTTGTATTGTAATTATATTGTATAGCCGACATGATGTATTGTAAAGAATCATATATGTATGAGATCTTATAGGTCATTTTGTAGTGAAAAAAAAATATGTATGGTATGTAAGCGAAGGAAGGATATGTAATTAGGTAATGAATATGAGAGCAAATATCTATATATGAATTTTGATGTAAAAATTTTGATGAGAAAATAAGAGTAGAGCATAATGAAGAGAGGTTTATGGTAGAGGTATTTGACAAAGCTTAAATAGGTACTGAATCCAGTGTTACAGATGCTATTTTCAGCAGTACATTGTCATTGGATTTAATTATCCAATTTTGTAGTAAGTGTGATTTGGTTCAGTTTGATAGATCATTTTGAGATAGACATGAGATAGACATGAGATAGGAGATTATGGATATGCGAATGCAATACAATGCAAAATATATCAGAGAGATTATGTATGTGAGGATATTTATGTAAGGGTTATTCCGATAAAGGGTTTAGGATTTCAGACTGGAATAGACGGAGCTTAAACTGGAACTATATTCTGGCATAGAAGATTCTATCTTAGCAGTTCACACTTCACCGCATTGTAGTTTGGATTTTTATGTAGTTAGTGAGGCTCCTTTTGTGATTGAGCAGTGTGCTTTAGGCTGTAAGCCTTCCTGCAAGTGCAAGCCCCTCATATTTTGTAATATCTCTTCATATGGCTAGTGGGTTGATATTGTGGGTTACAAATGATGAATACTAAGAGGGGGGGTGAATTAGTATGCCAAAAATATTTGCACTTAAACACTTTACAAGACTGACAGTAAACCGGTAAAACAGTTTAGCAGACAAACCGGTTAGCACACATGCAAACTAAATAGCAAATAATGCATTCACCCACAGAAGCACAAACACCATAACACATGAGATTTTGACATGGAAAATCAAATGGGAAAAACCACGGTGAGATGGAACTCACAAGTAACTATCTGCATAATAGGAACTAGACGGGTTAAGGTCTTACAATGTTCTTTACCAGAACAAATCTTGTTAGGAATCTCAATGTCTGTTAGGAGATAAGTCCAATTAAAGACTACCTTGCTAGAGGATTTTACATCCACAGATGTGAACCACCTTGTTAGAGGATTTACAAAAGGCTTTTGGGCCTACCCAGTTAAGGACTACAGACTTGTCAAAGATGTGAGTAATCAACAAGTGTTTGAACTAGCTCGTAGCACAGACTGCTCGGTTAGATCCTTGGTAGAGCGTTCCTAATGCACTCCAGCATTACTTCAGTCTTCTACACATTCATATTCTCTCGAATTCCTCAATCACCTTAAACCCTAGCAACAACATAAACTTTCGCTGTTTCCACATCAACAACCCAAAACCCTATACATGATGTCCTTATAAAGGAATCTGATTTCATGTTGGTCCAATAAGATTACATAACAATTTCCTAGGTTCAATGAACTTGGACATACTTGGTATCACAACACAGAAAGGCACCGTTTAGGTGTTGGCACCATCAAACAATTGGTGGATGGTAACTCATCACAAAATGTCGATTGGTAACTCATCATAGAGTATTATCGGTTCATACAAAATGTCGGTTGCCAGTTTGACAAAAATGAAGACTGGTAAAAATGTGTTAAGTTGCTTTAGTCCCTCATACCACTTCGTATCCACGAACCGTTTGGGGTCAACATGCCACTTCAGACCGAGAAACACATTTTGCAAAACACCAATAGTCTAAAGACTATAAAACAACATACCGGTTGGAACAAATACCAGTTATGCTCAAACTCATACATATAAAGGAGATCTCAATGCAAGTGTGTGTCCATCAATGACAATCACAACATAAACATCAAAAATGCCAACAATATCCCCCTTTGGCATTGATGGCAATACTTAGGAAAATAAAATTTTGACATCTAAGTGTTTTACAACAAAATCATACCATTAGCAAAATTGCTCCCCCTAAGCATATACACTATCCCTTTGGCAATACAATGTATAACAATTTTGCATAAAGAGCATAAACATTGAGATATTTAGAGCATATATCAAAATTTTGATTACCAGATACTTTTCTCAAATAGAATTCTTCTCCCCCTTTGCCAACAATGACAAAGTATAGCTAAACAATCCTGTTTTCAAAATAATAAAAGTTTATGACAATAAGGAATAATATTTGTCAAAAATAGATTTAAAATCCTGCAAGAATTGTTTCATCGATAAAGACCAGGACTCAAGTAGGGAGGTGGCTACTTCCTTTTTTGTCTGCATCTGGGAGACCTATTCTTCCATGGAATCAATTATGCTCATCTCCCATGTAACTGTTAAGGCATCCGGGTTCAGATAGCACTTCTAAAGAATTTACAATTGTGGGAGTAGAAGCAGTTGTAGCTCTTGCAAATCTCTAGACCGGGTGCTGATCTCTTGCTCCATTTTTGCTGACTGGATGTGAAACCGGTGAAAGGTTTGCTCATAAGTTGTAAAGGAATCATAAGGTGGCTTGAATGTGCTCATGTAGGATGGCAAGTCCATTTGAAGCTTTTGCTTCTGAGCTAGCACATCATCATAGAACATATGGGGTTGGTAGATCTTGCTAAGTAGCAGATTTCCCTCATCCAGAGCCTCCCTTATATCCTTTTGTTCTTTCTTCAATTTAGATCGGAGCTCATTCAACTTCTTCACCAGAGCTATATTGAGAGCTTTTTGATGCTCCTTTTTGACATTTGCCTCTATTGCCTCTTCTAAGCTTTGCACCTGATCATCGACTACTGTCCATAGGAGCTTAATTTTAGCTAGTTGATGAATTGGTGTTGGGAAGATTTGTACTGGGTATCAAACCGGTAAGAGTGTCCACAGTTGCTTCAATTACATCCTGCTCCTTCTTCCTTTGAATAATTTCAAGGTGCTCTTGAGCAACCTTGATGCTCTGCATTAGCTCCATTTCACTTGCAGACTAGAGATCGATAGGACTGGTGAGATCAGCCAGTTTGGCTTGACTCTTAGTTTCCTTCGGAGTTTCCATCTGGGTGCTCTTCTCCGCTTCTCCTGCCTTGTCCTCTTTTTCTTTCTTCTTCTCCACTTCTCTACTCTTCTCCACTTCCTTGTCCTCCTCAACCTTTTTCTTTTCTACTTCCTTCTTCTTCTCCTATTCCTTATCTTCCTCTTCTTTCTTCTTCCTCTCTACTTCCTTCTTTTTCTCTTGTTCCTTATCTTCCTCTTCCTTCTTCTTCCTCTCTGCCTCCTTCTTCTTCTCTTGTTTCTTATCTTCCTCTTCCTTCTTCTTATTTTCTTCTTCTTGCTTCTCTTCTTCATCCTTCTTCTTCTTCTCCTCTTCATCTTTCTTCTTCTTCTTCTCTTCATCCATTTTATTCTTCTCTTCTTCATCCTTTTTCTTCTTTTCTTCTTCTTCCTTTTTCCGCTTCTTTTCTTCATCCTTTTTCCTCTGCTTGGCCTCTTCCTTTGCTATTTCCTATCTGTCCTCGGCTAGCTTATCCACTTATTTAGCTTGTTGCTCCTGTCCTATTGCCTCAGATGGTGTTTCTTGAGTAACATCCTCTACGTCCAAAGCATCGACATCAATGGTGTCGATCGGTTCAACAACTGGATTTCCTTCATCATCAAATACTTCATCCGGTTTGGATATAACCGGTTCTTTTTCAGCTTGCTGGTTGGCTAGACGTGCTTTGTGAGACTCGATAGTAGTTGTCATAGAGTGATGAGTGTATTTTTTGATATCATCAACTCTACCTTCTAACAGCCAGAGTCTTCTTCTTCTAATGAAGAAGAGTCCTTTATTTTGGTCAATAACATCAAATAATTCAGAATTTGATAGGCCGAGAAAGTATTCTGCAAACACTTTCTCCCTAATTTCTTGTTCCTTTTCTATGGAAATGCACCATCTATTATCTAATGACATATATAAAGAATCTGGTGTCTAAGATTTAATCTCTGAGGGCGGCCGGTCATTAACACATAAATACTGAATTATTTCCTTTTCAACTGCTTCCTTTTTATCATCATTAAAGTCATCAAAACTCTCGATTAAGTCATGCAACACTTTTCTCCTAATATTCTTTATTGTTCTTTGACAATGTGTCAAAGGTTTATAGGAAGAGATATCTATATTTACTGGTGCAAATGACGTCAGTTCATTCTTTGTCTTTCTCTTTGCTTGATGTGTTTTCTTTGGCTTTTCCTCAGACACAGTTTCTTCTAAGTCTGGAGAGGTATTCCTTGTTTTCCTCTTTCTCTCAAACACTTTAGCTGGTGCCACTTCTGGTTTCTTCTTTCCTAGTGATCGCTTGGTCACTTTTGGAGTTGTAGTAGTAACCGGTGCTGATGCTGCAGGCACTGCCTTTGCCTTCTTCACTGCAGGTTCTTTTCCTTTCTTTGCAGAGGATTCCTCAACCGATGTAACCCTTTCTAGAGAGGTTCTGGTCCTCTTTGCCTTATGATCAAGAGGTGAGGCAATAAGGGTAGAGGCATACCCTTCCATCATATTGTACATCACCTCATAGCCCATTGGCTCCACTTCTTCCTATCTAGGCTCAATAGCCTCCATTATGCATTGATCCACCTTGATGGTGAAATAGATATCGTCCTCATATTTCTTGACGATGTCACCAGATATTCTCATTCTTTGGCTCATTTTCCGTCTGAACTCATCAAAATACTTGTTTAGAACATCAGGGTAACCGGTTCCAATTGCTTCAATGCTATCCTTGATTTTCTTGGTCACCGGTTGGTCAGCAAACCACTAGACATCTCCTACTCCTGGAAAGTAGCCTTGGAAATAGAAGAACAACCCAGCCAATAGTTTACCAAACTTGAACCTTAGTGCATTATCCTATTTGATTGACTTCAGATTCAACAGGAGTTGTCTCTACATACCAATGCACAGATCAAATGATGCATCCTCCTTTATCATCTAGTAAGCAACATTTACCACTGCAGCAGATACAGAGTTAATTTTGCTAGTTGAGAATGTCTAGTATCCAATCACCATACATGCATACTTCACCAGATCATCCTTGATAGAATTGACTGTTATGCCTTGTGAGTCGCTCACTAAACTAGTAAGCTTGGACATTTCAGTTTTTCTTACCATCCTTAGGGCTGGCACTTCGCCTGTGTTGTAGAATCCAGTGACTACATGAATTTCTTGTGGCGTGATGTCATGTGTTCTCTCCAGGTACATCTTATCACTATGGACTCTACTTAGAATGATCCTTATATGATCCTCTGTGAAATCCTCCAGGATGTAAACAACATTGTGGAGCTTCTTCTTCTCCAAAATATTATACTCCGGTTTGATCTTCTTATACTTTTCACAAAATAAACCTAACTGGGAGTGGATGGCTAGAGACCCTAGGTCTTCAATCTTGCAATCTATGTAGTCAGAAATTCCCTCTTCTACTATCACACCAGTCGGGACTTGTGATAGGGCATTATACTTAGACTTTCGTTGAATAAAACTTGTAGACCTGACAAATCCACTAGAACTGGTATGAGATACGGAAGCCATGATAGAAATTTCAAGAGCTCGAGAAATGCCTTTTGAAACACATGAATTTAGGGCTTGCTGATTCTCCTTCACTTCACACTCCGTCGGTTGTTGAATCACCGCTTTGTGTTCTCCACTTGATCGTTTGTAGTTTGAATTTGAATCTCCTTCATGGTTTCACAATTTCTCAAAATCTCAGCTCAAATCGCCTTTTCATCGCTCTGCTCTTTGAAAAACTTTTCTTTGCTCGAAAACTAATAGTGAGAAATGATTTGAAAATTCCTTTTAAACATATTTCTCACCTACTATAATTAATGCTCCTCAATGAGGGCGTAAACCCTAATTTGCCTTTTTACCATTTCTAGTCTTTTGCTAGATGACAGGTATCACATACTGGTTAAGGTTTTTTACTGGTGTAAACTGGGGGTTCGAAACATTTCGGCATTTTCTCCCCCTAAGCTTTTCTGAAGCTTAGTTTGTTGGTTCCGTGATTTCCACACTAGGTGCAGAAACTGGTTCCTCTTGTAGTATTGCTGGTTTCTTCTTCTAGGTTTTGTTCATGCCTGCTTGAATAGTGTCAACATCAATGTTTCCTTCTAGAGTGACCGGTATATCATCAGATATGTCCTTTCTTGATCTACAGAATCTGGCAATGTGACCCAGTTTGTTGCAGTGATAGTAGACCAATCCAGGTGCTCTCCAAGGTCCATTGTTCATGTTTCCATTCTTCTTTCTACATGTTGTAGTAGTGTGACCATGACCATGACATACCATATAGTTTTCTCTCCATCCGATTGTCGCTTGATAGCCATTGCTTCTTTGCTGATGATTGAAGGTATTAAACAGGTTGTGATTCTGGTTCACAAAAGGTTCAGGACCAACTCCTTGGGTCCTCTGAGGATATCTTCCAGTGTTATTCATAATAGACCTACATTCAAATGCTCTATGCCCATACTTGTTGCATGCATAATAGTTACCATCAAATCTATAGGATCTAGGCTTATCATTTGGGAAATAAGTAAAATTGTTGTAAGCCCTACTCCTACAAACATTTGCAGTATGTCCTTCTTTAAGATAGTTAAAGCAAATAGGTTTAAACTTTTGCTTACCTTTATCCTTTGATGTCAGTTATTTCTTTGATGTTCTAGCATTTGTACCAGAGGTTTCACCTTCCTCATGGCCAGAATAACCAAGTCCATTGGTATTCTTGACCGGTTTGGTAGATTCAAGATTTTACTCTAGCTTGATAGTGCTGTTGTTGAACTTAGCAAGTATTTCCTTTGACTCAGAGAGTTCTTTGGAAATAGTAGCATTTATTTCTAACATGTTTTCACTCTTAGAGATGGCAATGTTCAGTTCTCCTTGCATGTCTTCCTTTTCCATTTTTCTTGCATGGAGTTGAGCAGTTAGGGCATTGATCTCTTGTTTCAGCTTGGAGATCTCATGATCTCTTTCTCTCACTAGATCTTCAGCTTTCCTCCGGTTCTCAAGCTCTTGACACATCCGAATAGTCACTCCTTCCAATTCCTTTCTCAGGTTGGAATTTGATTCATTCAACTTATTTACTTCTGCAATTAGGGCTTCCATGTCTACTTCATCTGAAGAACTATTTTCAGATAGCTCCATCAGCTTCTCTGCATGTTCTCTCCTTTTTGCTTGAGATTCCTTGTATTTGACCATAAGATCATCATAGGCTTGCTCAGACTAAGTGAGTCGATGAGTAAGTTCCCTTATAGAGTATTCCCCCATATCTCTTTCCAAGTGGTTAAACTTATAGAAAGGTAGGCTCTGATACCAATTGATGAATACTAAGAGGGGGGGTGAATTTGTATGCCAAAAATCTTTGCACTTAAACACTTTACAAGATTGACAGTAAACTAGTAAAATAGTTTAGCAAACAAATTGGTTAGCACACATGCAAACCAAATAGCAAATAATGCATTCACCCACAAAAGCACAAACACCATAACAAATGAGATTTTGACATGGAAACCCAAATAGGAAAAACCACGGTGAGATGGAACCCACAAGTAACTATCTGCAGAATAGGAACCAACCAGTTAAGGTCTTACAATGTTCTTTACTAGACTAGATCCTGTTAGGAATCTCAATCTCTATTAGGAGATAAGTCCAATTAAAGACTACCTTGCTAGAGGATTTTAGATCCATAGATGTGAACCACCTTGTTAGAGGATTTACAAAAGGCTTTTGGGCCTACCCGGTTAAGGGCTACAGACTTGTCAAAGATGTGAGTAATCAACAAGTGTTTGATCTAGCTAGTAGCACAGACTACTTGGTTAAATCCTTGGTAGCTCGTTCCTAATGCACTCTAGCATTACTTTAGTCTTCTACACATTCATATTCTCTCCAACTCCCCAATCACCTTAAACCCTAGCAACAACATAAACTTTCACTATTTCCACATCAACAACCCAAAACCCTAGACATGATGTCCTTATAAAGGAATCTAATATCATGTCAGTCCAATAGGATTACATAACAATTTCCTAGGTTCAATGAACCTAGACATACTTGGTATCATGACACAAAAAGGCACCATTTAGGTGTCGGCACTGTCAAACAATCAATGGATGGTAACTCATCACAGAATGCTGGTTGGTAACTCATCACAGAGTATTTTTGGTTCTTACAAAATGCCGGTTGCCAGTTTGACAAAAATGAAGACTGGTAAAAAAGTGTTATGCTGCTTTAGTCCCTCGTACTGCTTGGTATCCACAAACTGCTTGGGGTCAACATGCCGCTTCAAACTAGGAAACACATTCTACAAAACACCAATAGTCTAAAGACTATAATACAATATATCGGTTGGAACAAATACCGGTTGTGCTCAAACTCGTACATATAAAGGAGATATCAATGCAAGTGTGTGTCCATCAATGACAATCACAACATAAACATAAAAAATGCCAACAACAAATCCCACCATGGTTTTTCCTCTTTGAGGTTTTGCACATATAATTTTGTGTGTTATGGTTCTCATTTATATGATTGGCTTATTGGTTTCTTTACTTGTTTTAATTTTGTATGTATTGATATACCACTTGGTGTATGCATGTTTTAATTAGAGTAAAATTAATCATTATGATATAACATTGATTCACCCCCCTCATCTTAGTGTTATTGGATTCTAACAAAACTAACTCCCAAGGTTAGGTTTAGGGAACTTTTGAAGGCCCGTATGATATACCTATGGGTAAAGGTCAATTTTAGCCATGTGACCACTCACATGTGATTGTCAAGTCACCTCAAAAAGTGGGTTTTCCAAGATGGACAAAAAATCAACTTTTGAGAATTTCTCCTTGGTTAGACAACCTTCCATTTGAGTGATAGCTGCTCTTCCCCACTTTCACTTACCTTTTTCAGTTTCCATTTTTAGAAACCATGTAAGAGGTTGGGAAGACCAACCTATGGGATCTCACATCCTTTCCAAGGAAGCTGGAAAGTGTGAGGAGAGCCTACTTAGGGAAGGGATTCAAACTTAGGATCTTGATCACCCACTCTCCAATCTTGGAGACTTAGAGTTGTTTTTGAAAATTTGGGATAAGAGATGCATTTTGGGTTTTTGGGAAGAAAAGACTAGTGGAATGGGTAGCTCTTCTAGAACCATCTCTCATACCATTTGTAGGATTAAAGGTTGGTAGTGTTCTTCCATGCATTTTGATTACCATTATTTTTTATTATGGAAAAACATGTTTTGAGGGGACCTGAAACCCCTTACAACAGGTTTTGGAGGGACCTAAAACCATCAGATTTTACCAGGATCTGGAACCCAAAGAACAATGCTGCCAAAGAAAATTAACTAGGAAAACCAACAACCCACACAAAGCTGAGCCGACAAAAGCTAGCAAACACTAGCAAGAAGAACCAGCCAAACACTTAAGATATAATCAATATAAATCAAGTTGGCTGCACCAACTAGGCTAAATATTCAAACTATAATGAGGCTTAGCATGCACCCTCAACCAAACAACAATGATGTTTCCGGCTCCCTTGACCTGAGACAGAGACTTCAGACACCAAAAATCATGACTAGCCCATAACCAAAAACAACCACAATCTAGACTTGGCCCTTGAAAACTATCAGCAACCAACTAGATAAGAAAAGACAAGGCAAATAAAACAAGCTGCCTAGAGATAAAGGGATTTAAAACTATCTTTTGAAATGGCTCCCAGAACCACTTCAAAGGGTTTTGAGGTGGTACCCTCAACCACCTTAAGCTGAAACAGAGGCCCAATCTAGAAAGCATCCATCCAAACAAGCACAGCCACACTCTCCACCTCAATAGGAGAAGACAAAAAGGAACTTGAGAGAAAAGATCCAGCAACCAAATAATCACCAGCCTCAAGAGAAAGGTGCTTCAAACTAGGAGAAGAAGCACCAAAAGTCCCCTTAACCACCCAAACACCAAGCAGCCACTCCACCTCCATAGAAGGGTAGAACGCCTCAAGAAGAGGACAATGGGATTGGGTAGTAAGAGGAAAAACTCTCAAAAGGAAAACAATAGTGGAAGCACCAAGGGCCCACATAGAAGAAACAAGACCACCAAAATTGTAACCAAACTCCAATAGCAAAGAAACAACCCCCACCTCAATAGGGAGAGAACATAGTTTCTTCAGAAGGATAGACCACACCAATTACAGCCCAAAACCAAAACAACTTGTGCCCAGCAAAGCTGCCTCAGAACAAGAGCATCCAACTCCTTCTGTGAAAGATATCTCCACCTCTATAGGAGATAAAACCTTCTTAGCAGGCGCAAAGAGAGAAGAAGGGTGCTGAGAAACTACCCAAAACCTAGGCATTTCCACCCAAAGGGCATCAAAAGATCTCCACAAATCCCAGCCCGAGAGGAGGAAAATGGAAAAAGAATAACTGCAAGCACAAAAACCTCCGACCTAATAGGGGAAAGGGAGCAATGCAGGGACACAAGCCAACACAGAGCAAAATGGCCTAACAAGGCCGACCTGATAGACAAGAGAGGAAGAGAGAGCTGCTAGAAGAAATACCCACTAGCTCTAAGCCACTAAGCCCACAGTAGCAACAACCCAAATAGCTGCCTTAGTGAGAGACCCCGAAAGCTGATCCACTAGAAAGAGGGAGTGAAGGGGCATCGCAAATCATCTAGGTCAAGCCAGTTAGTGATACCTAAAGCCAAGGCTCCCAAGCAATCATCCTCATCATCGTCTGATTCCTCCCCTTCTTCAACCATAGTCGAAACCCTAGCTCCCACACTCCCGCTCTCTCTCATTGTGTTTTTTCATTCCTTGTGTGGAATTTTGATTACCATTGTTATATGTGAATAAAAATTGCTTTTGTAATATATTTTGTTGTATATATGATTTGTGGTGTTGGTTGTTGAAATCCTTCTTTGTGATCATCTTTGTGTTATTTTTCTAAGTATATTGTGATATGGGTGTTTCAAGGCCAACTCACTCTTGGGAGGGAAGAGTAGCCTTGGGGTGAAGTGCTACTTGACAGCCTAAGATTGTAGAGACTCTCTTCTTGGAAGAGAGAGATACACAAGGGTTATGGGACCCTTGCTACATTGTTTTATGCTTATGCAAAAAGGGGGTCATAAGGCGGAGATTTGAGCTTGTAAGACATGGGGGTCATAAAGGAAGTTTTTGGGTCAAGTATGTGACCTTGAGTTGGTTGTATTTTCATAGCCTTGCGAAGGCATTTATTTCTCTTTTCATGCAGATCTCCTCTAAGTGCTTGGTCCATCTTCACCCCACAAAATTAGTCACGCAGTGACAATGTGAATCCTTGGGCTGGGAGTTTATGTTTTGTATGAGTTTTCTTGCATGTATGGTTGAGTTTATTTGTAGCCTGTTTAGCTTTAGTTCTCCTACCTCGGGGGTGGCTTCTTGTAAGCCTAGGTTGGGAGGTGAGCCTCCATGGTCACAACCTATAAGTTTTGTTTGCAGGTTTACATTTGGGTTAAAGGATGAAGAAAAGGCAAGTTTATTTGTAGGTCTTCTATTAGATTTATTTGGAATTCTAAAAAGAAGTATTGTAACAAAGCTCCTTATTCTTGTCAAACAAAAGAGAGGCTTGAAAGTTGTAATTTTATTATTATTGTAAAGTGGATATAGAAAGAAAAGAAGTTGTATTTACTTTTGTTGTATATTCATTACATTGAAATAAAAAAAGAATTTAAATAGTATTCAATATTGTTTATTTATTATCATGAAATGGGGTAGGAAATGCAAATTTTTTTCAGCTATAATGTCTATTGAGAAAAAGAAATCAGTAGAAAAAAAAATATTTAAATAAAATACATTTTTATCTCTATACTCAGTTTTGTGGTGTAAACTTGCTTAGTATAAAATCTAAATATGCAGTGTTGAATAAAGTTACTTGCACTTCATTTATTTTAATTTATTAAACTATCTCATAAAAAAATTATAGTGTTTATTTTTGAGCATATATATATATATATATGCATTACTTGAAAATTATTAAATGTTGTTGTTAATTATATTGGACTTGCAAACCACTATGAAGACATAGTAGAAGAAAAGATTAACATTTTATCTGTTTATATAAATACACACACATATATTAGATTCAAAAAAATGAGTAGTAGTTCCTGGTTGTTTGTAAGGGCCATTGTGGGCTGAAACCCACAGAACAACTTCGGCCGCACTATGGGCTGTGACCTAGAGGGATGGTTTCGGCCGCCACTGTGAGCCATGACCCGTAGGGGCAGCTTCGGCCACACTGTGGGCTGTGACCTGCAGGGGCGGCTTCAGCCACCACTATGGGTCTTGACCCATAGGGGTACAACCTTCCCTCGGGGCCTTGACCCTCCCAAACCCCCACCGCCATGGTTGCATCTCGACCTGCGTGCATACTAAACTCACCGCCCCTCACCATATTGGGCCTACATAAAATGAACATGAATTAATAAACCCTAATTTTGAATTAGAGATGTAAGGAAATAATAAAAGAAATAATGTATAGATAGTTATGTTTATAAATAGACTAAAAAAATGTGGGGAACCCTAAATAGGGTTCGCTCACATGTTTTTCAAAATATAAGAATATTATATTGAAAGGGGTTTTGTATTTTTAATATAGTTAATGGAGTTAAATGGGGGGAAACCCCATTCCAAATAAGGGGTTATTATAATGTTATTTAACATATTTGAATTTTAGGTTGTTGATTTAATTTTAATGGAGTGTTAATTTAAAAGGGGTATGTTTTTAAATATAGTAAATTGGGGGGGATCATATTTTATTTAGAGGGTTTTGTTTAATCAAATTTAAAGGTGTTATATTTTTTATGAAGGTAATTTGGGTTAGATGATTATTTAAATTTTATAAGGGGGTATTAGTTATCAAATGTGGAAGATTTATTTTCTAGGCAACTTCATTTATGAATTAGATAAATTAATGATGTATGGAACTTTACTTTATTAGCTTATTATTTAATATTAATATAATTAATTTGTATTAATATTAATTTAAAGAATTTTAGAATTATTTAAATACTAGAAGAAAATAATAATTAACTCATAATATAATTAAAATTGAAGATTGATTTGGGAGAATTAATTAATTTTAAAGGTTGTGATGACTTTATACGGTTAAATTATTTAGTCTAGATAATGGTAATTTTTGTAAATATTAAGTAAATAATCATCTAAATATAATATTAAATCACTTAGGGGTTTAAGATAAGACCCTAGTCTCCTAGTTAAATTTAATAAATTATCGCTCACTTTAGAAACCCATTCTTAAGGTCACTTGAGATATCTTTTAGTGAAACGAAATAAGTTATCACACCTTTTGAACACGGAACATCAAGCATTATAGTGTTATTAAAAAAATTTGTTTCTGCATTTTTTCCCAAAAGTTTGGGCATGACATCTATCATCTATCAGCTTGCTATTTCATCGTAAATTGTTTGTCCATTGCATACATCTATCCATCACATTTATTGCTTTGAACCATTAATAATATTTATGCAGCTTACCAAACGGTTGTCAATCTTTGATATACTTATTGTAGTCACTATCTTGGATTTTATCAGAATCAATTAATCTGCATTTGTATCCCATCATGGTTTAGATCATTCTTTGTACATCCATAATAATAAAGTTTGTTTTCACTAGGGGCAGAATCCTAATTTCCTTTTGCTAAGGGAATCTTTAAAATCTTTGAAAATCCAAAAGCATTCAAAAAACATAGAAAAACCAAAAACACCTAGGGTTTTGAAACAAACAATAAACAACAAGGCAAGGAAGATCAAGGCATTTACAACAACTGGCTTGTGAAATTTAGAATTCAAAGATTCAATCAGCAAGTAACAAAGGATTATCAATTATCAGTCATCAACATGATTATATCAGTTAATGACCATGAGAACATATGTATGACATACAAGATTCAGTGTTTACATCTTGATTTTCGCTAATCATGTACCTTACGCAACTCGATGATGTCCATGACTAGAGGAGCTATGATGGGGCATGATTATTTTTGGTGTTTGTTGTTTGTGGTTTATCTGTTAGTTAGGTATGTCCTTGTCTAAGGATATGATTGGAAAAATATCATGGAGGACGTTCTGAGTCATGCAATGAAAGGGAATAATACTTGTTTGTTCTGCAAGAAATACTCAGGTCAACTTGATTCATTGTATCAAGTTGCTTGTATAAACTTTCTATATCAAAATCCATGTAAGAAATACTCAAGTCAGCTTAAATCATTAAGTCAAGTTGCTTGTATTTTCTTACAACTTTTAAAAGCTCAATGACGAAATCAAGCACTATTACAAGAAAACATGTGAGGAATGGAAGTATCATTTTAGTTAGATCATTTAGATTTAATTATCATTTGCATTATAAGAATTCATTCATCACTTGCATTATAAGCATTTCATTCAGAGATCAATGGTCATAAATGAAGATTGAGTATACTTGGACAAACAAAAATAGTTTGCATTGATCATATTAGATTTATTTATCATTAGGTTTGGATATTAATCATCGTCATTCATTTCATTAGTTTGCATTTGATCATTAAAAAACATATCATTTGCATTTCATTGATAAGTTGTATTTAATTGCATTAGGTTCATTGTCATTTTTCATCTAGTTCATTTTATCCATTAAGATCATTTAATTACATCATTTTGCACTTAGATTCATTTATCATATCATTATAAGCATCTAATTACGATCAAAACATCACATCTATAAGTATCACAATATCATCTCATTAACATAAACATATGCATAATGATATAGGCATCCATCGCATGAGTTTCATCAAGGATAACATTTGAGTTTATCATTATAATCATTTACATCAACAATCATTAAAATTAAAAAAACTCACATGCATTTCATATAAATCATTTCATCATATCATCACATGAATATTCATAATACCATCCATTTTCATATATAAGAATTTTTCCATAATCATTTTTCATATAGGTAAAGAAAATATAAACATTATCATCATCATATAGATCATTGTCATATCATCAAGATAACATCATGGAATATAAAAGAAAGGAAATATTATCATCACATCATCCATATAATCACTGGATATATAGATCGGTAAAACATCATCCATGAAATCATATAGAATAGCATGCATAATAAATCATGAATCATCAACATCATATAGAGTCCATGTCTTAATATCATCATAAAACAATAAAAGTCCAAATATAAAATGATATCAAAGAAATAATTTTTGAACACAAGATGCCACTAAGAGGGGGGGTGAATCAGTGATTCCAAACTTAACCCTTTTCTACCCTATGTGTGTATACTGGTTAACTGATCTAACATAAAGCAAACATACTGGTTAGATAGGATTATAACACAAATGCATCCATATATAAAAGGGACATTGTTAGGACCCAGAGGCAACTAAGAGCGGGGGAGGTGAATCAGTTGTCTAATAATTTTATAACTTAACCAAACTTTATACTTAATATTGGTAAAGAAAAAGTAATGTCGGTAAATAGATTAACAATTAATAATAGTACCGGTGAAACTTAATGCATGAAACAGAAAGAGAAACAATATCCACAACACATAACACAAATATTTGTACATGGAAACCCTGTAAGGGGAAAAACCATGGTGGGAAACCTTATCCACAATCAGATGATACTAATGCAAATATTATGCATTTACAAATGGGGTTTGCACATGTAGAAAGGCCAACTGCCTAGAGCTCACTGCTCACTCACAAAATAGGAGTCACACTAACTCCAATTGGATGATTAAATCCAATGATGATGTACTGCTCAAAGTAGCATCTCCAATGTTGGATTCAGTACCGGTTAAGATTTGATTGTCTTCTTCAAACCTTTCTTGAATCTTCAAATGATGTCTATGTGAGTAGCTCTGCTTATATTCACATATACTAAATATTGCAACCTTATAATACCTTATTACATACCACCTCTATATGAATCTCACAATTGAGATCTTACATATATACGAAAACCTAAGACCAAATGTGTAGGTCGGCTTACTAAGAATAATGCAATAAAATCAATTACAACAAGTCAAGATGCGATGCATTATGTTGGCTCAACAACAATATTAATTGATTAAACCATCTCCATAACGTGTCATGCTAATCTAGAATAGATAACGCATGTCAGTCCATAACCTAGACCAATTTGCCAATAATAGCAAATACATCAACCAGGTTAGACCAATAACCAGATCTCCAAAACCAAGTGTCCAAACCATGTCTTTGACATAACCAAGTGATCTCCAGATGATAACAAGTCATCCTTAGTGCCAGTGAACAATATAACCTACCAGTGAACCAAATACCGGCAACTGTGCATAAGTCACTGAGCTTGCCAGTGAACATAATCAAAGATCTCCAGAAGGATAAGTGTTGACATCAATGACAAAACCAATGCAACATATCCATAATACCAACAATCTCCCCCTTTAGAATTGATGGCAACACAAGATGGAAAAACCATCTAAGTGCCAAAGCAGAAATGTCAATAGACCAAAAACAAACAATCTCTAGAATAGATCAATACCATAAATCAGAATACAAATGCAGAGAGTAACAATCTCTCCCCCAATGAATAATTTCTCCCCAAAGGATAGTGTGTTTAATGTTTTTCCATAGATATCTCTTCCCCTTTGACATCAAATTCCAAAGCAATACAAATACCAGATAAAAATAGTTCATAGAACCAAAATACCAACTTAACCAACTACTCCCCTTGAGAAGTAGCTCTCCTCCATCAAAGCCGCAAAAAGGTTTCTCTATAAATTTTGTCAGTTTGATGCCAAACATCAACTGTCTAAGTCTCTACTGGTGAGGGTATGACCCCAAGCTACTCTCTGAGATATTCAAAAGTTTCCTTAGGAAAAGGCTTAGTAAAGATGTTTGCAATCTGCTCTTTAGTATTCACATAAACCAATCTCACTTCTTTTGCTTCAACATTCTCTTTCAGAAAATTGTATTTGATAGAAACATGTTTAGTTTTAGAGTGAAATACTGGATTCTTAGATATATCAATTGCTGCCATATTATCATAGTAAATGATTATAGGTTCTTTGCATCTTACCTGTATGTCCTTCAACATTTTCTTAATCCATAATACCTGAGTACAATTGGTTGCTATTGCAACATATTCTGATTCTGTTGTTGATAATGATGTACAACTTTGTTTCTTGCTCAACCATGAAATCAATCGGCTACCAAGAAAGAATGCCCTGTCGGTGGTGCTCTTTCTGTCATCTACATCTCCTGCCCAATTAGCATCAGTGTATGCACATAACCCAAAATTTTCTTCTTTAGGATACCATAAACCAAGATTTGTTGTACCTTGTAAATACCGAAAAAATCCTTTTTACTGGTGATTCATGATTTTCTCTAGGATTACTTTGAAATATTGAAACAATACACACTGCATTCATTATATCAGGTCTTGTTTATGTCAAATATAGTAAACCTCCAATCATAGATTTGTATCTTGTTGGATTAATAGGAGCTGAGTCATCCTTCAATGATAGTTTATTAGTTGTAGTCATATGAGTACTTACTAGTTTAGAGTTTTCCATACCAAATTTCTTTAGTAATTCCTTCAAATACTTTGATTAACATAAGAATATACCTTTAGCAGTCTATGAAATCTACAATCATAAAAATAATTTTATCTCCCCAATCATAGACATTTCAAATTCTTCCTGCATCTTGTTAGAAAAGTCTTTACACAGTCCATCTTCTCCTCCAAAAATGATGTCATCAACAAAAAATTCAATAACCAAAATGTCTTCATTAGTCATTTTGCAATATAAGTTTCTATTAGCATTACCTTTAGTGTAACCAAGCTTCATAAGATATTTGTCCAATCTAGCATACCAAGCTCTAGGAGCTTGCTTCAATCCATATTAAGCTTTCCTTAATTTCCCAGCCATATCTTTATCATTTGTTAATGACAATTCATCAAGTTGTTCAATGTAAACTTCCTCCTCAAGATCACCATTTAGAAATGCACATTTAATATCCATTTGATAAACTTTATAGTTTTTGTGTGCTGCAAATGCAAGAAATAATCTGACTGCCTCAATTCTAGCTAGCGATGCAAAGGTTTCATTGTAATCAATTCCTTCTTTTTGTGAATATCCCTTACACACTAATCTTGTTTTGTTTCTGATTACCTTACCATCTTCATTAAGTTTATTTCTGAATACCCATTTAGTTCCAATTACATTTTTTTTTTAGGCTGGGGAACCAATGTCCATGTATTGTTTTTTTCAATTTATTCCAATTCATCTTCCATAGCCTTAATCCAATGTTTATCTTCACATGCCTCAATGATAGATGTTGGTTCAATTTGAGAAATTAAACATACCTCTTCATTTGCCAATCTTCCTCTAGTCATAACTCCTTGATACTTATTCCCAATTATCTGACTTTCAGAGTGATTCAATCTTACATACCTGGGTGTGCTCACTTGTTGTTGTTATTTAGTCACTATGGAATTCTCTGATGATGTCGGTGTGACTGGATCAACATTCTATATTGGTGCACTCTGTATAGGTTCATTTATGATTATCTCAATTGTCGGTTCAAAATCCATAGACCTTGAATTTCTTCTAAAGTGTTCATCAATCTTCACATTTTCACTCTCAATGTTTTTTTGCAATCTCTTATTAAAACATCTATATGCTTTTCTTTTAGATGAATACCCAAGAAATATTCCTTCATCACTTCTAGGATGAAATTTACCAATATACTCATCTCTCCTAATGTAACATTTGCTTCCAAATATTTTGAAGTACTTAAGAGTAGGAATATTACCAAACCATAATTCATAGGGTGTCTTACCGGTTTCACCTTTGATGTGAACTCTATTGAAAGTGTAAACCGTTTTATTCACTGCTTCTCTCCAATACACATGAGGTTGATTTTCTTCTGATATCATGCTTTTGGTTGCATCCAAAATAGTAATGTTCTTCCTTTCCTCAACTCCATTTTGCTGAGGTGTCTAGGGTGCTGATAGTTGTCTTCTGATTCCATTCACTTCACAAAATGTATTGAACTCCTTAGATGTAAATTCACCTCCTTGATCTGATCTTAAACATTTGATTTTCTTGCCAGTTTCATTCTCTACAAGTGCCTTGAATAATTTGAATTTCCCAAAAGATTCTGATTTCTCCCTAAGAAAAGTAACTCAACACATTCTAGAATATTCATCAATAATTAGCATAAAGTATCTATCTCTCTATAGACTTCTTGTTCTTTCCAGACCACATAAGTCAGTATGAATTAAATCAAGAACATAATTGGTTTTCTTAGAAATACTTTTGAAAGTTGTTCTAACTTGCTTTCCCATTTGACATTCCTTACATACCGGATTATAAGGTTTTACAATCTTAGGTAAATCGCTTACTGCCTTGGATGGACTAATCTTCACAATGCAATCAAAATTCACATGAGAGAGTCTTTTATGCCATAACCAACTTTCATCAATATGTGCAATCAAGCATGTCTTTTCAATGTTATTCAAATGAAAGATATTACCTCTAGTCTGATTACCGGTTGCAATTTCCAAACCAGTTCTATTCATGATTTTGCATTTACCATTCTTGAATTGTAACTGAAATCCTTTTTCAACTAATTGGCCAACACTCAAAAAATTATGCTTCAAAACTTCAACATAATAAACATTGTTAGTATTGTGGTTACCATCAAAAGATATAGTGCCTTTTCCTCTGATCAAACAAGCTTTATCATCTCCAAATCTTATTAGACCTCCATTGTATTCCTGAAATGATAATAATTTACTTTTATCACCTATCATATGATGTGAATATCTAGAATCTATAATCCATTCATCCTTTTCTTCTATTTTAGATGTCAGGGCCTACTCTACCGGTGGAATAGTAGGTGTCGGTTGATCTTTTGTCATTGCAACAAAATCCCATCCATTGTCTCTTGGTTCTTCATCAGAATCATTAGTAACTCCTTCATCTTCATAGTAACAAGATTTGTCTCTATTCTTCTTAAATCTGTATCTCTGATATTCAAGGTTAGGCTTATATGTTCTTTTAGCTTCTTCTCTCAATCTTGCATGTCTGTCTGGACATCTAGATGCCATATGACCAATTTTATTGTAGTTAAAACATTTAAAAGGTTCTTTACCTTCATACTTACTTCCCATAGGACCTTTAGGCATTATCCTTGCAAATAGTGCTTCAAGCTCTTCAAGTTCTTCATTTTCCCTCCTGATGTCTTCAAGTTCTCTTGCATAAAGTGCTTTCTAATCAGATTTATCAGCTGATGATGAAGATGTTGCAGATGATGATGCTTTGAATGCTAAATCTATCTTAATTAGAGCAACAAGACCAAATTCCTCAAGCTCAAATGTTGAAATTTTTCCAACCAAGGTATCTCTAGACACTGATGTATTAGGCATGGTTCTCAACTCATTTATAGTAGTTACTTTCATTTTGTATGTCGGTGGCAATGCTCTTAAAAATTTAGAAACAATTTCATCCTCACTTAAGGAACCTCCACAACATTGTATTCCCAAAATAACTTCATTAACCCTTTCCATAAAAGCAACAATTCTTTCATCTTCTTCCATTTTCAATTTTTCATACCTGACCCGGAAGCATTCCAGTTTTGCAATTTTGATAGTGGTATCTCCTTCATTTAGTGTTTCCAACTTGTCCCAAATAGCTTTAGTAGTAGATAGGTTTGATAATCCTATGATTTGCTTATCTAACAAGGTGCTCAAGAGTGCTTCTCTTTCTTTGCAATCATTCTCTTGATCCTTAGCCAATGTAGGTGGATTAGGTTGACTTGGTGTAGGACCAACATAACTATTTTGTGTAACATCCCATATGTCTCTTCCAATGCAGTTTAGATATGTCTCCATTCCGATCTTCCATATACCATAGTTAGTTCCATCAAGTTTCAAACTATCCTTTCTGAAATAGTTAGTTCCCATAGAATCTCCTCAAGTTGCTAAACTTCTGCAAAAGAGCACTTGGCTCTAATACCAATTGTTAGGACCTAGAGGCAACTGAGAGGGGGGTGACTCATTTGTCTAATAATTTTATAACTTAACCAAAATTGATACTTAATACTGATAAATCAAACTTAATGTCGGTAAACATATTAACAATTAATAATAGTACCGGTGAAACTTAATGCATGAAACAAAAAGAGAAACAATATCCACAACACATAACACAAAGATTTGAACGTGGAAACCTTGTAAGGTGAAAAACCATGGTGGGAAACCTTACCCACAATCAGATGATACTACTATAGATAGTATGTGTTTATAAATGGGGTCTGCACATGTAGAAAGGCCACCTGCCTAGAGCTCACTACTCAATTACAAAATAGGAGTCACACTGACTACAATTGGATGATTAAATCCAATGATGATGTACTTCTCAAAGTAGCATCTCCAATGCTGGATTAAGTACTGGTTAAGCTCTGATTGTCTTCTTCAAACCTTTCTTGAATCTTCAAATGATGTCTGCGTGAGTATCTCTTCTTATATTTGCATATACCGAATATCACAACCTTATAATACCTTATTACATACCACCTCTATATGAATCTCACAATTGAGATCTTACATATATACCAAAACCTAAGACCAAATGTGTAGGTTGGCTTACTAAGAATAATACAATAAAATCAATTACAACAAGTCAAGATGTGATGTATTATGTCAGCTCAACAACAATATTAATTAATTAAACCATCTCCATAATGTGTTGTGCTGGTCTGGAATAGATAACGCATGCCGATCTATAACCTAGACCAATTTGCCAGTAATAGAAAATATGTCAACTCGGTTAGACCAATAACCAAATCTCCAAAACCAAGTGTCCAAACCATGTCTTTGACATAACCAAGTGATCTCCAGATGATAACAAGTCATCCTCAGTGTCGGTGAACCAAATACCAGTGACTGTGCATAAGTCACTAAACTTGCTGGTGAACATAATAAAAAATATCCAGAAGGATAAGTGTTGACATCAATGACAAAACCAAGGCAACATATCCATAATACCAACACACATCTCATAACACCAGATGTACGAGGAAAACCCAAGATGGGAAGAACCTCGGTGAGAAGTGCCACTAGAGACTGTTGGCATATGCACACTCCAATGAGACATTGTATGTGATTGAAGGTTTTGTCATTGATGGCAACCTTACAATCCTATGGCACCAGCAAGGCATTACACCGACAAGGCGTTACACTAACAAGATAGTTCACTGACATCAACAAATCACACTCTACATCGACACTCAACCACCGACACCGACACAGAGAAAGGAAGCATACCGACATAGAGGCCGATAGGATTTTTGTTATATTATATTTTGTTTATTATTGTAAAAACTTTGTAAGCCAACTTGGCATGTTGTAAGATAACTCTTATACATAAGAGAGATCATTGTAGACATTTTGTAAGTGATGGAAGCGAAGAAAAAGAAGATATTAGGAAGACCTATTATGCGAAGTATAGGTTAAAGGTTTTATGTAAAGAACAGAGCAGAAATCAGTACTAGATCAGGCATTATAGATGCTATTGTAAAGTAGTATGAGATATTGGATTTGTATAATCCACATTGTAAGTCAGTGAGACTTCCCATTGAGCAGTGAGCTCTAGGCAATTGGCCTTCCTGCATGTGCAGGCCCCTCTTGTAAGTAATATTCTCTTATTGCCCGGTAAGTGGATATTGTGGGTTACAAATCCCACTGAGGTTTTTCCCACATCAGGTTTCCTCATTAAATCCTTGTGTCATGGTGTTCTTTTCATGTGGATTCTTTTAATTCTGTTTATTGCATTATTTCTTGCATACCGGTACACCGTTATAATATGTACTACATGTTTTAAGTTGAGAAATTCTAATTATCGATTAGATACTGATTCACCCCCCTCTCTCAGTATCTGTGGGATTCCTAACAATTGGTATCAGAGCTTGGTCCTCTATTTTAAGAAGCCTAACAGCTTGAGGAAGATCTTGACACCGGTAAAGATGGAAAATCTGATGAAGCAACTTGAAGCAACTCTCTCAGACTATGATACAGAAAAAATGAAAAATATCAAACTAGAAGATGATCTAAAAGTAGCTCAAGATATCATTCAAGCACTTCAAGAGAATCTTACTATTGCAAGAAACAAGAGAAGAGAACTTTGTGAAAAGATGCAAAATGAGAATGATGAAAAAGAATCACTTAATGATATGTTAAGTAAGTTGAAACTGGATTACATAACTACAAAGAATGAGATGCAGGATATAATTATGAGATTTTGTAATGAGATTGAAGATAGGAAGAAGAATGAAGAAGAATTGACTAGAAGACTAAGTAATGCAACAAATGAGAATACAAGACTTGGCTATGAAAATGATTTATTAAAGATAGATCTGATGCACACTCAGAATGACTCCAATGAACTGATGAGAAAGGAAAAAGTCTTAGAAAGAGAACTAGAAACTGCAAATCAACATAAAGAAAAATTGAAGAAAAGCTCAGAGGAACTTGGTAACTTGCTAAAGAATCAAAAACCTAAAGGTGACACTTCTGGAATTGGCTTTGAAGTTGGTGAAAGCTCCGGTACTACAAACACACAGGATCATAGCAAACCAATAAGACAACCCAATGCTTATAAATTCAATGGAAAATGCTTTAACTGTAATGGTTATAGAGCAAATGAATGTAGATCTAGAAATTATCAGAATATCAACACACCCACTAGTCAATGTTCAAAATGCAACAAAGTTGGTCACAACTTTGAAAATTGCAGAATGAATGTGAGATGTTATGTTTGTGGAAGATTTGGACATTTATCTAATCAATGCAGAACACAAACCAGCATAGGTTATGGGAAAGTTATTCAAAATAATAATGTGACTTGTTATGCATGTAGCAAGATTGGGCATATTGCAAAATTCTGTAGAAGTAAAGGATCACCAACAGAAAACAAAAGTTCTAGCTTGAAAGGTAAAGAAAAAGTTGAAGAGTTTAAGCAAGAATTCTCAAAACAATGGATTAGAAAAGTTGATCTAAATGTTGGGAATACTCCTCCACCGGTAGAACCAATCAATGCTTCACCGGCAGGACAGAGTGATGCTTCATCGATAGAACAAAGTAGTGCTCCACTGATAGGAAGTTCTTCATCAAATTGAAGAAAGTTTCCTTGAGGGTTTGGCAATCTAATGACACATGTGCTATTATTCCCTCGGTTAGAGATGAGAAGTTGGAAATTACTTCATTACCGACAGACAATGTTAAGTGAATACTTAACTGGCATGCATTAAATGTGGTAGATGGCAAATAAATACTATAAATTTGTGGTTTTGGCTCCATTTCATTTCACTGTGATTTCAAACATTCGTAGAGTGCAAAATTTGCAAAGCTAAGGAATTTCAAGCAAAGAGGCGAAGCACTTCAAGCAATCAATCCATCCAAGATAGAAAAAGGTATTTATCATCATGGTATCCACCTCTACACTTGAATATATAGCAAACTCTATTGTAGTCAAGGTCATAAAATGCCCTAGGCCCGTATTTCAACTAGTTCCTGAAGTAGCAAAGAAAGATGACAATATAAGTGCTTTCTCACAAATACCAAAAGGAGTTGTTTATGCTGAAGACCCTAGGATTTACATTCACTACAGCATAGAGGAATTGGGAGATGAAGAGATCAAAACTATGTATAAATTTGTCATATGTGATAATTCTGGAAATGTGAAACCAGAACATAAAATCATTGAAACCCTAGGATTTACTGAAATCCTCTGCATTCCTAAATTTCCCAAGGATGTGAATGGGATAGTCTTAAGCAGGGTACATGGTGAATTTTTCTGGTTAGATGCAATTCACAAAATCACCAAGGAAGCTGTGAAAGCTGTCACGGGGTTACCATCCACCAGTAAAAGGCCAGAAAAAACCAAGAAGGTCTCAAATGACCTAGTTACTAAGCTAACTAGTGCTACATCTGATAAAAGGTCCTTAAGAGTCAATGATGTAACCAACACCAATGTAAGGTTTATCAGCATGATATTAGGGTATAAGGCAACTCATGCAAATAGACTCAATTCAGTTTCAAGTTTATGCATTAAGAGTGCTTATGACATGATCACAAATAATGTAAAGATCGATAAATGTGAGTGGTTGAAGGATGAGTTAATTGACAACCTAGGCAAGATTAAGAAGGATAAGAAAGGAACTTTTAGGTTTGGAAATATGCTAGTATGTTTGATGCTACATATAACCAAACAGATTCCTGGTATAGGCTACAAAGAACTTGGATTTGATATACCGGTAGGTAAACAACTAACAAAACTATTCAACAATATGGGAGAAGATAAGGAAAACAATATCCATGATTACTTTCAAGCACTTAAGACCAAAATAAAGGAAGAGACATTGAAGGACAAGGTAGAAATTGAAAAGCAAAAATTCTTTGAAGATCAGATAAAGAAGTGTACTAGGGAATTTGACACACTTCTACCAGAATTGTGCAACTTATTAAAGGAATACAAAACTCTGTACAAAGACTCCTGCAAGACAAACTTTTTGACAGTAGACATTGATAAGAAAATAAGCAAGATACAGGATGAAATCAATAAACTTGCTGATAATTTGTTAACTCACCTAATACATTATCAATTCTTGAGCAAAGGATAACAAATTTTGAGGAAGAGTTACTTAAATTAGAAAGAGAAAAGGAGAGAATAGTGAATAAGGCAAAACATTTGAGATTAAAACTAAGTCCAAGATTGGACTATCTAGCATCATTGCGAAAGGAAATATCTGAGGCACTGATATAGGGACATAAAACACCAACAGAACATATGCAGCACCTCACCAGTATAGTTAAAAGAATAGAGACATCAATAAGAGAATAAAAATTTTATGGAGAGTATAAACTTGATTTTGGTGGATCTATTTCAAATTGTAACTACCCAGTTACAAGGTTAAAACTACAAACTCTATTGACATCTTGACAACCTTTGTCATTGATGCCAAAGGGGGAGTAGTGGTATGAGAAAATTCAATATCACAGGAATCATATGCTTAGCAGGAGCACACATTTTTGGTAACATTTTTGGACTTCAAATTTCTTGATACATTTTTGAAATTTCTCATGAGTGTTGCCATCAATGCCAAAGGGGGAGATTATTGGCATATGCACACTCCAATGAGACATTGTATGTGATTGAGGGTTTTGTCATTGATGGCAACCTTACAATCCTATGGCACTAGAAAGGCATTACACCAGCAAGGCATTACACCGACAAGATAGGTCACCAGCATCAACAGATCACACTCTACATTGGCACTCGACCACCAGCACCAGCATAGAGAAATGAAGCATACCAAGACAGAGGCTGACAGGATTTTTGTTATATTATATTTTGTTTATTATTGTAAAAAATTTGTAAGCTAACTTGGAATGTTGTAAGATGACTCTTATATATAAGAGAGATCATTGTAGACATTTTGTAAGTGATGGAAGCGAAGAAAAAGAAGATATTAGGCAGACCTAATATGCAAAGTATAGGTTAAAGGTTTTATGTAAAGAATAGAGCAAAAATTAGTACTAGATCAGGCATTATAGATGCTATTGTAAAGAAGTACAAGATATTGGACCTATATAATCCACATTGTAAGTCAGTGAGACTTCCCATTGAGCAGTGAGCTCTAGGCAATTGGCCTTCTTGCATGTGCAGGCCCCTCTTGTAAGTAATATTCTCTTATTGGCCAGTAAGTGGATATTGTGGGTCACAAATCCCACCGACGTTTTTCCCACACCAGGTTTCCTCGTTAAATCCTTATGTCATGCTGTGATTTTCATGTGGATTCTTTTAATTCTGTTTATTGCATTATTTCTTGCATACCGGTACATTGTTATAATATGTACTACATGTTTTAAGTTGAGAAATTCTAATTACTGGTTAGATACTGATTCACCCCCCCTCTCAGTATCTATGGGATTCCTAACAGAGACTACTGCTCCAATCCAACCTCACAATAAAAACCTCGGTTACAATACCTAGGGAACCAACCCAAGGAGTACCACTCCTTCTTTAGGGCACCAACCCAAGGAGCACCAACCCCTGCACTAAGCTCCAACTCAGTGATTATAAGATCATATGATGAATACAAAAGTAGTTTCCTTGTTACAAAAGAACTTTGTAACACTCATGCAATTCTCTCTACCTGTTCTCCTCTCTTCAATTCTCTATTGGTTCTCTGCTCACCTTTTCACTACTGCAACCTTATCTCCTAATGCAACTTACTCTCTACTGCACCCTTATTGGCTTAGCCTCTCCTTCTACTCTGTTGGTTCTTCTCTCTCTTAGATCTCCTTCCTCTCTGTCACAATGCTCCTCACCACCACTGGTCTTCTTTACTCAGTTAGATGTCTACTATCTGATTGTTGTTGGTTTTTAACTTACCTTCTCTGCAATGTTCTATGACTCTTCACTACTGGTTCAATCACCAATAGTATATTCCTCTGTCAAACTTAATGGTAGGCTACTGGTTACCTCACTCTTACCAGTTGAACTCTTCAACCCAATTCTCTTTCACACACTTATTTTCTTCTTTGATTGATATTAAGCACTTGACTGATAGGCTCTCTTCACTAACCTCACTCTCTCATGCAACAACATAATTTACATCTTTGATTCACACTCTTATAACTAACTTTACCACCTAAACGTGAGTTCAAACATTTACGTGTTAGGGTTTCTGCCATGCACTAAATCTGCATCCAATCTAATCTCTGACCATTGTGATATATCATATCCAATCTGATATCATGTCCTTGATCGACGATCAACACTCAATCAATGAGCATTGCCCAACAATTTACCTTGAGATTTACGTATTCTATATTTAGCTATCTATAGCATGATTTTTGGCCTTCTATCTGTTTAATCACATACATGATGCAGTTTCCTTCACCCACTTTGATCTGCAAGATTAGTCTATACTGGATTTTTGTTGTTTCCTTGATCTCGAGCCACAATCCTCTGCCTTTCTTCCTTGAGATTTGTAGTCATCTTTAAATGTTAGAGCAACCACCAACGACCTCAATGACACATCACACCAACCTATGCATGCATACCACTTCAACTCCACGTGGCCCTTTGTCAGCATCCACCTTTGCTAGGTCTTTTGTGTTCATCCAGAGAAGATCACCAACCAACGACACAATCAGGTTTATCTATTGGTTCACAAACTCTGTCGATTATACCCTAACCAATTTTCCATCAACCTTGCACTTTTCTTCTCTTCTGGTGTAACACTAAAATCGGTCAGTACACTTGCCAACCTACCTCATGCACATCTTCAATAGATGGGAGCCTTTCACTTCTGCACCTTGTCAGATTTACTGGTGGACATACTTACCAGTAACAACCTTATTGACACCATTTCATCAACCTCCAAAAAACTCCATCTCCAATCCCCTTGCACTCTTTGTCTGCAACTGCTCAACCGTGCCTTCTTCATCGTTTGACTGGTTCTCCTATCAACTAGTTTGTTAAAGTGATGAACATATCCTTTGATCTCTATACTAATCACTCATCATGTCTACCAGATTGATCTAGTGCATATCTTTGATCTCATGCACCTAAGGTAGCTTAGTGTTTCACCAGTTGATCCGGTGTGAACTTTAAAACACTTGTATTTAACTCTTTTGTCTTATCTTAGAGAACTATGATGCATTTCATGCACGATAGGAGATAAGCTCAGTATTACCGATGGGAGTGGAACCTTGCCATCTGCATCCGACAATGCACCAATATGACTTCCTTGTTTGAGCAGGCATACCATTAAACAAGTACAAGTGATTCAGTTGGGCACATTCATTGTCAGTCATCTCTTCCTATGGTGACTACATATTCATCCGGTGGGAGTCCTACGGTTTCACATCCACATAGTGTAGGTTTCAATTTATGATTACTTTGTTTTCTCCTCACAAATTATGCCTCTGTTTACACGAGAAGAGAACAACAAGAATAGAAAATAAGACAACATTAATGAGGTTTACAAGGAAAAAAACTCATACACTTCAAGATTTACAAAGCTTAGGCAGGTGAACCTAATTGTGACTATTTTCTCGCATCCTAGCAGATGGTTTACAGAAAACCAGTGCAAATTTTTGCAAACTCCTTCAATTTAGTGCAACCAAACATGAATGAAACATTTGTTTTGATTATATGTGACCACAAAGATGTCAAAAATACTATAAATTTAAACCAATGCCCTATCCGGGAATTAGAGTCGTAAAAAACCAGACTAAAATTTAACAACAAAATTCATATACATACCACTATTTTTGATTAATTACATCTGTATATGCCTGCCATACACAGACTTACAGTTTGTACTAGAATTAGTTATCAAATTCATGTGAATATAGTGATATCAATGAAGATGAATTAATTATATCTAATTTTCCTCCTTGAGAAAAAAACTTGAAACATTCCCATTGATTCCCTTGCAAATCATCTAATTAAACAATCATTGATTATCTAATTAAAAATGAAAACCAACATGCAAACATAAAGACAACAAAGATCCGAGCTTGAAATATTTTGATTGTATATTATTATTCCTTCATCAAAGATTACAAAGATATAAGAATGATTCCAAATGCCAAAAAAAAAGTCTATGTATATTTCACCAGAGCTTCGCTACAAAATTTTTTTGATCTCTTTCTAGGTAGTCCTGGTATCCTTTCATAGAATTTTGGATGCAACAAGCTTCAAACTTCCCTAGAAGAATATTCCTATCCTGAAAACTATTCCCTCCAAAAGTTACACTGATTACAAGACTGTACTTAGGGGAGAAGCATAACTTCTTTTGGAATAAGTACTTCTATAATTGATTCATCATCCAACTAGAAAATGACAAAATGGGTAGGTTCCTGACATGTGGCGCCTCTATCTTAAGATATTTTGAGCTCTTCTAGGTTCCAATTACCCAAACTCTATTACAAAAATAAAACTGCTTCAGGATACCAACAAACTGTCACATGCTTGAGCATTAGTGGAACCTTCTTGTTCTCCTGTCTCTTTCAAAATGTACTTGCTTTCCCACACTTTGAACGTCTCATCATTGGGCCAAGCAAAGTTGATAATATTAAGCTTTTGTTTATTCAAACTTTTTCATTTCATTCTTAATTGTTTAACTTCATTTTCTAAAAAGCCAAAATATGATTTTGCCTTTTCAATTTCCTCAATAGTTTGAATAAACTAAAAGGTATTATCCATATTTATGATATTATTTATCCTTTGAGACAACCTGTGGCTTAACTCCTCAATCCATACTTCCTTGTCTTTCATCTTGTTTCCACTTAAGAAACCTCCATGAAGAAATTCTGACTTTTCCTTGGCATATTCTTGTCAGAATAAACCTAGCTTTCTTTCAATGTCTATTCTTTCAACTACGAACTTGGACAAGTCTTTAACTAATTCATAAGTAGACTTAATTGCATCATCAGCATCTACTTCTTCTTGAGACAAAGAATATATTGACTCTAAGTCTACTTCTCTTGAAATCAACTTTTCTAAGACTGGTTCTAAAGTAGCCTTTTCCTCCTTCAAATAACCCAAGAGATTCATTATTCTTTTCATGTTCAAATATACAATTGCTACTTGAGTAGTATTGACAAATTTCAGAATAGTGACACTGACATTTTCTTCATACTTCTTTGCCAATATTAAATGAGCCTGCATTAACTTTTGAATTTCATCTTGAGAATTGTTTGTTGACTGAAAGCTAGAAGTCATGGGGGAAGGAGGAAATTCAATGATAGGACTGGAAGGAAGGGGCCTAGTAGGAGAATAGGCAATCATCAATTGAGAGGACTCACCCTTTTGTTGTTGTCCTTCCAATCTACCTTTCAATTCTGCAATTGTTTTGTCCTTAGAAGTGATTTCAAGCTTTGCATCATTATAAACCTTGAGAACTACTTCTATCTTTGTCTAAAGATTAACCTTTTCCTTTGCCTCCTTCTCAGCCACTACCATACCAAACTTAGTAGACTCTAAATCCATGCCAACAACTTCTCTTACACCTATATCTTTAACCCTATTTACTATCATCCCCCTTGAGTAATCAGACCTTGAGGATTCACCCCCTTTTCTCTTCTCTTCTCTTTTTAATGACCACATTACAAGAGATGCATGGTCATTACTACAGGTGATCCCCTCCAGGGGCTTAGTTTGTTTTCTCACTACATCAAAAACCACAACATCTACTATATCCCACTCTGGGAGAAACAACACTCCAGCACTTTCAATTAATTTTCTCCCCTCCTCTGGGGTAATCAACTCAAATTATTTTAGCATTTCTGGCTTAATTTCTGCTTCAATAGTAGATGGATCTCTATTTGGTTGTTCAACATTTCTTTTCTCACATCTCTCCTTAAATTGATACATATGCTTTCTCCAAACAAATTGCAGAAAGGCTCCTAACTTCACAAAATTGTCATCGGCCAAAAACTCATCACAAGCCTATTTTATAGTAGGATCCAATTCTCCCATAGAATTTCCTCAACAATTAGATCCATTTTAGCACCTACTGGCTCCTCTAGCATTCCCTCTTGCAATTCTCCATAAGTAAAAGAAATTTTTCCCAAGATTCCTAATTGCATTAGTTGCTCAGCTATGGCCTGCTCATCACCTATAGGTAATGGGGATTAGGAAGGTGAATACATAGCTTCACTTGGTTGTGCCTCTTCCTCCAATCTCTTCCTATTTGGGGAAGTCTGGGACTCAGGAACATCCTCCATTGGCCTTTTTCCTTTTGATGTATAAGTTTCATCCTTCCTAGGCATCACCACATTATAGTTTGATTTCTTATACATTACATATTCACCAGGAGGAATGATCTAGGCAAAAATAGGTTTGTTGAAAATGAGTTTGGCCTTTTTAGGGTTTTCCTTTTTAGGGTTTTCCTTTTTAGGGTTTGCCTTTATCACTACATCTTTCTTCTCATTTAGAGTTTGCATGGTGTCCTCAAAATATTCTATTAAAAACTTTATCTTTTCCCCAAATGGATGAAAACTCTTCAGTGGATCAAACTTTTATCAAAATACTCGACAAAGTCAAGAGTTTTATTATATACCAGCCATTTTTCTTTCTTCACCTCTTGGTCTGCCAAATCAAACTCATTCCTTATTAAATCCTCAGGGAAGTGGAATTGATGAACTTTTGCAACACACCTAACCATCTTTCTAAACATACCATTGAAAAAATCCTCTGGATCAACAAATCTTGCAACTGCTATTGTGAATCTGTAGGGCTTGAAGAACTCATCAAAATGCAGACAACCCCTTTTAGTAATCACAAATTGGTGTGCCATGGTAATGGTTGGAAAAATTGTTCCTCTGCCCTCATTTGTCAATTCTGCTTCTTACAGACCCCCAATTTGCCTGCAGACCCCCAATTTGCCTTATGATCTCAACAATACCAATTTTCAAGGGGACCTGATAAGGGAGAAAATAAGGAGTTCCCCTAAAGCCATACACTCTAAAAATAGTAGAACCAGGATACAAAATTATATCACCCCAATTATGCATAATTTTGATATCTTCAGCAAATTCCTTGGGTCTGATAAATTCAAGAAGAACTTTTGGGATCCTAGGGTTCTCTTGATAGAAGAGAATTATTAACCTTGATGCAAAACATCTCTTAAATAATAAGTAGCTGGCATCTTCTCTATCTTAGGATAGATCTGCACCCCATAACTACACTGGCATGTCTTCACCATCTTTGACTCTTAGTAAGTCCATACCCTTTGCAAAATTATCTACACCCTTGAACAAGACCATATGCATTAACAAAGAATACTAGCCAAAAGGTCTATCCACCTTAGCATTATTAATCCCAATCAAACCCTCATGAATCACATTTGCTAGATAAGGTGCAAAGTCATAAGCTACTTCTATAGATGGATTAAGAATTTGTGCCATCATGAGCATATAATGAGTTGGCATAGCATTTTCTGCATCCTCTCCAAAAATCTGACACAAAGACCAATATATTCCTTTAGCCCTCAAAGTGAAAAAATTCATAGGGAAAGGTTGAACTGTACTAGCCCCTACCAATGTTAGCCCTCCTATTTTTGCAAAGAATTCCCTCATTGGTCCACCTATGAGATAGTATTTTTGAGTATCATAGACCTTCTTTAACATTTCAAAATCAGTTGGCTCTAGATAATTTGAAGACTCATTTAGCTGAAAAACCTTTCTAATCTCATCAACTATAACTTCAATCAAAGGGCTTCCACTTACATTCCTTACAATGCTGGTAATAGAGTCATAATTCTTTGCAATTTGGGTTAACAAGTCAACATCCATAAAAAACTCTAGGGACCACCAATTTCCCGACATCTAATTGTCATATGTTGTTCATAGGAGTAGGTACATTTCACTGACTAAACCCTACCCTGAATAGACCTAAACCAGACTGTTAGGATTCCCATAGATATTGAGAGGGGAGGGTAAATCAGTATCTAGCCAGTAATAAGATTTTCTTAACTTAAAACATGTAGAGCATATTAATACTGAGTACCGATAAATAGAAAGTAATGCAATAAATAGAGATAAAAACAACCACATGAAAAACACACCATAACACAATATTTTAATGAGGAAACCTGGTGTGGGAAAAACCTCGGTGGGATTTGTGACCCACAATATTCACTTACTGGCCAATAAGAGAATATTACTGCTACAAGAGGGGCCTGCACATGCAGGAAGGCCAAGTGCTTAGAGCTCACTGCTCAAATACAAAATAGGAAGTCTCACTGACTTAAAAAATGGATTATATAAATCTAGTGTCTTATAATGCTTTAAAATAGTATCTATAATGCCAGATCCAGTACCAGTTTCTGCTCCGCTTCTTACATAAACCCTTAAACTATATTTCACATAATAGGTTTGCCTTATTTCACCTAATTACATTCCTCTATCCTTACATAATTGTTCTACAATGATCTCTCTTATATAAGAGTCATTTTACAACTTGCCAAGTCGGCTTACAATGATTTTACAATAATAAACAAAATATATTAACAACAAAATTCCTGTCGGTTTCAGTGCTGGTTGTAGATGTCTAAAAATGGTCAACGCTTGCAGAGTCATACTTTAACATTTGTGCATTGCCTTATTTTACGGTTTTTGCATCGCATTAACATTTCTCCTATGTTGTACACTTGGTCTTTATCATTTGCGAGCATCGAGTCCTTCTTCTACATTCTTCATTTGTCTCACTTTCAAATTTGGTCTTGTCGATAACAATCTTCAGTCATGATTTTGGTCAATCTTATCCTATCGCATCAATGTGTATGCTCATTTAGCATATTTTGACATCATCAATTTGATTTCATTTTGGACATTGTCAATCCTAATCGATGATAGAATTAGGGTTTTGTCCTCTTATCAATCTTGTCATTTTGTGATTGATTCATCATCGATCCTTGTCCTTGCCAATTTTGTCATTTTGCGATCGATTCATCATCGATCCTTGTCTTCTTTAATCATGTCAATTGGCACTTTTCAATTTGATCTCCTTGTCAATCTTGGTCAATTTGTCATTGATTTTTGTCAACCAATTTTTAATCATTTATCAACATTGGTCCTTTGTCAGTCAGAATCATGATCAAATCGACCCTATATCAATTATTTTTTGTCAAGACCTAATTGTCATCCTTGCATTTCTAATTCATCTTCTAGGGTTTTATGATTCATTCATTTAATCTTGTTTGTCATTTTCCCTCTAGGTTAAATAATTTATTTATTTATCCTAAGTCTTCTTGTCACAATTAAATATTTATTTAATTGGCTAATTAATTCCTCCTCTTTTTGTAAATTAATTAATGAATGAAAAATTATTAATTAATTTTTCCTAATTTTCATCAATTTCCTAATTTCCAAGTCATCATTTCTAACCTAATTTTCTAATTTCTTCTAATGTCTATTTCTATTTCAAATTCTTGTCATAATTCTTGCATAGCAATTTGTCATAAATTGTCATAAATTGTCATAACTCCTTGCATAGCAATTTGTCATACACTTGTCATAATTTTTCTATTCTTGATTTGAATTTCCATTCGAATCAATTTCATGCTAATCTTGTCTTTTCTCCAATTTATCTATAAATTGGATGAATTTCTTCAATCATGGCCCCCTCGATCGATGAATTAATCACGCTTCTAGTATCTTTATGTTGTTTTGTCAATCTTGCTTTCATCTCATGCTTATGCACTTGAAGGTGAGATCCACAAACAAAGCAATTTGAAGGAGAAAGAAGGACAATGGAGAATTCTAGAGGAGACATTCATGTTTGCGATGGTTTGCATTTGATTTGAATGTTTTGTTTTCATGTCTCTATTGAATGTTTTTAGGATTTGTCATTGCAATTTAGTTTTTCGTGATTGAACTAGCCTAGTTTGTTACTTGCTTTGATGATTTCCAAATTCCTATCTACATTTTCTTGGTGAACCCGACATGAACTAACCATTTAACCATGTTTTGATTGCCTTTTGAGCTAATTTGCAAGTAAAAACCCAAGAAACAGGGCAACTCAGGGCTTTCTGGGCACTTCTGTGCCTATGTAGGAGGGATCTGCACCTGTGTTAAGGGATATGCACCTATGTCAAGGCATTATGCACCTGTGTCAAAGGGATCTGTGCCTGTGTCAAGGCATTTTGCACCTATGTCAAGGCATTCTGTGCCTGTGTCAAGACATTCTGTGCCTGTGTCAAGACATTCTGTGCCTGTGTAAGGACAGAAACAGAGGTGAAAATCAATGTTTTTACTTGCAAATTACTTTGTTTTGCATTCTATTCTTGTATTCTGGTTTTATTTGGTACTGATTCTCTATGCAGCACCTTGGCATTACGTGTGATGAAGACTAAGAATGAAACTACTAACAAATCTTATGCAGGTTCGCTAGTCAAAGACCAAACAAATCAAACTTCTAACTTAGTGATTTTGCAGGTTGCCTTATATTCCAACCAAACTTTGTGTTTGTGATTCATAATTAGGCACCTAGTATGTTTGCTAAGTAGGATGGAATGAACATGTGTATGCTTTGTTTGTCGAGTTTGACATTGGAGTAGGAGAGTATGCTCTCATCCTTCTTAGGGTGATCAAAAATCCAGATCTTCGATACCATTCTCATGTTTTGGATTGTGTGTTACCTTTAGAGGGCCTGCCTTCCCGACAATTTGCTTTCTTTTGCAAGCAAGTGACAATCGTGAGAAGGGAATGACCCAAGTGAGCATAGCTAGAGTACCTTGGCATTCTAACTCACTATAAATAAATACCTGTTGGGCGAAAGCTTTGAAGGAAGGGTTACGTGGGAATTGTAGTTACTTGGGAACTGATGACCCTCGGACTATTTCTCATATCAACATCTAAGTAGGGCCTCACGGTCTAAATCATGCTTGTACGACTACATTTGTTTTCTATCTTGGTGGGAATATGTCTCAATCACGCTTGCGTGACACCAAGGAGTAGCGCTTAATAGAAATCCTTATTAAACACCTTGTATTTAGAGGCCAAAAATCCTTCTAGTTGCTTGAGAAGGAGGAGTTCGGATACTTGGAAGAGATACTAAGTTCGCCATGGGGATATTTCCATGGGGACTGATGCTTGGCTGCCTTGAGAAGTGAGTGCCATGGAGGGGAGCTTGTGGGTTCGAGCATCTATGTATTCTCCTTGAATCTCATAACGAGTCTACCTCTCAAGTACCTACTGTCCTTACCTACCATAAGAAATGTGTGAATGAGCATGATTGTCTTGAGTCTAAGTTAAAATATCTTGTCTTCTTTGCTTGTCAAAAGTTGAGTTGTGTCTCATTTCAAAAACAAGAAAAATTGAATCAAAACAAGGTTAAACACAAGAGTATTTCATTCAACAAAGTTCAAAATACCTTCAAACATGGTTGTCAAACATTTTTCAAAATCTTGTCTCAACATTCATGTCACTTAGATTTAGGTTCATCCTAGGTTTGCATTTTGCAAATTCATTGTCAATTACCAAGGTTAAGTTTCACCTAGGTCATACCCCTTTGCATATCAATAAGGGTCATCCATTTGCATGTGTCCTCTTGCATTATAGCAATACCATTTCATAATTCAACCTTAGGTTTTGCCTTAGGTTGACATTGTCATACATTTGCATTTGCATCCTTGTCTTCATAACATTAGGTCACATTTGCATACCCTAGGTCTCTTCATTAAGCTTAGGTCATTATCATATCATATTAAGGTCGTTGGCATAGTAATTGTCCCTTTGCATATAGTGTCAAAACTTTGGTTTGTCATACTTGAGTAATCCAAATCTTTGAATAAACCCTAAGTCATTGTTAGGAAGTCTAGACATTATCAAACTTTTGTCTTTTTGTCATCCATGTCATTTGGTCAAACCTAGCTTAGTATCCAAGCATATAGGGGAGACATTGTCATTTTGTCCTTTTGTCACTTGGTCCTTTTGTCCTTTGAGGTCTAGAAATCATTTCAATTTCCTAAGCGTCTCATTCTTAGAATTGCACTCATGAGTTTGTCAAAATCTTGAAAAACAACAAAAACATTAAGTTGCATTGTCATCCTTTAGGTTGCATTTGTCAATCCCATTAGTTGCATTTCATAGTGATATGTTTGTTGAAATAAGGTCTCAACCTTCTTACAAAGCCATGTCATCACAATTGAGAAATCAATCATGTCAATCTAATCTCTACATGTCTCAGAACTTGGATCAAACTTATCATGATGATGTAAATGTCCAAATACAAAACCTAGAGGAGAAACTAGCTCAAGAAAAGGATATTTTGGAACAAAAAGTGAAAAACATTGAGAAGAATAGATCACAAATGTCCAAAATGTTTCTAAAATTTCTAGGTCAAAATCCAAACATTGATCCAATTGATGTAAGATCTCTTATTGAATGATCAGACATATCAGCTCTCCTCTCACAAATAGAGATGATGAAACAATTTCAAGAAAAGAGACAACAACATTATGTGCCTTCACAACAAGAACAAGAATGTTTTTACTATCAATCAGATTTTCAACCATCACAACCAATTGTTTAACAGCTCCAACATTTCCAACATATTCAACCAACGCAACCAATGGTCCAATTTCAACAATATGTCCAACCAACTATACAATGTCCACAAACAGTTCAACCAATGGTGGAATATCAACAATTTCAACCAACATATCAATGTCAACAACCACAACCAAACATTCAAAAACAAAGGTTGCATCACACACCAACCCAAGTTTCAAACATGTTAGAACAATTGAACCAAGTCCAATATCAAAACATGACATCAAACCAAGACCAAATTCTTGCCAAGAAAGTTAAAAATATAAATCCAATCATGTCAAAACCTTGAAAGAAAGGTGGCTTTATTGCAAGGATCTTAAGGATCCTACCAAGTGAGTTCTTTGAAGAAGATCAAGATAATACACTTATGTCTAGCAATGCCTCATCCCCTCGCAAACAAATTGACTCTCTAGTGGCATCTATCCCTACACCTTTAGAAGTTTCACAAGAACCTTCCATATTGTCCTCATCAAACAATACACCCAAGGATGAAATTATCCAAGGGCTATTCATAATTGATTGCCAAGATAATCCAATTCATGATGCACATCCTTGTCATGTTTCAAAAATACAAGACCCAATGCCATCATGCACTTTATTGCCATTACCTGTTCTAGAAGACCCCATTCAAAGTCCCTCTTCCTCATGTTCAAGCATTGATTCCTTGCCAGAATCCATCACAAATGTTCAAAGTGCATTTCCTTCGTGCCAAAACATTGATTCCTTGTCAGAATCCTCCATGCATATCCAAAGTCCAACCCCATGTCAAGAGGATAATTTAGAGCATGAAGAAATGTGTCTTGAAACAGATCAAGATCAAGATCCTGAAACCTTATCATCCCATTTCCCCAGACACTCGCAATGATTCCATTATTCCTGTCCAGTCTATCTAAGAACATAATATCCTTTCAAATCCCATTGGCATTCCACTTCCTAAGAAAGATCAAGATATCCCTTCCATCCTTTCCGATGATCCCATTAAAATTCAAGAGCAAAGAACCTTTAAAGAGGATTCCAATGATCTTCCTCCTTGTCAAGATCAAATTATTCCTTTAAATCCTCCACAAGATCTTTTTGTTCCTCCATCTCCATGTCTTAATTCTCCATATACACTCCAAGATCACATTTCTTTTGATGATCCCATTATTTCTCCCATTCCATCTCTTGAAGAGCCTATCATTGAACCATGTCCACTACAAAATCCTAGTCCCCCTCATGATCCTAATCCCCCTCATGATTCTAACATGTTAGTGCAAGATGTTCATGAACCCTCGACATGCATAATGGGTTCTTCCACTTTGGTGCAATCTGATCCACTTCAAGATTTCATTATTTCTCTCATATCATATCCACCTCATAATGGACTCGCATCTTCTTCTCAAAGAAAAGAGTATCCTACAAGTCAAGATATTCATAATGGCTAAGGGGTAGACCTTCATGAGAAAGAACTCCTCCACATTAAAGAAAATATTAAGGGTCATGTCTACACAACTCACTCTCAAGACGTTGGTATCCCTCCATCAAAATCAAAACATACACCTTCCCCATCATACTTTCCATCCATCTTAGGTCCTTATATTCCTTCGTCCTCTATGCAAGATCAGCAAAGGCACACATCCTTGAGTAAATTTCATCAATCCAAAAGAACTCCATTTCATTCATATCCATCCATGCATTCCTTTCCCCCTCCAAGCAATTTGAATGCCAAGTATAAAAGTCATAAGTCTAGAAATCAACATGTATTCAAGGATCAACATGTCCAATATAATTGACATGTCAAAACAAAGAACAATATGATCTATAAAGAAAAAGAAATATCCAAAAGGCCACAAAGGCCCACTGAGAAAAATAAAGCAAAGTCAAAATATATATGGGTTCCTAAATCCCCTGTGCAAGCAATACACTCTAATGAACCACAAAAGCATGAAAAATCAAAAACCATGTGGATCCCTAAGCGGCTCCTTGAAGCACAAAAGCCTAAAGAAACATCAAAATTGGCATCTAAAATTGCTATTCCTCCATCCAAACCTTCTAAGTCTATTCCTCCACCACCCTCTTCACCCATTTTGGGTCCTTATGTCCACAAATCCCTAGTTATTCCTTCATCAAAATCTCCATATCCAAAACCCACTCTTCCTCCATTAGTCCATCACCCCTCAAGGTGTGTGCCAATGTTGATCTTGCCTTCATTTCTGTCCACTGAAGCCCAATTCTTCCAATACCCTATCCATTATCCAATGCATATTTTCCATCCTTCGATCTCTTTGATCCAATCCTTTACATAAATCCTTGCCTTAGTTTCATCTTATTTTCCATGTCCTTATCCTACCAATGTCTTTAAGCATACTTTTAAAGGTCATGGTCCATTTTTTTCAAGGCTACTATCCAAAAAAAAAAAAAAAGATGCTTGAGTCCTTCTTCCATCCCCTATCATGTGTCCATCTTCTTTTGAAAAAGTCAAAATACAAAAAAAAAGTAAAGCAAAAATAATTCGTCCACTGGTGAAAACCTAACAAACAGGCGCCTTGGGCAAGTACCATGATGAAAACCTAGCAAACAGGCATCATGCGTAATCTATGAACTTCTTGCACACCACACTTAGGGGCAGGTTTCCTTCTTCATATCCTATTGCCCTTCATTATCCTATCATACCATATCATTACCCTTCATATCCTATTGTCCCTCATGTCCACTTTCCCTTTCCACCTTTGATCTTGACAAGGCTAAGGATCGTCATGAGCATCATGCATCTTGTTTGCAGCTTTTAGTCCATCATAGCTTTTGGTCTTTATCCATTTGCTTATTATAACCTTTCATCCATATTCCCTAGCTTATTACAACTTTCTACCACTATCCCTTAGCCAATCCCAACCTTCAGTCCATGTCCCTTATCCATTTTTGATCTTGCTTATCCTATCCATATCTTATCACTATCCATACACCTTTTCTGTCCCTTGATCTTGGTCTGTAATAAGGATGCAAAATTTAAACATAGTTTCAACAACCTCTTGACATGTCCCTCATGCCATGTCACTACTTTACATTGTCATATCCAGTCCATTGTCCCATCACGCAGTAGCCCTTGAAAATTGCATCTGTATTGTCTCCTGTAAAGCGGAAAATCACGATCGAACCCTAGTTGTTCTCCCCTCTTCCAACTCCGAGGAGAGAGAAGGGAGGTTTGCTAGGATTCGATGGTTTTCACTTAGGGGAGAGACTTTACATTCAAAAGAGGGGTTGAAACTCATAAGATCCAATCCCACACAATGTAAGATTGGATGCTAAATGAATTTCAAGGGTTAGGAAAGCAAGGCTACCCTCTTTTGTAAAGAATGTTGTTAAGGAAATTAAGCTAAGAATACATAGAAAGTCATAAAGATTCGCTTATAAACTGAGTTCGGGTTATAGGATGAAGCTGCGGACCTGGAATTAGTAGTAGAATGTCGATACGGCGCTGTCCTGCAAATTTGAGCAAAAGTTGTCGGGACGATGGCACCCGGCACCATGGTCCTCCGAAAAATCCGTGAAATGAAGGGGGATCTGTTCGTCTCTGCACAAGGATTCTAGATCTTCAATTTCAGCCGCGTACCTGCAACCTACACACAGAAAAGCGAAGATGATTGGGGGTGTTAGGGATTAGGGGTTTGCCTTTAGGTCAAACCCCGGTTTTGGAATTAACCAAGAAATGAGCAAGAGCTGTAAATGTAAATGTATGTAAAACAAGTACTAATACCTTGTTCTAAGGATGTTTGTATCCTTATGTGTGAAGGTATAGATGTTGTATGTTGTAGCATGTAGTATGTGATCTCCTCTTCAATGGTTCAATCCTTGACTTGAATGCAACACTTAGCCTTGAATGGAGACTTGAAATGATCAATTGCTTGAAGGAATGCTTGAATGCTTGAGTATAGTTTCCACGCTTTTACCCTTATTCATCTGTGTTCTCCCTAAATGAGAGAGGAAAATGTAGTTTATATACTTGTCATTTAGGGCTGATAGACTGATTTTCCTGACCTTAGGCCGACTAGGAAATGTAATTTCCAAATTGCAAACAAAAAGACCCGAGCCCCTTAGGAGACCGGGCCCAAAATAGGACCCAGGTACTAGGGCGCTGGGCGCCCTGGTCCTGAAGGACCAGGGCGCTGGGCGCTCTGGTCCCACCTCCCGGGACAGCAGGGTGCAAGGAGGTTCATGCCAGGGTGCTTGAAAAATGTAGTTTTCAGTGTCGTGAGCAAGTTTTGGGGTCTCCATTCAGGTTGCGTGTTGCGTCGCCATCGTGAAGACCGAAATGCAATCGAAATTGCAAGTGTCGCAATTTTAGGATGCTACATTTAGCCCCCACTTTAGCGGGAGTATGTATGCTCATACTTCCGGTAAAGTACAAGGAAACAACATTGAAAGACTTTCACCATGTCAAGGAGGCAAGATACACCAAGCCCCCAGTGGACTAAGGATCTTACGACTTCGATTGACAAAGTAAAAGGGAAGATCACGAGGGAGAACCATGACTGTCAGTAGTAAGATTCCCTCACTATGAGTCATGCAAGAAAGATATGAAAAATTTTCAAGGCAAGGTTAAATTTACCAAGAAATTTTCAAGTATCTTGAAAAGATATGAACGGGATGTATGCCCCCCTACGTTAAAGCGATCGCACACGCCTCACCGGGGGTGATTGTTTTAACGTAGTGATACACATAAGAAATGAGAAAGGAGCACATTATCGCAAGGATTTAGCCCCCAAGTGTGAGATAAACCCAAGGATAATAGACACAAAACATAAAGCACGAGGTGACTTCACTTTCCTCGGGGTCAGTATGCTGTATGATAATTCATGTATATATATCATATGTATGTATGCATAATTTTTCTTCATTCCCCAATCAAGGAAGGTCACCTAGAAGAAGGGAACACATGTGTCTTTTGAGTCAACATGAGAGAGACCGAGGGATCTCAATGCTTTGCATCGTCCTCAAGTAGACAACACCAAGGACAACAAATAGAAGAATGAGAATAACATATAGAAGAAGTAACAAAAGAGAGGGGGAGAGAATCTGCTATGCTAATGTAACTAGTCTAGCACGTCATCTACCCCCCGATCTTGCTGATCAATGTTTCGGGAAGGCAGGGAACACGCTAGAGGAGGAACATCAAACATAGCAGATGGAGCTATCATAAGATCCAAACAAGGGCTATGTTCATGTTCCGAGCCACATTGTTCTTGTCTAGGAGCTAGGATAAGTGCTTTAGAAAATTCATTAGATAAATGGTTATCAACATCAACAAGTTCATATTCACTATCAGAAGCAAGAGGAGTAACATTTTCATCTATATCGTCATCAAGATTTATAAAAATAGGATCTTTAACTCGCATAGGATCAAGACCATCATGCATCTTATGTTTAGGAGATTTAGGCTCAATGTCCGGCTGAGGAGAAAATGGAATAATGCTTGTTGAAGGTGTTTTTGGAGATTGCAAAGTTTGAGAAGCAGCTGCCTGAGCTCTAAGACGACGCTTTCATTGGCGTTCACGTGCAGAATGATTTCGTCTAGTCTTAGTAGGAAGTGGAGAAGACTGAGGAGGAGGAATGTTCTCATCCTTAGCACTTGGGTGTTTAGGTTGTGGTCTCTTAGACTGGATAATAGGAGAAGAAGAAGGTCTCTTCTCTCTATAAAAAGAAGGAGGAGGAACTGCTCCATATAAGGGAAGAATATTTGGTTTAGGGAGAAGACCAAGTCCATCATGACGAGGAGGTATAGGTCTACTCTTAGGAAGTTTATTAGGCATAGACATAGTCACATCCATAGGGATGGGTTGGGAATCTTCTTGAGGAAAGACATTAGTTTTATCTTTCAAAGGAAGAACTTCCTTCTCAAGAATGATAGGAATGTCAAGTTTAGGTGTTCTAGGTTCACTTAGAGATAAGATCATATCTGTTTTCCACTTTTGATAAGATTTGAAAAGATGATCACTTCGCGGAGGAAGAGATTAGAATTGTTTAGGCCAAAAGTAATCAATAGGAACACTAGAAGTTCTTTCAGCTGGTTTAAAGAGACTATGATTGACAGTAACAACTTCACCATTGTGGGGAAATTTCAAACACTTGTGAATAGGAGAAGCAATAGCTTTCATGGAAGATAGCCAAGGATAGCCAAGCTTCACACGAAATTGTTCGGAAGATGGAATAATAGCAAAGTTCACATCAAGGGATTTGTTATGGACTCCAATAGGCAATGTAATAGAACCAATTGCGGGAGAAGAAAATGCATCAAATAATTTCACAATCACATCTGTTTTGTCATAGATCACTTGATTCAATTGCAAAGTAAAAAGGAATTCTTCAGTAATAACATTAACCATGCATGAAGGATCAATAAGCACTCCACGGCAAGGTGTATTCTTAACTTTTGCAACTATGTATAAAGGACCATCAGGTGCCCTAATGGTTTCACTGGAATCAAATGTGATGGAAGGTTCTTTAGGGATTTCTTGCTGCTCTACAAAGTTAATCACATTTGGAGTCATAGACACAAGACCATCAGATGAGAGAGAGGAATCATTAGCCTCAATTGCATTAGAGGTATGAGAAGGCAATGGATCAGTGAAAATCTGAAGATTTTGGTTAGGAGGAGCTACAGATGTGTTGCCTTTATCATTCACTCCAGAAACAGAGATAGTATTGTTATCAATCAAATCTTGAATTTTACCCTTTAAAGAAAAACATTTTTCAGTATCATGACCAGGCTGACGATGAAATTGACAAAAGGCTTTGTTATCAAAATAAGGTGAAGTAATCTTTGCAGGATCAATTTGTCTTATAGGAGGAAGAGTAAGCACATTTTGTTCCAATAACTTATTCATAATACTATGCAATGATTCATTCAAAGGAGTATACTTTCTTTCTCTCTTGAAAAATTTAGAAATAGGAGGCACACCTGATGCTGCATTCACATTGTTGTTGATGATGTTTTCATTGAATTTGATGGAATCTCTGTTCGGTTTAAACTTCCCAAATGGTTGTTGACTACTATCACCCTTATCACTCGGAGCCATAGGATGTGATTGTTCCATTTGACTCACAGTCAGTTGATAATTGTGAAGAGTGGCGCACAACTGTTGGAAAGAAGTAAACTCAGAAAAGAGAAGTTTGTCTCGAATATCTTTTTGTAAATTAGAAATAAAGATTCTTTGAATATCATTTTCAGGCACTGGAAAAGAAATTTGAGCGTACAAATGCTTATATCTACCAATGAAATCAGTCACTTTTTCTTTAACACCTTGTTTACAATGCATTAAATCAATCAAAGTAACTTTAGGACTTATATTGTTTTGAAATTGTTGAATGAAAACATTTGCAAGTTGTTCGAAAGAAGTAATAGAATAAGAAGGCAACGAGCAATACCATTGTAGGGCTTTGTCTCTTAATGTTCTAGTAAACAGTTTTGCTAGCAACCTTTGGTCATAAGCAAAATCAGTACAAATTGTTTGAAAAGTCTTAACATGTGTTAGAGGATCTCCTTTACCATTATAAAGCTCCAAATGCGGGATTTCAACATGTTTAGGAGGGATAGCTCGAACAATGTCAAGAGAAAGTGGGCTCGCAACGTCAAATGTGGGCACACTAAACTTAGATTGATTCATAGAGGCAATTTGTTGCTGTAAAGAAGAGACAGTTTGTGCTAGATTGTTAATGGTCGCTTCAGTCGAAGAGTTCATATTGGATGTGTTAGATTGAGATGGAGGTGTTATGTTATTGAAAGAAGGTAAAGACTAAGGTGGTGGGACTCTGTGATAATTAGTCATAGGAGATGATTGGACAAGGGGAACACTACAAGGAGGAATGGAATGGTTAAATGAATTGCCCCCTTGTGTCATGTTCATTTGTGAAGATATAATAGGAACACTCATTGAAGGAATGTATGAAGAAGTCAGATTAAATGAAGGAAGAGGATTAATTGAAGAAGAAGGGTTGCCCCCATGACTAGTAATCATGGGAGGAATGTCTTGTGTAGAAGTAGCCATTATGTTTGATGTAAAAGTAGGTATACTAGCAATAGGAGTCGTCAAAGGAATAGAATGATTGTCTTGGGTAGGAGGTTGTGTATAACCTAAGGTTTCGGCACAACTCTTCATAGGCATCACATTTGAATCCACAATGTGTGCAATACCACGCAAAATATCAATTCCATTCTTATCACTTTGAAGCATACGTTTTAGACCCTCAATTAAAGGAAGAGCTTGACTATCAGGGTATTCTTGAGACATCCATTATCGAAAATCGTCAAATTGGTTATCCAATTTCGAAAGTTGTTCTATAGAAACCTCATGGAGAGATTCTTCATCATTAGGAGGATTAGAGGAATTACCCATGTCCTCATTAAAAAGGCTATTCAAATTAGGTTCCATCTCCTCAGTAGTTAAACCTCGGAAAGACTTAATTCTACGGCTTCGTCTAACGAGAATAGTGTAAGTAGGGCTTATTGTTGTAAAACTCATGCACTAGAAAGAGAGAGAAGATTTTGAATTTAGAGGTAGCAATTTTTAGTAAAATCAGCCAATCTTCTAGATTTAAGCTGTTAAATGCAATCACAACAGTCTCCCGAAAATTCGGAAAAAATATCCGGGACCGTGGCGCCCGAAGTGCAACACGGTCCTTGCAACTTTTTTCGAAATTTGCAGGGATGAAAGGTATGATGATTTTAGAGCTAATCTGAAAAAATTGAGTGATTTTACGATCTGTAGATAGGCCAAATTAAAGTTGCAAATTCAAAATTGAACCCTATCAAGATTGTCGAAAAATGCAAAATTTTGAATTTTGAAAAAGAGAGGGAAACTGAAATTTTGAATTTTATGATTTTAGAGGGAATGTCAAGAGCAATGCAAATTTTGAAATTTGAAAATTGACTCAATTTCACGCAAAATTCAATTTTGAAAGCGGAAATCGAAGTTGTTGTAATTAAACACTTAATTTCAAAAGTCACAAAATGCAAGAATTTGAATAAAGCACTGAAATTTCGAATGAATGCAAACACAATTTTCAGATTTATGATAATAAAAACGCAATTTTGACACAAAATTTTAATTTCAATGATTTTTGAATGATTAGAAGCCTTAGACCAAGCAATCGCAAGACCAACTTTGACTGTAATTTTGAAAGTGTTATAATTGACAAAATCAGCCAAAATTCTGGATTTTAGCAGGAAAATACAGCAAGATCTCACTCCTGAAATTTTGGAAAAAATGTCGGGGACGATGGCGCTCGGAGTGCAACATGGTCCTCATAACTTTTTTCCAAATTTTCAGGTATGAAGGATATTGTGATTTTATTGCAGAATCCAAAGTTACAGCTGATTTGGAGATGTTTTGATTGGTCAAATTGTCGGACAAAGGTTGAATTAAGAGGGTTTCAAAAATTAGGGTTTTGACATTTAACCACTTAATTTTCAGAATTAAAGCACAAATATGAATTGAAAATTTGTAATAGAAGGGCAGATCTGAAACAAGCATTAACATTTAGACATTTCGCAAGTTCAATTACTAAAAAGAAAATTTAGGGTTTTTATGCAATCACCTCTAAAATTTTGCAAAAGATCAAACATGGAAATGTAATCAATTTTTTCAGATCTAAGCATGAAAAATCAGAAAGGATGTTCACGTCGGGTTCACCAAAATGTAAAGCGGAAAATCGCGATCGAACCCTAGTTGTTCTCCCCTCTTCCAACTCCGAGGAGAGAGAAGGGAGGTTTGCTAGGATTCGATGGTTTTCACTTAGGGGAGAGAATTTACATTCAAAAGAGGGGTTGAAACTCATAAGATCCAATCCCACACAATGTAAGATTGGATGCTAAATGAATTTCAAAGGTTAGGAAAGCAAGGCTACCCTCTTTTGTAAAGAATGTTGTTAAGGAAATTAAGCTAAGAATACATAGAAAGTCATAAAGATTCGCTTATAAACTGAGTTCGGGTTATAGGATGAAGCTGCGGACCTGGAATTAGCAGTAGAATGTCGATACGGCGCTGTCCTGCAAATTTGAGCAAAAGTTGTCAGGACGATGGCGCCCGGCGCCACGGTCCTCCGAAAAATCCGCGAAACGAAGGGGAATCTGTTCGTCTCTGCACAAGGATTCTAGATCTTCAATTTCAGCCGCGTACCTGCAACCTACACACAGAAAAGTGAAGACGATTGGGGGGGTTAGGGATTAGGGGTTTGCCTTTAGGTCAAACCCTGGTTTTGGAATTAACCAAGAAATGAGCAAGAGCTGTAAATGTAAATGTATGTAAAACATGTACTAATACCTTGTTCTAAGGATGTTTGTATCCTTATGTGCGAAGGTATAGATGTTGTATGTTGTAGCATGTAGTATGTGATATCCTCTTCAATGGTTCAATCCTTGACTTGAATGCAACACTTAGCCTTGAATGGAGACTTGAAATGATCAATTGCTTGAAGGAATGCTGGAATGCTTGAGTATAGTTTCCACGCTTTTACCCTTATTCATCTGTGTTCTCCCTAAATGAGAGAGGAAAATGTAGTTTATATACTTGTCATTTAGGGCTGATAGACTGATTTTCCCGACCTTAGGCCGACCAGGAAATGTAATTTCCAAATTGCAAACAAAAAGACCCGAGCCCCTTAGGAGACCGGGCCCAAAATAGGACCCAGGGACCAGGGCGCTGGGCGCTCTGGTCCCACCTCCCGGGACAGCAGGGTGCAAGGAGGTTCAGGCCAGGGTGCTTGAAAAATGCAGTTTTCAGTGTCATGAGCAAGTTTTGGGGTCTCCATTTAGGTTGCATGTTGCGTCACCATCGTGAAGACCGAAATGCAGTCGAAATTGCAAGTGTCGCAATTTTAGGACGCTACATCTCCATAATAAAAAGCCTTTGTCTTCCCTCTATCCACCAACATTTTAGAAAGGCTATTTATTCACCTATCATATTCCTTGGCTTGCTAGACACTGGGGGCAAAATCACAAAAAAATCATAAAATGTCCTGAAAAACAATCCAAAAAGAAAATCAAATAATGTCCTTAAAAAAATCCAAAATAATCAAATAATGTCCTAAAAAAAATCATAAAAATTGAAAAATGTCCTGAAAAAAATCCAAAAAAAAATCAAATATAGTCCTGAAAAAAATGAACAAAAAAAATTGTAAAAACTCAAAAAAACCAAACAAAACAAAAATATCCCCTTTGCTCATAGACAGATCACTGAGCATACATCCAACGACTCTCAATCACAAACTGCGCTTTACTGTAAATCACGCATTAACAGATGAACTTTTTTAATCAAACCAGACATTCAAATTGATCACATTTCTCTTATCAATCGAACATCAACATCAATATCATTTGTCCTTGTCACTACTATCATGGGTCTTATACAAGGTGTGGTATACTCGAAACCAGACTGTGTCCTGTCTTAGATGGGGTACCGCATTCCTTGAAACCAGACAACATGATCATCCTATCAACACTTTCAACTTTTGACAATGAAGATCAAGTTGTTTGTTTGACTTGTTGGAACTAGCGAGTCTTATCATTTATTGATTTATCTTCGATCATGTTCTTATGTTGCTTGATGATGTCACTGAGTGATTTAGAGTGACCGAGATGGTTCATGGTCCTTTTTTTGTGGTGTTTGTTGTTTGTGGAATGTTTGTCACAAAGTGGGGCAACTATATCATTGGGTGTCTGTGATAAGTATGTTCACTTTGTGAATGCCGCACATACCTTGACCCTTGATGTACGCACCCTAGGATGCTTCACTCATTCTTTGTGTGCGATGTGTCTATCTTTTGCAAAAGGGGTTGCGTTCTAGCTCTAGCCTTCAATGCCATGATGCTTTGCTACGATAAATAAAGGTTCTCACCTACTTATGTGCATTTGTGAAAGCAAGTTTTCCTTCATCTCTAACTATCCTCTATCTAATTTCTTCTTACTAACATTTCTTCCATCAGTCTTGGTAGTCCGATCGAACCTATCGTCTTCTGTCATTCTTATCGATCACTTGGCCTCTTTTCTGGATTTTTTCGGCCAATTCCTCGAGGGGGCATGCATATGTCATCATTATTGTCTGGGGCATTGCATATGTCATCATTATTTTCTAGGGTATTTTCATTATTGTTCTTTGAAACAACGCTTAGAATCACATTGTCTCAAAGAGGGGCAAAATGTAGACATCTAAAAATGGTCAACGCTTGCGGAGTCATACTTTAACATTTGCGCATTGCCTTATTTTAGGGTTTTTGCATCGCATTAACATTTGTCCTATGTTGTGCACTTGGTCTTTATCATTTGCGAGCATCAAGTCCTTCTTCTGCATTCTTCATTTGTCTCGCTTTCAAATTTGTCCTTGTCGATAACAATCTTCAGTCATGATTTTGGTCAATCTTATCCTATCGCATCAATGTGCAAGCTCATTTAGCATATTTTGACATCGTCAATTTGATTTCATTTTGGACATCGTCAATCCTAATTGATGATAGAATGAGGGTTTTGTCCTCTTGTCAATCTTGTCATTTTGTGATCGATTCATCATCGATCCTTGTCCTTGCCAATTTTGTCATTTTGTGATTGATTCGTCATCGATCCTTGTCTTGTTTAATCATGTCAATTGGCACTTTTCAATTTGATCTCCTTGTCAATCTTGGTCAATTTGTCATTGATTTTTGTCAACCAATTTTTAATCATTTATCAACATTGGTCCTTTGTCAGTCAGAATCATGATCAACCCGACATCAATTATTTTTTGTCAAGACCTAATTGTCGTCCTTGCATTTCTAATTCATCTTCTAGGGTTTTATGATTTATTCATTTAATCTTGTTTGTGATTTTTCCTCTAGGTTAAATAATTTATTTAATCATCCTAAGTCTTCTTGTCACAATTAAATATTTATTTAATTGGCTAATTAATTCCTCCTCTTTTTGTAAATTAATTAATGAATGAAAAATTATTAATTAATTTACCTAATTTTCATCAATTTCCTAATTTCCAAATCATTATTTCTAACCTAATTTTCTAATTTCTTCTAATGTCTATTTCTATTTCAAATTCTTGTCATAATTCTTGCATAGAAATTTGTCATAAATTGTCATAACTCCTTGCATAGCAATTTGTCATACACTTGTCATAATTTTGCTATTCTTGATTTGAATTTCCATTCAAATCAATTTCATGCTAATGTTGTCTTTTCTCTAATTTATCTATAAATTGGATGAATTTCTTCAATCAAGGCCCCCTCGATCGATCAATTAATCATGTTTCTAGTATCTTTATGTTGTTTTGTCAATCTTGCTTTCATCTCATGCTTATGCACTTGAAGGTGAGATCCACAAACAAAGCAATTTGAAGGAGAAAGAAGGACAATGGAGAATTCTGGAGGAGACATTCATGTTTGTGATGGTTTGCATTTGATTTGAATGTTTTGTTTTCATGTCTCTATTAAATGTTTTTAGGATTTGTCATTGCAATTTAGTTTTTCGTGATTGAACTAGCCTAATTTGTTACTTGCTTTGATGATTTCCAAATTCCTATCTACACCGGTATGCTTCCTTTTACTGTTGGTGTTAGTGTAGAATCTAACTTTGCTGGTGCCGATGGATTGCCTTGCTGATGTCATAGGATTGTAAGGTTGCCATCAATGACAAAACCTTCAATCACCTACAATGTCTCATTGGAGTGTGCATTCACCAACAAAGACATGCCTATCGGGGGATCTCTTAACCAATATCCTTTGTCAAACAAACCATCCCCAATTTTTAATCGATGAAATTTGGGTACAAGTTCTTTCTATTTGGTAGAGCTATTCGTAGATTGAACCAAATGTTCTAAAAAATCATCATAGATAGCCCTTTCCTGATAATCTATTTTCCCTTGAATTATTGTCTTGGTGCCATTTTGATAATTCAGGGTTGATCTTATTTTAACCATTTGATTCAAAAAACCCTTTGAATTTCCCAAAACCAGACAATGCCAACACACAAGAGTAGAAATTGCAAATGTAGTAGTCAGAAAACAACTTACTTGTCACCAAAAAACTCACAGGAGCTTCAAAATTTGTCTCCAGAAACCCTTTGAAAGCATTTTACAATCAAATCTCAAACAAAACAAGATTTTATGAAGCAACCTTGATAGTAAATCAACATTAATTGTCATTAACCAAGCCACAAGCTCTGTAATTAATTTGTTTAAAATTCAAAATTTTTGCTCCAACGGACAGAAGGGACTTTTAGTGCGCTTTTTCCTTTAGTCACTGATCCACAAAGAGCAAAGAACTTTCAACTCTTGTTCATGGTTAAACGACAACCATTAGATCATTCAAATATAACATGCCCTTTTATCTCTTAGGACTTGCGAAGGGGGCCCACCATATTGCACATGTCTGCCTTTAGTCGCTGAGTCACGATGGGTAAAAGACTTGCATCTTCCCATCATGGTCTCATGACTACCATTGGATCAAATCCTTATCATTCAAACCTTAAGATACTTTCTCTACTTGATCGCCACTACTCCAACTGTTGGATGTCCACCCAGCCCCACCACTAGTGGCTTGTCCCTGAGTCACGAAGACTGTTCAACGTAAAACTTCCCATCGCGGTCTCATGACTACTGTTGGATCAACTCCTTATCATTCAATCCTTAAGATACTTCCACTTCTTGACCACCACTACTCCAGCTGATGGATCTCCACCCGGCCCCGCCACTGACACCTTGTTGCTGAGTCATGAAGACTATTCAACATGCAACTTCCCATCGCGTTCTTACAACCACCATTGAATGTCTTTGATCTTCTCAACTTTTAAGAACTCGATACATGCATTAAAGGTATTTGGTGCAGGAGCACCCAAGAACATGAGGTCACTAGGAGAAAAGTGATGTTTTAAGTCATTTTGATCATTTTTATGGTGTATTGATTCATGATGAATCCATTTGTAAAGACAAGATCAATTATTGTAATTATTTGTGTAAAGTTGTTAAAAATTGTTCTTTAGGTCCCAGTTTGGTCTATAAGGTCAAGATTATTGAAATGACCCATGTAAGGGTAAAATCAATGTAAAATATCTCAAATAGTCTATAAGAGTTTTTACAATTTGGGGAGTTATTAGGAAAAAGTGTCAAAGTTGCAAGAAAATTGCAAAAGTGCAACATTTGCAAAAATGTAAAAGTGCAAAAATTGCACATAAAGTTGTAAAAGGGAAGATGAAGGGTCATAAAGGTAGTTGGATGGTTTATAACTACAAAAGAGTCTATAAATATGTTGTATTGGTCGAACCAAATCATTATTGGAAGAATAGAGAAGGAGGATAAAGTTTTGGAACAAATTGGTGTGTTTAAAACTTGCATTTTGATTGGTGTTTTTGTGTTAAGTCATTGTTTCTAGGCCTTGTACAACCATGTATAGCCTAGAAACCCTATATATTTATAATGGTTAGATAGTGGAATGAATCCTCTTTCTCATTATTTTTGTTTGGTGCATTTTAATGAATAAATGAATAAGTTATGAAAGTTTTGGTGAAAGTGGTTGTTTGCAGATTTGAGATTTCCTGAGAACAGTCATGTTGCAGCATTTGGTATAGACTCATTGGGAAGAATTATGACCTCAAAATAGATTCATTGGAAATATATATGAATCACCTTTCATTTAATTTTGGTCTGAGTCATTTTTATGCACATTTGTGTAAGTGAAGATTTTGGTGAAAACTATTTTTAAACTATCTTCAATGGAGTTGCAGACAAGGGTTTGTGATTATCTAATGATTTAACTATTTAAAAATTTAATGGCTTACATATTATGAAACTAGATCCATAAATATTTCATGTTCTATTATTTTTGAATCATTTGGTTTTTTTTTGTGAAAGATATTTGATGCCCTAGACAAACTGGGAATGCACATGTCTGATTTGGGGACAACAGAAATGGGTCTCGGTGAAAAGACCATAACTTTTAATCTAACTGTTGGATATGGCTAAATTTGGGATATGTTGTTTGTAAGAAATCTATTCAGGTTCAGACTGAAAGGATTGAGTTTTTTATATATGGTTAGATATTTATATACCTCTATGTACAGGTCTATCCAAAGGGACAACAAGTTGGCAAATTTGATACTTGGATCAAGTTTGTGTTTTCTTGATTGATTGATTGTTGAAGTATGATGTAATATGCCTCTAATCAATTTTATAATGGTAAAAGTATAGATGGATCAGCATGATCCTAGAGTTGTGATTGGTTTTCCAAGATCCTCTGCATCGAATTGGTATCAGAGCTAGAAGAGCCTGAGCATGAGGGTAGAGCACCGAAGGAGGCAATTCACACCAGGACCTAGCCCAAGAAGATTTGTTATTTGGTTTTTGCTAATATTTTATGGTTGTAGGTGCTTTTCCACTAGTTGGAAGTAGGCAAACATGAATGTCTATCATGGGGGCATAGGAGATGGTCCAAGGGGCTAGAGAAGGAGGTCTAGTGGGTTGCCAAAAGTCCCAGGGAGAGAGGCAAGGAAAGGACTCCTGGGTGAGGCAAGATAGTTGGTGAGTTTGGTGCAGCATTGAGGGTGGACTTATGTTTGGAGCAGCACCTCGAGGAGCAGCTAGTATGAACTCCATAGATGGGAGTCTTGATTGAAGGCAAGAGAAGGATGTAGAGGCATGATAAGAAGACAAAGAAGTAAAGACAAAGAGGTTGTTGCATTCACATTTCCAAGAGACTTGGAAAACTTTCAAGGTCGATAGTATGGTGTAGGAGCACCCAAGAACATGAGTTCACCAGGAGAAAAGTGATGTTTTAAGTCATTTTTATCATTTTTATGATGTATTGATTCATGATGAATCCATTTGTAAAGACAAGATCAATTATTGTAATTATTTGCATAAAGTTGTTAAAAGTTGTTCTTTAGGTCCCAGTTTGGTCTATAAGGTCAAGATTGTTGAAATAATCCATGGAAGGGTAAAATGAATGTAAAATATCTCAAATAGTCTCTAATATTTTTTACAATTTGGGGAGTCATTAGGAAAAAGTGTCAAAGTTGCAAGAAAATTGTAAAAGTGCAACATTTGCAAAAATGTAAAAGTGCAAAAATTGCACATAAAGTTGTAAAAGGGAAGATGAAGGGCCATAAAGGTAGTTGGATGGTTTATAACTACCAAAGAGTCTATAAATATATTTTATTGGTTGAACCAAATCATTATTGGAAGAATAGAGAAGGAGGATAAAGTTTTGGAACAAATTGGTGTGTTTAAAACTTGCATTTTGATTGGTGTTTTTGTGTTAAGTTGTTGTTTCCAGGCCTTGTACGACCATGTATGGCCTGGAAACCCTATATATTTATATTTTTTAGATAGTGAAATGAATCCTCTTTCTCATTCTTTTGGTTTAGTGTAGTTTAATGAATAAATGAATAAGTTATGAAAGTTTTGGTGAAAGTGGTTGTTTGCAGATTTGAGATTTCCCGAGAACAGTCATGTTGCAGCATTTGGTACGAACTCATTGGGAAGAATTATAACCTAAAAATAGATTCATTGGAAAGATATATGAATCACCTTTCATTTCATTTTGGTCTGAGTCATTTTTATGCACATTTGTGTAAGTGATGAAGATTTTGGTGAAAACTATTTTTAAACTATCTTCAATGGAGTTGCAAACAAGGGTTTGTGATTATCTAATGATTTAACCATTTGAAAATTTAATGGCTTACATATTATGAAACTAGATCCATAAATATTTCATGTTCTATTATTTTTGAATCATTTGGTTTTGTTTTTTAAAATATATTTGATGCCCTAGACGGACTGGGCATGCACATGTCTTATTTAGGGACAATAGAAATGGGTCTCGGTGAAAAGACCATAACTTTTAATCTAACTGTTGGATTTGGCTAAATTTGGGATATGTTGTTTGTAAGAAATCTATTCAGGTTTTGACTAAAGGGATTGAGTTTTTTAAATATGGTTAGATATTTATATACCTCTGTGTATAGGTCTATCTAAAGGGACAACAAGTTGGCAAATTTGATACCTGGATCAAGTTTGTGTTTTCTTGATTGATTGATTATTGAAGTATGATGGAATATGCCTCTAATGAATTTTATAATGGTAAAAATATAGGTGGATCAACATGATCCTAGAGTTGTGATTGGTTTTCCAAGATGCTCTGCATCAGTCTTACTTAGGACTCAAGGAAAAATAAAGTGCTCCAACTTAATAGAAATGAAACCCGTCTAGGCCTAAGAATTAAATGGCCCCTTTCAATGACATAAAGACCCTTCCAGTTAAGTGGCAAAAAAGGTAATGATTAAAAATACCTTCCCTTAGGATAGGAGACATAAAGGTTTTTTTAAAGATTTAAATTATTAAACCCAAAACCCTTAGAAGCCATTGACTTGCAGACGAGGAACATTGAAAATTTGCAAAAACTTTCAGATATGTCAGGAAAATTACAACACCACCCAAATTACTAATAACATCGACTCTGACTGGGGATGGTTGGATGCGAGATCAACACAAGAACCTAGCAAAACTCTAGGACGCAGACCAAAACAAAACCCAAACTAAAGCAAACCAAATATATACAATTTTACAACTACTATGCATGGACAAAAGGAGTTATGAGAAGTAGTGCTTCAGGATTTGTCCATGCACTGGGAATTCCTATAGCACCATTCTTTTTTGGCAGGAAATATGAGTCTTTTCCATTGACATCAAAAAATAATCAAAGGGCCTATCCACAATGATACACATTTCTTATGTTTGCCCTTATCTTGTTCTCTAGCATTCCACTGAGGAACCATGTCACCAATCTAAAACTTTCTGGTTGTGGCTCTTTTGTCAAAAAGATATTTTGACTACAATTGAGTTTTCAAATTATTCTTATGAGCCATTATTCTCATCTCTTCCCACTCTACCAAATGAATCATTCTATCCTCCATAGGTTCAAACACTTCCAATTCTCTAACTTGCAAGAATTTCTATATAGGAAGGAGATTGTTCACAGGTAACCTGGCTTGTACTCCATATACCAATTCAAATGGGGATGTACCAATGGCCTTCTTCATAGTAACCCTATCTTCCCATAAAGCTAGCTTGAGCTTTTGATCCCAAGATCTTTTATTCTACTCATGAATCCTCTTAATGATGTTCAGGAGGCTTTTGTTGCTTGATTCTGCCTAGCCACTGCCTTGTGGTTGGTACGGTGAGGAATATGACATAATAATTTTATAACTTGCACAAAATTCTATAAATTCCTCAGACCTAAAGCACGTGGCATTATCCATAACCAACTTCATAGGTACACCAAACCTTGTCAATACGTTATCTATTAAAAAATCAACCACAACTTTACTAGTTGCTTGCTTGGGGTATGGCCTCAATCCATTTTGTAAAGTAATATGTGGCCACTAAGATCCACCTGTGACCTCAGCTTGATTTTTATTTTATCTCTCCAATGAAGTCAATGCCCCATTGAGCAAAACGGGCCTCAGCTGTGTTAGATACTTGATCAGTCCCAAAGACACTAAGATGGGGCGGGGGGGTGAATCAATGTCTAACCAGTAAACAAAACATTTAAACTTGTTTGCAACTTTATAACCTAAATTAACATATCGGTAAACAAGTAATAATGCAATAAAGAGAAATAAGAGAGACAACATTAATGCACACCATAACAAAAGATATTTTGGTGAGGAAACCTGGTAGGGAAAAACCTCAGTGGGATTTATGACCCACAATATTTACTCACTGGCCAATATGAATAAATATTACTTGTACAATAGGGGCATGCACATGCAGGAAGGCCAACAGCCTAGAGCTCACTACTCAACAACAAAATTGGAGTCCCATTGAATACAAAATTGGATGATTAAATCCAATGACAATGTACTGCTCAAAATAGCATCTACAATGTTGGATTCAATACCAGTTTAAGCTCTCTCAAATACCTTTGCCATAAAACTTTCTTTTCTCTGCTCTTCTTTTATTCGCTCCTAAAATACTTACATAAAAATGCATATATAGATATTCTCTCTCATATTCATTACCTAATTACATACTCATCTCCTACAAAATGACCTACACGATCTCATACATATATGACTCTTTACAATACATCATGTCAGCTACAAATAATTAATTACATTACAATTTAATTTGCATAAACAAAACTTTATCTTATGTCGGCCTGGGTGCTAGTATGATCCATTGCCGGTGTAAACTAGATGCTGGTGTGAATGAACTTTGTGTAGCTACCGGTGCCGGTATGAGAAGTTTCTTGCCAGTATAATCAATAAAATCCTATAGAATCCTGTTACCAGTTGGTTGCCATCAATGACAACATCAACCATTCTCAGTGTGTAATGCCAACAATCTCCCCCTTTGGCACTAATGGCAACACTCGTGAGAAAAACCAAAAACCAAAATTGCCAAAACCAAAAGTGCTCCCCCTGAGCAAATGATCTCCTTCAATGTACCTTTATCTTTTCTCTATCACTCCCCCTTTGACATCAATGACAAAGGCTGTCAAAAAGAATAAAAAATTCAAAAATTCTACCTAGAAGCATGTAACGGGTTATGTACAATCTGAGATCCGCTACAATCAGATTAAGTCCTTGCAAAAATTTAGAACTATCAGAAATGATATCCTCAGTCTGTCGGATCATACTAGTTAGATGATGCATTTGTTCCTCCTAGAATAGTAGCCTTAAATAGTCCATTCTGGTGTGTCAACAGATTTTCCAATCTAGGACCAAGTTTATTCTTTAACTCTTGGACTTTTAACCTTAATCGAGCTTTCTCCTTTTCAAGTTTTTCTATTTTCTCCTCATATACTGCCATTTCTTGATCTAAAACTGAAGTGAGTTTAGAATAACCAATCAGGTTGTTTTCTATATCATCAATTTCCTTCTATGTTTGTTTAATCTGGTCATCAATATCATTAGCCAAATGGTGTGGCTTGCTAACATCTCTATACAGTTCCTTAAACACCAAAATTATTGAATTTAGTGTCGGTATTAAGGAATCTAACTTTCTTGTACAGTCCTCAATAGATTTATTAAAGAAATCGGCCTTCTCCTTATTTACCCTTTCTCTAATTGTCTCCTCAATAATCTTATCAATCGACCGAATATTAGATGAAATGAATTTAGACATTATGTCTAACTTACTAATAGAGCCTGCAACATCATCTATCTTACATGTCGGTGCTATCTGTTGTAAAATAGGTAAGGTGCCATCAATAGCCTTAAATGCTAAGGTATTACATTCAGTAATCTTCTTAATGGAATCCAAAAGTACATCAGTTACATTGGTAGGTATGTAATCCATGGTGGAATTTCTAGGCAGAGTGAGATGTTCTGCAGTAGGTTTCTTATCATCTCCGGATGTATGCACATTAACCACTTCCGCTAACTTATTACCATCATTTACCTCTTCTTTATTTACTGTTACTTCCTTATGATCACTTTGTTTTTCAATTTTTTTTTCAACTTTACCATCATCCTTGCTCTCTTCCTTGCTGACTGCCGGTTCAGCTATACTTTGTTCTTGTCTTTTTCCTATTTCATTTTATGCTTCTATTAGTTTCTCATTGTTCTGCTGAGAGTCAACGATGTTGACAAGTGACTCAGAGATCTCAATGTTTGTAGCTTTAGTTTTCTTTTCTTCAATATTCTTAGAGGATTCATCTATAATTACATTGATATCCTGAGTGTCCACATTCATGTTAAACAAAATGTTTGACTCTGAATCAATATTCTCAGTGTTCACTTCCTCTGTTTTCTCTTCCTCATGTTCAACCTGTGCTTCAACTTGTTATTTAACCTGTTCCTTTGCTTGTTCCTCATCTTGTTTCTCAACTTATTTCTCTGCCACTACCAATGGTGTGTCTTTAGCCAGTGGGGGTAGGTTATCCTTGATAGTCAAGTCAGGAATACCACCAAATTTGTTCTTACCCTTATCACTTTTTTGATATACTTTAGTGAAAGATTTGTCTATTTTATGTCTATTCTTCTCTTCCTTCTTCTCCTTTTCCACAAAGAATATATCCCATTTGTCACCCATTTCATCAACAATTTCTTTGACTCTACCTACCATTAAGCTAACATGCCGGTGACCACTAGCAAAAACTGACCGGTTGGCTTCTGCAATCAATTCATCAATCTCCTATTGGGAATTGATAGGGTGAACCACCAATAATTCTTAAAATTTTAATTTCTTGTAAAGTTCCATTATAGACATTCTTTTTGCCTCAAGTCTCAGATAAAGATCATTAGGCAAATCATCAATGACCTCAATTAAAACTTTCTTGTAAATATCAAGATGTAGAATGATAATTTCCTCAATTGTTCCCTTATCAGAATATTTGAAAGTATGATAACATTTGCTTATATTGCTAAGGTTTCCATCATGGGTAATTTCATTTATAAGTTCTTTTAGGGATAGAATATTTGATACCTTAGGTGTCGGTTTCTTTAGTGTAAGTTTCTTTCTTTGAATGTTGGGCTCTCTCATAGTTTGTTGTTTCTTACTTAGTGTTCTTTTCCTCTTTGGATAAGGAGTAGGTGCCGGTGAAGGTTTCCTTTTCTTTCTTTCAACTCTTTTGAATTCTACTATTTTATCACTTTCTGTCTCAGAAGAAGTAACAACTGGGGAAACATGAGCTACTGGTTGTTGTCCAGTTTTACTTTCCTTCATGCTCTTAGCAATACCACTCATCTGTTCAAGTCCCATCAATCCTTTCTTAACATCTGCTACAAAATTCAAAGCATCTTTCATTAATTTTTCTCTTTTCTTCCTCTCCTTCATCATGGATACATCACTCTTGATTGTTTTAGCGGTGCCAAATATCTTCTTAATTGGTTCCCTTGGTGCATCAAGAAGTATCCTTGCATAAGACTCAAGAATGTTCAAATCTACTTCATATCCCATCTCTGTTATCGAATTGGTTTGAGGAGTAACAACCTCCATCCATGTCTCATCTCTCTTTATTACAAAACATATCTGTTTGTCATATTTGTCCACAATGCTTTGAGGAATCCTTTCCCTTGCCTTCATCTTAGTTTGAAAGTTCTTAAAATAATATTTTATTAGCTTGTCACCATCAACACCTATGTCGGTAATTGCTTCCATAATTTGTCTTCCAATAGGGATGTCATAAGAAAAGTTGTTGTAACCAATGTCGAGAATCTCCTTTGTGAAATAAAGCATTAGGCGTACAAGTAAGTTACCAAATCTAAAAGTTCTTTTCTTATCACCCTTGATCTTCCCCAAATTGTCTATCACTTCATCCTTTAGCCATTCACAAAATGTCAATCTTTGCACTATTCTTCATCATTTCATATGCACTATGTATACACAGACTAGAAACATAATTTAACCTATTGTATGAGAAACTCTGTAACCAATCACCATACTCACATATTTCACATTCTCATAAGTGATATCACTAACCCTAAGGGATCTACTATTAGATGTAGCTCCATTTAGGTTCATAACCACCTTCTTTGGGATCTTGGTCTTCTTGTTAGGCCTAGTACTGGTAGAGTGTAAACCAGTGACCGCCTTGATTGCTTCCTTAGTAATTTTGAAAAAAAAAATTAAACACATAAATTCGCCATGAACCCTGCTAAGTACAAGATGAACTATCTCATCCAGAAACATAGGAATGTTAAAGATATCAAAAAATCCTAAATCCTATAGAGAACAACAAATTTGGAATCAAATAACAAGATTTACGCAGGAATGGAGGGAACAGTGCAAGCAGAGGGAGGAAATTTGAAAACTAGAATTGGAGGGAGAAACAAGGCTAGATCCTCTAGTTCTAATGCAATTGCAGTTCAAGGACAAGCAATGGATGATGAGGATGGGAGACTGGATGGGGACCCACGGTAATGGGACCCTCCTGTTGACCACAAAAAAGATTCCCCAAAATCGGGTCTGGAGGCTATGAAAGTTGATGCAGAAAAGATTAAGGAGGTGCAAGCCCTCAAACCCTGGAGTAGTCTCTTTACAAAGAAATCATTTGGAAAAATGACTGGTAAATCATCCTTTCCCTTTGTGAAAGACATATCTGATAGAAAAACGGGTAAACTTGCTATTGCCATTCCAGATTTGGTTATCGATCATAGCATTTCTTTAATGGCTTTCTCTCTGGTGGGGAAGTTTGTTGGACCACAACCCAATATTGAGGATGTTAGGTCCTTTGTTAAGAGAAAATGGAGGACGAAAGGTTAGGTTGATGTTTCTGCCCTGTCCAGAGGTTTTTTTGTTTTCTCCTTCTCTTGTAGGGAAGATATGGAAGCAGCTTTAAGCGGTGGCCCTTGGATGTTTGGTAAATCCTCCTTATCTATGAGAAATTGGTCTCCAAACATGGAACTCAATGACTCCTTTGAATCTGCTCTGGTCTGGGTAAGGTTACTAGGCTTGCCAATGGAATTTTGGGTTGAGGATGTATTCTCAGGAATTACAAACTCCTTTGGGGAGGTTGTTGCGATAGATCCAATGACTGCAACTCGAAAAAGATTGGTTTATACACACATCTGTGTCAATATTTTACAAAAGATGGATCTTCCTAGTTCTATTGATATAAGTTCCAAACTTGGATTATGGGAATAGACAATAGAGTTCAAGTCACTCCCCTTTGTGTTCTTTTCTTGTAAAAAAGTTGGTCACTGGGCTAAGGCCTGCCCTAGTAACCCTAAAAAACCTATGACGGTTAACACCCACAAATAGGCTTGGAAAGAAAAGAATAATAATAAAGAAGGTAATAAAGTGGAAGGAAGAAGTGGAAGTCCTGGTAACATACTAGACCTATCTGAAGGAGATAGAAATGACCCTCCTAAGAATCCCCCTTTGAAGGAAGATAAAAAGAATGAAATCAGGGAGTTTGAAATCAAAATAGTCAATACTTTTGAGGCTCTACAGACTCATGAGGAGGAGAATGTTATTAGTGAAGAGACACTTGAAGATGGTGAGATTGAGAATGTCACTGAATCTCATCACGAGGCCCCTCAAGTTTCAATAGCAAAGAGAGATGAACAATGCCTAAAATAATTTGAAGGACATGAAATTAAAATTGGAAGGAATAACAAGTTTGGATCACCTAAGGTTAATATGCATTATTCCATAATATTGGAGTTGATATGCCCACATCATCCCAAAAAAGAGGAGAACTATGGAGTAATATGCAAGGCAAGCCCAGAGAGGAGCATGAGGAAGAAATAACAGGGAATGGAAAAAAGAAAAACAAGAAGGCAGGATGCCTTAATGGGGTGAAAACTAGGACTAGATCCAATGCTAATATTGGTGTATCCAAATCTCCCCTGGGATGTAAAACTATGAAATGGCACAGGGACTAGGAGAGCAAGTAAAACATAGCTGATGGAAGGCAGCGAACTATATAGGAATCCTGCCCCCAGGTTTCCAAATGAAGGTAATATCATGGAACATCAGAGGCCTAAATGGTCTCAATAAATAGGATATATTACAGAATCTCATTCGAGACCAAAAACTGGATATTATCCATGTTCAAGAAACCAAAATGAGTAAGGAGAAAGTGGAGAATTTAAATTTTTTTAAAAATGCAGGGGTCTGTGGTAGCAGCTTGAATGGGGCATCTGGTGGGGTGGCTATTTTCTGGAACAAGAAAACTATTTTAGGAGAAATGATTGATGAAGATGGTACCATTATATCTATGAAAGTTAAAAGCATCTATGATGGAAAGGAATGTGTGGTTACAAACATCTATGCCCCTAATTCCAAATCTGCTAGGAGTAAATTTTGGGATAAAATCCAGCAAAAAAGAAGATCTTTTCCTAAGAAAAGTTGGGTTGTTATGGTAGATTTCAATCCTCTACTGCAAGGTACTGATAAATCTGGAGGAACTCAAGCTCAACCAGACATCGGATCTGATTTGATGGACTTCATCAATGTCAAAGCTCTTATTGATACGATCTTAATGGAGCTTCCTACACCTGGTCTAACCACAAGAATGGTGAAGACCTCATTCAGGTAAGACTTGATAGATCCCTTGTTGCTAACGATTAGATTCTTTCTCATAGATGCTCCTTGTCTATCATCAATAGAATTGGTTCAGATTATTATCCCATTACCTTTGTTACTGAGACCATTAAGAGTAATTAGAGTTTCCCTTTCCAGTTTGAGAAAATGTGGATCTCTCACCCCTCTCTTGATAAATCTATTGCCAACTGGTGGAATATTGATGTGAATGGAACTGGCATGTATAAAGTTGCTAAAAAACTTAGAAACATCAAAGTCAACATTAAGATATGGAACAAGGTCGTCTTTGGTGATATTTTTGACTCAAAGAAAAAGCTGAAGGAGGAATTAGAACAGATCCAAAACTCAATATAGAAAGATGGCTATAAAAAGTATCCCAAAGCTATGAAAGATGATGTTTTAGTCAAACTTCACAAAATCATTTCTAGGGAGGAAATCTATTGGAGGCAGAGATCTAGGGTGACTTGGTTGGAGGTTGGGGACAGAAATACTAAATTTTTCCACATGACTTCTTTGAAACATAAAGCTGCAAATAGAATTTCCAGATTAATTGTTGAGGACAAAATTCTTCTTAATGAGGATGAAATTAGGGATGAAGCTGTTAGTTTCTTCTCTCAGCTCCTCACCAGGAACAAGGATATTGATTATACCCAACAAAAAGATTTGGTTGATATCATCCCCAAGATCATTAATCCTAATCAGAATAAGGCCCTTTCTACTATCCCCTCTACTGGGGAAATTTAAAAAGTTGTCTTGTCTTTTCAAGGGGATAAAGCTCTGGGTCCTGATGACTTCCCTATGTTTTTCTTCTAGGAATTTTGGCATACTGTGGGAGAAGACATGGTCAATGTGGTAAAAGAATTTTTTGGTTCTAGGAGAATCCTTAAGGAATTTAACTCCACTTTTATTTCCCTAATTCCTAAGGTGGCTGGGGCAGATTCAATGGGAAAATTAAAGCCAATAAGTCTATGTAACTCTTTCTATAAGATCATGTCTAAATTTTTGACTACTAGAATTTTGGTTGTCCTCCCCTTCATCATCTCTGAGGAGCAGAAAGGTTTTGTTCCTGGTAGGCAGATTTTGGAATCTATCAATCTTGTCCATGAGAATATTCATTCCCTCAATGCTACTAATAAAGAAGGATTTTTGATAAAGTTGGATCTAGTGAAAGTTTATGATAGAGTGGATTGGCAAGTTCTTTTTAGAATCATGGAGGCTTTTGGTTTTGATGAGAAGATAATCAAAATTATTAGAGAGTTGATCTCCACTCCTATGTTCTCAATTCTCATTAATGGATCTCCTACTAAATTTTTTAAATTGTCAAGGGGGCTTAGACAAGGAGATCCCATATCTCCTATTCTTTTCACCATCTTGGCGGAGATCATGAGCAGATTGATCCAAAAATTGAAAGTGAAAAAAATCATCAAAGACCTTCAACCTTCCTCTACTAATGACTTTTGTTCTCACCAATAGTTTGTTGATGATACTATCCTAATGGGATATTCATCTATTGGGGAGGTTTCTGCCTTTAAAAATGCTCTTAATTCTTATTCTTTGGCTACTGGCTAGCAAGTCAATTGGGACAAATCGACTATATACTTCATGAATACTCCGGTCATAAGACAACAAAGAATTGCTAAAATTATTGGTTGCAAGGTGGAAATGCTTCCATCCACCTACCTGGGTCTCCCCTTGGGTTTAGTTCCCCCAAATTCCTTCTAGAATATGCTTATTGACAAACTTAACAAAAAACTTGCTGGATCGAAAGGATCCATTTTATCTCAGGCTGGGAAGTTGTAGCTTCTTCAAGCTACTCTCTAGAATCTCCCTATTTATGCTCCCAGTCTATTTGGTATCCCGACTAAATTTGCTGAAGCATTAGAAAGAATCCAGAAGAGATTTCTATGGTCAGGGGTTGAAGAAAAAAAGAGAATATCCTTGGTTTCTTGGGACAAAGTGTGTAAACTAAAGAGCAAAGGAGGGATTGGGATTAAAGCTTTAAAAACTTTTAATAAAGCTCTCCTTGCTAAACAAATATGGAGAGCTTATGACATCAAGAAAGATTGGAATTGGATCTGGTTTGACAAATATATTAAAAATCAACCTCTCCAGGATCTCCTCAACTCTGAAGAAATCCCTGTTGGGTCCTTCATTTGGAATAGTATTATCAAATCCATAAGAGTGGCCAAAGCTGAAGCTGGATGGGTCCTTGGAAAAGGTGACAAAAGAAGGTTTTGGGAGGATCCTTGGATGAACAATGAACCTCTCTTTGAGCAAGGCAACAGTCAATTTATTGAGGAATGTAAAAGGAGGTTTGGACCTATGGTTTGTGACTACTGGAAGGAGAACAAATGGGTTAGGCTTGATGTCATATATGCTGGATTTTCCCTCCTCCAGCAGGAGCTATTGTCTTTTTTCTATTAACAAAGACTATGATGATGTTTTTCTCTGGAAGAGTAATCCTAGAGGTGACTTGACAGTTGCTTCAACCTACAATAATACTTTCACTGAGACCAGTAACCCCATTTGGGTAAAGTTTGGAATATAATTCTTATCCCTAAAGTCAATATGTTCCTTTGGCTTGCTACTCACAATATTATCCTTACTATTGACAATTTGGTCCAAAGAGGTTTCATGTTCCCTAATAGGTGTGAGCTCTGGCAAAAAGAGGAAGAATCAGTTGATCATCTATTTTTCCACTGCTCCTTTACTTGGGAAATTTGGAGTAAGTTTTGGGTGAAATGGAAAATTGATTGGGTCATGCACAAGAGTCTCAAGGAAATTATTTGGCAATGGACATTACCTACCAATTGTCCTCTTATCAAGAACCTTTGGTCCCTGATCCTCCCCATGACTTGCTAGGGAATCTGGAAAGAGAGAAATAATAGAATATTTAGGGAAGCTAAGTGCACTGCTCAGGTGGTCTTTGAAAAAAATTGTAGGGCTATAAAAGAAAACATAAATATTCCTCACAAGAACAATAAACAATGGTTTTTTACTGATATGAATGAAATTGAAAAAGGCATCCTTACTGAATCAAACTTAATACTCAAAGTTTGCAGGTCTAATAATAAGAATAGGAGAGATAATATTGTTTGGCAATTTCCTGATCATGAATGGATAAAGGTAAATTTTGATGGGGTGGCCAAAGGCAACCCTGGGAAGTCTGGTGGTGGAGGATTCATTAGAAATGCTCAAGGTGTCTGTATTGCTGCTATTGCTTCTCCTTTTGGGTTCCAAAATAATCATGTGGTTGAAGCTCTGGCCATGCTAAAAAGCCTCCAGCTTGCTCAAGGATTCAAATTTTAAAAAAATTAGCTGGAAGAGGACTCCCTAAATATCATCCAAGCCCTTAAAGGTATTAGTTCTGTTTCTTGGAGTATCACTAACTTAGTTGAAAGTGCTAAAAAATTATTAAATGAATATGTTAGTATTATCATAACTCACACTCTAAGAGAAGGAAATAAGGTTGCATACCTTTTAGCTAATGAAGGGGTCAATTTAGAGGCGGAGGTTAAATATATCGAAGATACCCATTGTAAAATGGATGTTAGAGAACAATTATTATTTGATCGCATCAATGGGTCAAGTTAAAATCATGATTATCTTTTGTGGTCTAGATTTCAAAGACAGAGTTTGGGGGTAGATGAACTATCGGTTAATGATTGCTTTTAGGCATCGGTTATATGATCAAATGTGTGATGGGGATTATAATAATAAATGTTGGTTTTGTGCGGCCATTAACATTAGCTTTAAAACTACGGAAGGGACTCTATTATGTTATTCCAGAATTTTACACTAGAAATTGTGGTTAAACCTATGGATTGTGAGATACACCTTTTGGTACTTCTACTTGCTATTCAAAATGGGAGGTAACTTAAATAGGAATGAGCTCCCTAGCTGTGAAAACTGGAAGAGTGAACAAAAAGTATGGAGGAGGCTTCATAGATATGGTTTCACCGACTATATGGAAAAGCTGCATGGAAGTAGAAATTTTGTGTCACATGGCTTTGATAGGGGTTGGAACAACAACAGAGTCACATTTTTCGGGGAGACATGGGAAATTGATGAGGATCTAGTTGCGGAGGTCACAGGTCTTCAGAAGGAGGGCACTAAATTCTATAGAGACAGGAAGTATGCTGCTGAAGCATTTAAAAACTTCTCAAAATCAGAGTATGAGAAGGCCAAGCTTGTCAAGAAAGACAACATCTCCTACTACCTTCCCCAGTAGGTAAAGTCCTTTTGGCAGAAATTTTTAAGGGTTTTGATGGAGTTTCTCATGGTAGATGGTAGATTTACTAAAATCTATAACTATCATTTTGCAATTCTTAATCACTTCTGCCATGGGGTTAAAATCTCCCTGCCCTTTTACTTAGCGTCTTCTCTGAATGAGAGTTTGGCTAATCATGCTAAAAAGCCTAACTCTTACCCCATAGCCCATCATGGGCTTATCCTTCTTATTTATGAATACCTAAAGGAAAAAGCTAGGGCTAGCAAGGATGATCACCTGGTTACTAATGCACATGTTTCTGAGAGCTATAAAGATTCTGAGTCAGATGAGGATCAATCTAATGCCCCTACCCATAAAAAATGAAGAGTTGATATAGATAAGGTGGAAATGGAGGTGCATTGTGATTTGGAGGAGGAAAAGGCGAAGGATAGTGAGATAAAAATGGAGAGTGAGAAGGATGAGAATGGTTGAGAAAAGGAAGAAGGGAAAAAATATGTTAATTCTAAATACCCTTATTCTAACCCTATGGGCTCGGATAGTAGGAATGTCACCTTGAACTCTATGGAGGAAGACAACCCTAATTCTGCAGGCATTGAGTAGGGTAGGGATTCGGTGAATACTATTCTGAATACTACCTGTAATTGTACTTTGGAATCCTTCAACTTCCAGAAATGGGTTATTAACAACATTACTAGCATTTAGAGCAAACAGAGGGACCTGGAAAATAAGATACACAATTTGATTAAGGAAAAAAATTCAGGGAAAAAGAATGAGGAGATGGAAACTAGTCAAGCTGAGGAGGAAATTGAAATGGAGGACTAGCTAGAAAAAGACCTAATAAAAGGGGATTTGAAACATCTAGAAGATGTTATCCAAATTGTAAAAGAATAGGCTAAGGAGGATAAAGGTAACATCATCATTTGGGTTTCTTGAACTGAGAAGGCTTTGAAAAGCTTCATGAGCCACAGTCTTGAGGTATTAAGAGTTTCGTCCCATAACATGAATGCCTTGGTGGATCACTTAAAGAGGAAAAATTAGGATAAGAACTTGGTAATCATTGAAGATGTACTGACCTCTAGCTCCACTCATCAAATCTCCAGGCGAAGGACTAGGCAGAACACCACTGAGATGGAGACCAGAACGCAAGACATCCAACTAAAACAGGAGAGCAAATGATCTGAGAGAAGTTGCTAAGGCTATGATGCTTTTGGTTCAAAATGCTAAGGAGTCTATAAAATGTTTCATTTGATATGTAAAGCTAGGTTTTGGATGCCAATTTCTTGTTGGCTCCTTGCTGTCTTTTGGTCCTAGCTACTGGTTTTTGTGTTGTTTTTTTGCAGCTATTTTGTCTTGTTTCTTTCTTGCTCATCTTTCGTATTGTAAGTGGGTTTCGGGTCCCTTAAAACTTATTTTTCTTAATCAAAAAGAAATCCTAAATCCTCAAAAATCTTATTCTCTAGCTTGATTAAACCTTGTTTATCAACTATAACATTCTGGTATATGTTTTTCAAATCATCAGACCCTAAATTCTCTATGTTGCAATGAATATATATCCTCGGATCTTCAACAAAAGTAACTCCCTTCAAAATTTTAGAAAATGCACCAATAGAATCATCCTTCTTAGCAATCTTAGGAATGATCTTAAAAATGGGTCTAGGAAGCTTAACATTCTCTACCACAGTAGGGTTCGCAATGAATTCAAGAGCAGAAGATGAAGTAGCCATGATACTAAAATAAATACTATAGTCACACAAATCTGTCCAGTTTAATTAAATGAATGTTTGCTATTTATTTGATTAAAAATCCACTAGCCATCAGTTAATTAAATTAATATTTAATTAATTCATCCCCAAACATTCTCCTATTAATTAAATAAATTATTCAATTTATTTTCATTAATTCATTAAACCAAATTCAAATCAATTAAATGAATAAATCTATTTATTTAATTAAATCCCCCTTTTCTTCTTTTAAATAAATTAAATAAAACATTTATTTAAATCATTTATCCCCCCCCACTTGCATTTTCCTTTGCACACATTTATGAATTTTTATTTTAATAAAATCCTATTTTCCCTCACCCACCAAACCCACTTGCATTCCTAAACCCCTTCTAGATTCTTCTAACCCCTTTCTAATTAGCCTAATCCATTCCCTAATTATTGTCACATTCCTAAGCAACTTTAAGTCACTTCTCAAAGACTCCAAAGTCTTTGAAAAGCATTAAAAGCTTTGTGTGTTCAACAATTTAACCTTCAAAGTCTTCCAAAACCACTAATGGCTCTTACATGACCATTAATGGCTCTTACATAGCCATTTATGGTTATTTCAACTTGCACTCATGGGTCTCCTCAAGCATTTATTACTTTGACCATGTTTATCCCTTTTGCCTTTGCACAAGAGTTTATCCATTGGATAAAAGCTTTGTTCTTTGAATAAAGAGTTTATTCATTCAACTAACCTTAACCTTAACTCCCAAAGTCATGTCAAGCATTTAATGCTTCTTCCCTCTCCTCTCAACCTATCTCACATTGACACTTGTCATCCTGGGATTGGGTTGAAAGCCCTCACATGGATTTGAAATCATTCAATCCCGACCCTTGTTGAGATTGCTCAATCTCAACCATCCATTGCTCCATTTTTCCTATAAATAGAGTGCATTTCTTCATAATCTAGATCCTGAAAACCTGTATGCATTTAAGCTATAGGCATTTTGAGAGAGCATTTTAGCATAATCAACTAATAATATTGTCATTTTGGTTAAAATAAATCATTTTAGTATCAATAGCATAGTATTAGATTTTTATTCACATGTAGAGCAAATACTTCAATCTCAAACCTCCATAAGCATCCATAGTGCAAAAAGTTGCTGAGAGCTACACTATTTTGGAACTTGGAGAGGAGAGGAACAAGGGAGAAGAAACCAAGAGCATGTTAGGAGGCATTTGGAGATGCCTCATCATATTTACCTTTTTAGTTAGATATTTTATCATGCTTTTGATATCTCTTTTGATATGCTTATGTAGGAAAGTATTTTGTTTGTGATTTCTGACACTAACAGTTTTCCTTTTCTTCTTGTTTGTGTCTTGATATCATTGACTAACCTTCCCTTTTTGCAGAGCATCAAATAACTTTTCTACAAGTGAGATCCTCTGAAATGCCCTGAAAATATCTTAGCTGCTTCGCTTCTTGAATGCCTTTGCTCTCTTCATGCTCTTTGTAAATTTGAATGTTTTGTGATTCGAAATGAGGGATTTCTACACTTTATAACCAAAATCAACTGCATTAAATGGTTCTGGTTAAATGAAAACATAAAATGTTTGTTGGTAAAGAAGAAAGCTAACTTCTTACCATCAACCAAGGGTAAAATGCATGATTTTCAATTTGCTTCCTTACCCCTAACGATTATTCCATAGTTAGATGAAGTACCTCCTACCGGTGCAGGACTACCCTGTTCTACCGGTGTAGAGACAAATTCATCTCCTCTCTGATCTCTCTTTCTAATCTATTGTTTTGAAAATTCTTGCTTGATTTCAGTCACCAACTCACTTTCCAAGGTGCTAACTTGTCTCAAAAGTTCCTCTTTGTCATGTTGCATGTGAAACAAATCTATTTTAAGTATATCATTTTCATAACTAAGCCTTAGATATTCAGCTTAACTTTCATTGTCTTCTAGCCAAATCTTCCTCGTTCTTCTTCCTATCTTCAATATCTTTGCATAGTCTCATGGTTAAATCTTACATCTCATTCTTCATGTTACTATTCTCTTATCTCAATTTCTTTGCAATATCTCTGAGAGTTTCTTTTTCCTCATCATCTTGATTTTACAATTCCACATGTAATTGTTTTCTCTTATTCTTTGCTATAACCAGGTTATCTAGAAGTGCTTTGATAAATTCCCAAGCAGTTCTAAGTTCATCTTCCAGTTTGATATTCTTCAAATTTTTTGTATCAAAATCTTCAAGAGATCCTTCCAACTATTATCTCAAACTTTCCATGGGTACCGGTTTTAGAATCTTCCTCAAGCTGTTAGGCTTCTCTAAATAGAGGACCTTGCTCTAATACCAATTGTTAGATACTTGATCAGTCCCAAAAGCACTGAGAGGGGAGGGGGGGGGGGGTGAATCAATTTCCAATCGGTAAACAAAAGATTTAAACTTGTTTATAACTTTATAACCTAAATTAATATACCAGTAAACAAGTAAAAATGTAGTAAAGGGAAATAAGAGAGACAACATTTATGCACACCATAACACAAGATATTTTTGTGAGGAAACCAATAGGGAAAAACCTCTGTGGGATTTATGACCCATAATATTTACTCACTAGCCAATATGAATAAATATTACTTGTACAATAGGGGCATGCACATGCGGGAAGGCCAACAACCTAGAGCTCACCGCTCAACAACAAAACTAGAGTCCCACTGACTATAAAATTGGATGATTAAATCCAATGACAATTTACTACTCAAAATAGCATCTGCAATGCTGAATTCAATACTGGTTTAAGCTCTCTCAAATACGTCTTCCATAAACCTTGCTTTTCTCTTCTCTGCTTTCATTCGCTCCTAAAATACTTACATCAAAATGCATATACAAACATTCACTCTCATATTCATTACCTAATTACATACTCATCTCCTACAAAATGACCTACAAGATCTCGTACATATATAAGTCTTTACAATACATCATGTCGGCTACAAATAATTAATTACATTACAATACAATTCACATTAACAAAACTTTATCTTATGTGGGCCTAGGTGCCGATATGAATCATTGCCAATGTAAACTGGATGCCAGTGTGAATGAACTTTGTGTAGCTACCGGTGCTGGTATGTGAAGTTTGTTTCTGGTATAATCAATAGAATCATGTAGAACCCTATTACCAGTTGGTTACCATCAATGAAAACATCAACCATTCTCATTTGGGTGTGTAATGCCAACAAGATGGAATAGGGTGGAGTGGCAAAGCACCTGCATACTTCAATTTTGAAGAAAATTTCTGACAAGGGTCACATTTCTAGACATATTTGTGAGTATCCTTGAACAAGGTAGGCCAGTAATATCCCACCCTAATTATTTTACTAGCATTTATCTTTGCTAATTAGTGACCTCCACATACTCCATTATGCATCTCTATCAGAACATGTTGCACTTTGGGAATCATCTAGACAAATCAATAACACCCTATCTCTATTTCTCTAGTACAAGTCTCCCTGAATGAGAACACATTTTTGTGACTTCAGCTTTAGTGTTCTCTTATGATTGTGGGTCATTCCCTCTGGACATGTTGCATTTTTCAAGAAATACACAACCTCTAAATACCATGGTTTCCTTTCAATACTAGTGACAATAACCTCTTCAGTTTCAACATTGTTGATGTTAATGTTCGCAAGATTTGACTTTGTCATCAGTTTGGCCAGGCAGTCCTCTTATGAACTTTGTAATCTTGATCTCAAGATCAAACTCTTGTATCATATTTATCCACTTGCACCTTTTACCAGTAACTTTAGACTGGAATAAAATATCTTTGACAACTGCATGTGGGACATAAGCAACAACTCTTACATTCACAAGATAAGGCCTTAATGTTTTAACAGCCTTGACCAAAGCATATGCCTATTTTTACATAATCTCATATTTTAACTCGGTATCCTGCAAGGATTTACTACAAAAACCAATTGGATGCTCGTAACCTTCATCATCTTTCTAAAGCAAGACTGTTTCTATTGTATGGTAAGAAGCAAAGGAAAACAGTGAAAAAGGCTTACTCTAATTAGGGGATTTTAACACTAGGGCTTCCTGAATAGCCTTTTTAATCTTGTCAAAGGCCTGTGTTGCTTCCTCACCCCAAGAAAATTTAGCATCCTTTCTCAGCAGCTTAACAATGGGCTTGACAATCTCAGCAAAGTTGGCTATAAACCTTTTGACAAAATTCACTTTACCCAAGAAGGACTACATTCCTTTAACATTCTTAGGTTGAGGCACCTTGTCAATAGCCTCAATTCTCTCAAGGTCAATCCTGACTCCTTCCTTGGAAACAATGTGTCCTAATAACTTTCCTTCAGCTACAACAAATTGGCATTTTTTGGGATTTAGAGACACACCAAATTCCAAGGCCTTGCAGAATATTTTTTCTAGATGACCACAATGGTCATCTTCCTTCTTTGAAAAGCATTTAAGGTCGTATTGGTAGACAAACATTATAATGTTAATAAATTATTTGAAGGCTACATCCATAGCCCTCTGAAATGTTTTCCCAACATTCTTTAAACCAAATGGCATCCTTACATAAACATAAGTTCCCCAAGGGGTAGTAAAAGTTGTCTTGAACTCCTCAGACTCTTTTACCAATACCTTATTGTACCCATAGAAACTGTCCATCATTGATAATAGGTCACACCCAATTACCCTCTAGAGAATAGCTTCCATATTTGGCGATGAGTAATTGTCCTTAACAGAAGTGACATTAAAATTCTTAAAATCTACACAGAGCCTAATGTCCCCATTCTTCTTCCTGATAGGAACCAGATTGGATAACCATGATGAATGCCTTATGGGCCTTCTAATTTCCCCTTCTCTTAGCTTGGTCAATTCTTGCTACATTTTGGTTTCCAGAAGGGGGTTAATAGGTCTTTTCTTTTGTCTGAAAGGCTTAGCATCAGGATGCAAAGGTATTTCATGCTGAAATAAATCTTGTCTATACACTTTCAGGTCATCATAAGACAAAGCAAAAACATGTTTATACCTTTTTAGCATATTAATGAGGTTGGCCTTGATATCGAAAGACAAAGGTTTATCAATATACACCAACTTAGGGGATGACACTGTCCCTAAGTTTACCTCTTCTAGTTCTTCCAACTTTGTAAATGACTTCTGATGTAAATGACTGTCACTATAGATGAACATACCCTCTACTTCCACTAGTCCTCTAGGTATTTCATTAGTTTCTAGTTGAAAGATGTCATTACAAAAACTATTTCTTTCCCATCTACTATTTCTACCAATGCATTACAGTCAATTTTCTAACCTTCATATTCATTAATGCATTTTACAAACTTGAGTATATCATCATCATCTTCAAACACCTGCCAGTTATACACATTGTCTGGAATAGCAGGTTTGACCTTGATCTCAACTATTGATACTCTAGTTAATGTTATATCATCATTTTTAGTAAAACATTAGCTAAGAAGTTGGACATAATATTTTTTGACCTTTCAATCCAGTTACTTGAAAATGCATCAAAGTATTCAATCACATCCCAAATAGCATGTTTATACTTTTTTAACCTTTCATTCTTAGATGCATATTTTGATCTTATCTGAGACACCACAAGTTCTAAATCTCCAAAAACTCTTAACAACAGAATCCCATATTTCTTAGCAATTTCCAACCCCAATAATAAGGCCTCTTACTCAATTGTGTTGTTTGTGCACTGAAAAGCCAATACAAAGGAGTATTTAAAAGTAGTACCTGATGGGGAAACAAAAAGTACTCCTACTCCAAATCCTTCCTTGGAACAAGCTCCGTCAAAGTACATTTGCCATAGGTCTTCCTGTTGAGATTCCAATTCATTAACAATAGGATATGTATTTTTTAACTGAGGTTGAATTGGTTCAATTCTAAAGTTGTCAAGGTCCACATCAATCATGAATTTAAGCATGTTAGGATCTATTTTCTCAATGACCACTGGGGCATGTGCTTCTCTATATAATTTCACTTGATTCCCATTCACTAGGATGGTTGCATTTGAGAGATCTAGTTGGACATTTCCTCCAACTACTACAGCCGACTGTCTAGATAAAAGCATTCCATAATGGGGCTTAGTGTCAGTTACTATAACATCCATCTTATAGGTTGCCTCAGGGAATGCTGCTATTTTCACCTCTATGTCTTTCATTGTACCAACAACATGTACTTCTCTATTATCCAAAGTGTAGCACTTCCCATACAAGGTACTTATTGACAATCCTAGCTCCTTCATGACCCCATATGACATCACATTTGCATCAACCCTAGAACCTATCATACAATTTTTTATTAGTCTATTGTTGACTAACAATGTCACATAAAAAGGATCAACTTGGGAAGGTTCCTAAGTAATTGTGGTTCCCACATAAATTTTTGAGATTTTTTGTTCTTGATCCTTTCTCTCCTTTTCAATACCTTTTGGTGAAGATGCATCAGTATCTGATATACTAGAAATCAAAGAAAAAGCAGCTTCTCTATGTTCTTTTATTTTTAATAGCTCTATCAGTGGTACTGAAACTTTCATCTGGGTTAAAGCTTGAGTCATATCGAATGCAGAATTGATATAAGACTCAGAATGGGCTTTAACCTTATCTTCTTTTTGGTGACTTGTCTTCTTATCAGCAATGGTCTCAGATAAATTACCAGTCACACTAAATTTCTCAAGTTTCCCTAAAGTGCTATACTGATCCTTTTTAGCATGACCATCTACAACACAAGTTTTATCATCAATCACCCCTTTTTGAGAAATTTATTCGACAAACATGGAACCAGGCTTCCCCCAATTCTCATCATTCTTACTACTTCTCAAGCTATAGTTGTGTTTGGCCTTAGCTATTGCAACTTTGGTGAGTTTATTCACTTCTTCCTCACTAGGCCTTCTAAGGTGAACTTCTTCATCTTCAATTGTCATAATATCAACATAAAGCGAAATTCAAGAAAAGCTCAAAGGAACTTGGCACCTTGCTGAAGAATCAAAAACCTAAAGGTGACACTTCTAGAATTGGCTTTGAAGTTGGTGAATGCTCCAGAACAGGAACAACAACAGTAATAGGTTCATAAGGAAATAGTGCCACCGACAACTAGAGAAGCACACAAACCATTGCTTAAAAAAATGCAAACACAAACAGACCTACCAGAGGTCACAACAAGCTTGGTTATTTCCACCGACGGTACTCTGAATGTAGGTTCCTCATCATCAGGATACAAATCAACTAATGTGACTGAAGTACTCTTAGATTCAATTAAAAGGATAACAGATTGCAGCTCACAAGCTTATAAGGCAATAGATGACACCATACCAATTTTGAAGGTAATTGCTCCTAACTGTAATATAGACAATAAAGATTCTTTAGGACAACTTGATACCTAGTGTAAATATATCACAGAAAACATTGAGAAAATAAAGGAAGAGGCATTGAAGGATAAATTGGAAATTGAAAAACAAAGATTCTTTGATGAGCAGATAAAGAAGTGTACCAGAGATTTTGATACACTTCTACCGGAACTGTGTAACTTATTGAAAGAGTACAAAACTCTATACAAAGACACCTGTAAGACAAACTTTTTGACTGTAGACATAGATAAGAAAATAAGCAAGGTATAGGATGGAATCAATAAACTTGCTGATAATTTTGTTAACTCACCTAATACATTATCAGTTTTTGAGAAAAAGATAAAAAAGTTTGAGGAAGAATTACTTAAATTAGAAAGAGAAAAGGAGAGAATAGTGAATAAGGCAAAGCATCTGAGATTAAACTAAGTCCAAGATTGGACTATCTAGCATCATTGCGGAAGGAAATATCTCTGGCACTAATACAGGGACAAAACACCGACAGAGCATTTGCAGCATCTCACCGGTACAGCTAAAAGGACAGAGACAAAAATAAGAGATAGTAAAAAGTTTATGGAGAGTATAAACTTGATTTTGGCAGATCTATTTCAAATTGTAACTACCCAGTTACAAGGTTGAAACTACAAACTCTACTGACATCTTGACAACCTTTGTCATTAATGCCAAAGGGGGAGTACTGGTATGAGAAAATTCAAATATCATAGGAATCATATGCTCAGGGGGAGCACACATTTTTGGTAACATTTTTGGACTTCACATTTTTGGATACACTTTTGAAATTTCTCATGAGTGTTGCCATCAATGCCAAAGGGGGAGATTGTTGGCATATGTACACTCTAATGAGACATTGTATGTGATTGAAGGTTTTATCATTGATGGCAACCTTACAATCCTATGGCACCAGCAAGGCATTACATCGGCATCAGCAAAAATCACTCTACACCGGCACTCAGAACACCGACACCTACACAGAGAAAGGAAGCATACTAGCACAGAGGCAGACAGGATTTCTGATATATCATATTTTGTTTATTATTTGAAAAACTTTGTAAGGCAACTTGATATCATTGTAAAATGACTCTTATATATAAAAGAGATCATTGTAGACATTTTGTAAGTAAGTGATGTAAGCGAAAAAGTAAGGAGAAAAGATTAAGCAGACCTATTATGCCAAATATAGGTTAAGGGGTATATGTAAAGAACAAAGTAGGAACCGGTACTGAATCTGGCATTGAAGATGCTATTGTAAAACAATACAAGTTATTGGATTTGTATAATCCACATTGTAAGTTAGTGAGACTTCCCATTTGAGCAGTGAGCTCTAGGCAGTTGGCCTTCCTACATGTCCAGGCCCCTATTGTAAGTTATATTCTCTTATTGGCAAGTAAGTGAATATCATGGGTCACAAATCCCATTGAGGTTTTTCCCACACTGGGTTTCCTCATTAAATCATTATGTTATGGTGTGATTTTCATGTGGTTTCTTTCATTTCTATTTATTGCATTATTTCTTGCATACCAGTACACTGTTACAATATGTTCTGCATGTTTAAAGTTGAGAAATTCTAATTACCGTTTAGATACTGATTCACCCCCCCTCTTAGTATCTTTGAGTTTCGTAACATAGGATGTCAATCAATCGTTAATTACCCTAGCAATTTGCATTGCTTCTTAGTGTGTCATACTCATCTGCTTCGTCCTATGAAGACTCATAGTCAATGTCAAAAGTGGTTTCAAACATATTCACTACAGGCTTATCTTCATTCTGATCCCTGAATTCATCCTCACTCCTCATTGATTCATTTAAATCCTGAGCCATAGCACACTGGTAAGGGGAATGTGGTCCATCACATGCTATACACCAAGGAGTATTTTCCACATTATGCACATTTCCACCTTTTAAAGGGTCAGGGGGATTCTAATTTTGTGTACTTCTTGGCTTGTCCTACACAGGTTTTCCATCTTTCCAGGTAGTGTTATATGGCATATCATGTAACCTGGTAGGCCTATATTGCCAATTGTAATGAGGTTTATCATTCTTACTCACCTTTGCAGTAAGGTCTTTCACAACAGTCATCAATTTCTCAATCTTATCCTCTTCTCTAGAGGCCTTATTTGGTTGTGGCTTTTTCTCTTGCCACAGTCTACCATCAGTTCTTCTTCCCACTTTTCCTGATGCTTTCCTATTACTTTCCACATTTATTGCAAGTCTAAAATCATCCCTTAAACCATGTGGGTTTTTATCCTTGAGGATATAATCCATCTTTGGATCAAAGGCATTATAATAGGTGGTTAGACATACATTTTCATGTAACCTCATCACTTGAAATAATTTGTGCATTGCCTTTTGGAACCTTGCATTAAAGTCTGTGATGACCTTATTATCAAATTTTCTGATATTATTAAACTCATTGAGCATGAAGCTCAAATTTGTTTTGTCCCCATACTTCTCTTGTAAACAATTCTTGAACTCTTCCCAAGAACTAATGCTATCCATAGGCAACCCTCTGTACCAATCCCTAGCATCTTCAACTAGAGATTGCACGAATAGTTTCATGATCACATCCTCATTTGCAATCTCATAATAATTAATCATATCACCAAAATATTTCAAATGCTCCTATGCACTTATGGCATTATTTCTAGCAAATTTTTGAAGTTTATCCCTCAATTCAATAATGACATGGTTTGGATAACGTGGAATCCCATCAAAGAAAAGTTGTCTATACAGCTCAACATTGATGGGTCTTCTCTGAAACTGGTTACCACCAAAATTATTCCCAGTATTCATTCTTGAACTTGGACTACCAACTCGAGGAGCTTGGTTATTCTGGTTGTGGGGTAGTCCAAGAGGTATTTGATTTACTAGAGAAACATTAAAAGAAAAAGAAGGGTTATTTTGGGTAACAGGGGGAATAGTGTTCATGGGCATAGTTGGTTGAGTTATAGGGTTACTCTGATCTATTGAAGGGAAAGTTATAGGAGGGGCTTTTAGGTACTCAATTTTTCTTCTAACTTCAACATTGGTTTCTTCTATTTCAACTTTCTCCAATTCCCTCTGCAAATTTTGCTTCTCTTTTCTCATTCTCTCTATTTCAACTTCATGCAAGGACATTCCATGAGGTACCCTTTCACTTCTTGATACTACATATGTAAGTTTGGAACTAGCTCCAGTCTCTACAACCTTCTATTTTCCCTTGTTAGTACCAATTTTGATAGGTTATGGATCATTATGAACCTCCCTATTAGTTTGCACAACAATTTTGGGTGTAGAACTGATTTTGGCAATCAAAGTCTCTATAATAACAGGACCCTCTTCCTTACTTTTAGGCTCTTCTTGAGTGAATAACTTGAGATCTGCAATCTATCTCAACAACCTATCTCTCTCAATAATTTTTGCCTTAGTTTCCTTTTCTTTCTCATTTTTCTTTTGTTTTCTTAAGGAAATTAATTGATGGACACTTTTATTGAGGACCTCAATTTCTTGGGAAACCTCATCCGAGTCTCGAAAGATTTCCTCTAAATTTGATATATTGACATGGTCAATATCAATCAAGCTCAAATTTTCATCTACAATTTGGGGAAAAGGATCTATCCTGACATTGGAGCTATTCTTATCTCTCCCAGAAGTGCCAGTATGAGATAATCTTTGATGAAAAGTTTGAATATCCTCATTAGTACCAAACAAGCCCGTATGAAAACCCATAATATCTTGTTCAGATTCATGAGACGATGTATTAGAATTTGCATAGACTGGTCATCTAGTGGACTTACCCTTATGGCTGCTTTTTTGTCTCCATGAAGAATTAACAGGTTCATGTATAACTGTTTCTTTCCAACCTTTTCGGACTGGTTCAAGCAATCCTTCTGCAGCTTCTCTTGAGGATTCTTCTTCATGTAGGACTTGGTGTTCCTTCCTCTCTGCATTATGTAAACTTTGTTGAAGTGATTTATGATTATAATAAAAGAGCACTAGTTTTCCTTGCTTTCAGAGTTGGCACCCAAATGCTTGGGAATTTAAAAAATACTATGAACACAATATCTCACTCACATGATACTACATAATGAAAACATTACTCTCAAAGAAAGATTTAAATAATGTTGTGATGGAACAAGACAACTATAGGGTCTTGGGTAAGTGCAGAGTCAATAAATTTTCATAAAGACCTCAAGATACTTGATTTTAAAAACTTATGCAATGTAAACACTAATCTGCATTATAAGACTTATCTTATATGACTCTCCCCAGCAGAGTCACCATTTCATGTTGGTCTCAATTTCTTACTACTTTGTTTTCTCTTCACAAATTATGCCTATGTTTACACAAAAAGAGAACAACAAGAATAGGAAACAAGATAACATTAACGAGGTTTACAAGGAAAAAACCTCCTACACTTCAAGCTTTACAAAGCTTAGGTGGGTGAACCTAATTGTGACTATTTTCTCACAACCTAACCGATGGTTTACAGAAAACTAGTGCAAATTTCTACAAAATCCTTCAATTTAGTGCAACCAAACATGAATGAAACATTTGTTTTGATTATATGGGACCACAAATATGTCACAAATACTAGCAATTTAAACTAGTGCCTTATCTGAGCATCAGAGTCATCAAAAACTAGATTGAAATCTGACAACAGAATTCATATACATACCACTATTTTTGATCTATTAAATCTGTATATGCCTGACATACATAGACTTCCAATCTGTACTAGACCTACTCATCAAATTCATGTGAATATACTAATATCAATGAAGATGAATTAAGTATATTTAATTTTCCTCCTTGAGAAAAAGACTTAAAACATTCCCATTAATTGCCTTGCAAATCATCTAATTAAACAATCCTTGATTATCTAATTAAAAATGAAAACCAGCATGCAAACATAATGACAACACAGATCTGAACTCAAAATATTTTGATTGTATATTATTATTCCTTCATCAAAGATTACAAAGATATAAGAATGATTCCAAATGCAAAAACAAAGTCTGTGTATATTTCGCCAGAGCTTCACTACAAAATTTTTGTGATCTCTTTCTAGGTAATCCTGGTATCCTTTAATAAAATTTTGGATGCAACAAGCTTCAAACTTCCCTAGAAGAATATTCCTATCCTGAGAACTATTCCCTCCAAAATTTACACTGATTACAATACTGCACTCGATGGAGAAGCATAACTGCTTTTGGAATGTGTACTTCTATAACTGATTCATCATCTAGTTGGAAAATGACAAAAGGGTGGGTTCTTGACACGTGGTACCTCTGTCTTAAGATATTTTGAACTCTTCAAGGTTCTAATTACCCAAAATCTATTACAAAATGAAAACTGCTTTAGGATGCCAATGACCTGTCACATGCTGGAGCATCAGTGGAACCTTCTTGTTCTCCTATATCTTTCAAAATGTACATGCTTCCCCACACTTTGAATGTCTCATCATTGGGCCAAGGAAAGATGATAATCTTAAGCCTATGTTTATTCAAATTTTTCCATTTCATCCTTAATTGTTTAACTTAATTTTCTAAAAAGGAAAAATATGATTTTGCCTTTTCAATTTCCTCAATAGTTTGAATAAACAAAAATGTATTATCCATATTTATGATATTATTTATCCTTTGAGACAACCTGTGACTTAACTCCTCAATCCATACTTCCTTGTATTTCATCTTGTTTTCACTTAAGAAACCTCCAAGAAATAATTCAGACTTTTCCTTGGCATATTCTTGTCAGAATAAACCTGCCTTTCTTTCAATGTCTATTCTTTTAGCTGCAAACCTGGACAAGTCTTTAACTAATTCATAAGTAGACTTAATTGCATCATCATCATCTACTTCTTCGTGAGATAATTAATATGTTGACTCTAAGTCTACTTCTCTTGCAATGCACTTGTCTAAGACTGGCTCTAAAGTAGCCTTTTCCTCCTTCAAAGAACCCAAGAGATTCATTATTCTTTTCATGTTCAAATTTACAATTGCTACTTGAACAATATCGACAAATTTTAGAATAGTGTCTCTAACATTTTCTTCATACTTCTTTGCCAATATTGACTGAGCCTGCTTTAACTTTTCAATTTCATCTTGAGCACTGTCTGTTGACGGAAAGCCATAAGTCATGGGGGAAGGAGGAAATTCAATGATAGGACTGGAAGGAGGGGGCCTGACAAGAGAATAAGCAATCATCAATTGAGAGGACTCATCCTTTTTCTTCTATCCTTCCAATCTACCTTTCAATTCTACAATTGTTTTCTCCTTAGAAGTGATTTCAAGCTTTGCATCATTATAAACCTTGAGAACTACTTCTAGCTTTGCCTAAAGATCAGCCTTTTCCTTTGCCTCCTTCTTGGCCACTACCATACCAAACTTAGAAGACTCTAAAGTCATGCCAACAACTTCTCTTACACTTTTATCTTTAACCCTCTTTACTATCAACCCCCCTGAGTAATCAGACCTTGAGGATTCACCCCCTTTTTTGTTCTCTTCTCTTTTTAATAACCACATTACTATAGGTGATCCCCTCCAGGGGCTTAGTTTCTTTTCTCACTGCATCAGAAACCACAACATCTGCTATATCCCACTCTATGAGAATCAACACTCCAACACTTCCAATTAATTTTCTCCCCTCCTCTGGGGTAATCAACTCAAGTTCTTTTAGCATTTCCTACTTAATTTCTGCTTCAATACCAGATGGATCTTTATTTGGTTGTTCAACTTCTATTTTCTCACATCTCTCCTTAAATTGATCCATAAGCTTTCTCAAAACAAATTGCAAAAAGGCTCCTGACTTCACAAAATTGTCATCAACCAAAAACTCATCATAGGCCTATTTGATAATAGGATTCAATTCTCTCTCATCAAATTCCTCAACAGTTAGATCCATTTTAGCACCTGTTGGCTCCTCTTGCACTCCCTCTTGCAATTCTCCATAAGTAAAAGAAATTGGTCCCAAGCATCCTAATTGCATTAGTTGCTCAGCTATGGCCTACTCATCACCTATAGGTAATGGGGATTGGGAAGGTGAATACATAGTTTTGATTGGTTGTGCCTCTTCCTCCAATCTCTACCTCTTTGGGGATGTCTGGGACTTGGGAACATCCTCCATTGGCCTTTTTCCCTTTGATGTAGAAGGCTCATCCTTTCTAGGCATCACCACATTATAGCCTGATTTCTTATGCATTACATATTCACTAGGAGGAATGATCTTAGAAAAAATAGGTTTATTCAAAATGAGTTTGGCCTTTTTAGGGTTTGCCTTTATCACTGCATCTTTCTTCTCATTTAGGGTTTGCATGGTGTCCTCAAAATAATCTATTAAAAAATTTATCTTTTCCCCAAATGGATGAAAACTCTTCAGTGGATCATAAGTTTTATCCAAATACTAGACAAAGTCAAGAGTTTTCTTATATACCAACCATTTTTCTTTCTTCACCTCTTGGTCCACCAGATCAAACTCATTCCTTAGTAAATCCTCGAGGAAGTGGAATTGATGAACTTTTGTACCACACCTGACCTTCTTTCTGAACATACCATTGAAAAAATCCTCTGGGTCAGCAAATCTTGCAACTGTTGTTGCCAATCTGTAGGGCATGAAGAACTCATCAAAATGCAACCAACCCCCTTTAGTAATCACAAATTGGTGTGCCATGGTAATGGTTGGAAAAATTATTCCTCTGCCCCTTATTTATCAATTTTGCTTCCTGTAGACCCCCAATCTACCTTATGATCTCAGCAATACCTATTTTCAAGGGGACCTGATAAGGGAGAAAATAAGGAGTTCCGCTAAAGCCATACACTCTAAAAATAGTAGAACCAAGATACAAAATTATATCACCCCAATTGTGCATAATTTTGATAGCTTCGGCAAATTCCTTGGGTCTGATAAATTCAAGAAGAACTTTTGGGATCCTCGTGTTCTCTTGACACAAGAGAATTCTTAACCTTGATGCAAAACATGATAATTAAATGATGAATGAATAGTACTAACCCGGTACTGAGAGGGGGGGTGAATCAGTACAAACAAAAATATAGTCCTAAACTGGTTTGACTACAGACACTTCAAATGACTGGCAAGCAGTGACACCAGTTTGAAATAGAGTGCAACCGGTAAAGCTAAGAATGACTGAGACAAGCATTAACCGGTTACTAACTTAGATTTTCACTCAACTCAAGACTACACTACTATTTTACCCTTATGCATAAATAGGTAATCTATCATCAAATCATAATAACAGCTAGTTCAACATGTTTTATTGATAGGCATAAAGTGTAGAACCATCATATGCTTGACAGACAATAGGAAAGCATCACAAGATAAAAGCATCACACATGACACACATATTTTTCACGTGGAAACCCAGCTGGGAAAAACCATGGTGGGGATGAATACCCACAAGTTGTTTTTGAACTCTTTAGAAGTCCACTCTGTTAGGAGCCTTGTCTAGTTAGAGACATTACAATAGGTTCTACTAGGAACTGATCCTCTTAGGGATCACCCGGTTAAGGGATGGCTAGAATACCCGATTAAGGGTTAAACCCTATTAAACGTTACCTTGTTAGAGGATTTCAAGAACTCAATAGCTAAAGGATTTCAAACTCAATAGCTTTGAATTACCCTGTTAAAGGATTTACAACAAGCCAGTTAAGGCTACCCTGTTAAGGTATTTTCCAACTGTTGAGGTGGTAAGAGATCAACAGGTATTACAATGATCTGGTAACAACACTCAATGCCAATGCAGATCTGCTTAAGCTCCTCTTCACCTTCTGCACTTACACTTTGTAGGTATCACTTCTCTCCTTTTGGTCTAGCAAGAATCATGTATCCCTTCTCTTGGATACACACACACAACTTTTGCCAACAACCTTAGAAAGAGACACAACATCGACCTTATAGGAAAATAGATAGGTTGGTAGCATAAACCCTAAACCCTAAACCTGTTAGGTTAAGGAATTCAAATGGTTCAATCCTAACCATTGAGCACATTGTATTAAATGCAACAGTTCTTGATCCAATCTCAATGACATTCTTTGTCATCCATTTCCACTGATTTTATGGCGGCTGATAACCCATCACATGTTATCACCATTTTATAGACTTCTCACATTCCCAAGGTAGATAGGAACAATCTCCTTCATGCAAGATCCTTCACGCGCACAAGGCTTACATGGCAACATGATCTATTCTTTGTTATCATGCTAACTCATCACACAAAGTCATGGGTTGAGCCACACAAGCTTGAAGCGCTTCAACTGGAAACCCTAAAGTCGAGACTACCAACCAGTAGTCATACAACGCTTCCATGCGCCAGTTCCCATAACCATATGCTGGTTCACCTTGAACAAGAACACCGCTTCACAGTGTTATATCGGTTCTCTCATATGTTGGTTCTCACCTCTTCAGCATATTGACATCAATGACAACATACAATGTCATTATGTCCTCATACCGGTTCACATAATGCCAACAATCTCCCCCTTTGGCATTGATGGCAATATACAAAGATATCTCTCTGCTTCACATCTTCTCCCCCAATTTCTACAGATATCTTCTCCACTTCACATCTTCTCCCCCTTTGACAACAATACCAAAGTGTTTGCACAAGCTTCCATGTTCCATTATGCTGCTCCCCCTGAGGAGTAGTTGTTGGCATATGCACACTCCAGTGAGACATTGTATGTGATTGAAGGTTTTGTCATTGATGGAAACCTTGTAGTCCTATGGTACCGGCAAGAAATTATACCGGTAAAGCATTACACCAACAAGATAGTGCACCGACATCAGCAGATCACACTCTACACTGACACTCAGGATGCTGACACTAGCACAAAAGAAAAGATGTATACCGGCATAGAGGCGGATAGGATTTTTGTTATGTAATATTTTGTTTATTATTGTAATCTGACTTGGCAAATTGTAAAATGACTCTTATATATAAAGGAGATCATTGTAGACATTTGAAGAAGTGATGTAGAAGCAAAAAAGAAAAATTAGGCAGACCTAATGTGCGAAATATAGGTCAAGGGTATATGTAAAGAACAGAGCAGGAACCGGTACTGAATCTAGCATTCAAGATGTTATTGTAAAGTAGTACAAGTCATTGGATTAGTATAATCCTTATTTGTAAGTCAGTGTGACTTCCCATTAAGCAGTGAGCTCTAGGCAGTTGGCCTTCCTGCATGTGCAGGCCCCTATTGTAAGTAATATTCTCTTATTGGCCAGTGAGTGAATATTGTGGGTCACAAATCCCATCGAGGTTTTTCCCACACTGGGTTTCCTTGTTAAACATCTTGTGTTATGGTGTGCTTTTCTTGTGGATGTTCTTGATTCTATTTATTGCATTATTTCTTGCATACCGGTACACTGTTATATTATGTTATGCATGTTTTAACTTAAGAAATTCTTATTACCGGTTAAATACTGATTCACCCCCCCCTCTTAGTATCTGTGGGACCCCTAACAATTGGTATTAGAGATTGGTCCTCTATTTTTAGAAGCCTAACAACTTGAGGAAGATCTTGACACCGGTAAAGATGGAAAATCTGATGAAGCAACTTGAAGGAGCTCTTACAAACTATGATATAGAGAAATTGAAAAATATCAAATGAGAAGATGATTTAAGAGCTACTCAGGATATCATTCAGGCACTTCAGGAAAATTTTACTGTTGCAAGAAATAAGAGAAGAGAACTTTGTGAAAAATTGCAAAATGAGAACGATGAAAAGGAATCACTTAATGATATGATAAGCAAGTTGAAACAAGAGATCATGACAACAAAAAATGAAATGCAGGATATGACTATGAGATTTTGCAAAGAGATTGATGATAGGAAGAAGAATGAAGAAGAATTGACTAGAAGACTAAGTGATGTAGCAAATGAGAACACAACACTTAGCTATGAAAATGACATGTTGAAGATAGATCTGATGCATACTCAGAATGACTCAAATGAATTGATGAGACAAAAAGAAATCTTGGAAAGGGAACTGTAAATTGCAAATCAACACAAAGAAAAATTCAAGAAAAGCTCAGAGGAACTTGGTACCTTGCTGAAAAATAAAAAACCCAAAGGTGACACTTCTAGAATTGGCTTTGAAGTTGGTGAAAGCTCTGGTACTGCAAATACTCAGTATCACAACAAACTGGTAAGACAACCTAATGCTTATAAATTTAATGGAAAATGCTTTAACTGTAATAAGTATGGTCATAGAGAAAATGAATGTAGATCTAGGAATTATCAGAATATCAATACACCCACCGGTCAATGTTTAAAATGCAACAAAGTTGGTCACAACTCTGAAAACTGTAGAATGAATGTGAGATGTTATGTTTGTGGAAGATTTGGACATTTATCAAATCAATGCAGAACACAAACTGGCATAGGTTATGGGAAAGAGATTCAGAAGAATAATGTAACTTGTTATGCATGTAACAAGATTGGACATATTGCTAAATTTTGTATAAGTAAAGGAACATCGGTAGACAACAAAAGTGCTAGCTTGAAAGGTAAAGAAAAAGTTGAAGAGGTTAAGCAAGAATTCTCAAAACAATGGATTAGAAAAGCTGATCTAAATATTGGGAATACTTCTCCACCGGTAGAACCAACCAATGCTTCACCAGTAGGACAAGTGATGCTTCACCAACAGGACAGAGTAGTGCTCCACTGATAGGAAGTTCTTCATCTAATTGAAGAAAATTTCCTTGAGGGTGTGGCAATCAAATGACACATGTGCTAATTATTCCCTTGGTTAGAGATAAGAAGTTGAAAATTACTTATTACTGGCAGACAATGTTAAGTGAATACTTAACATGCATGCAATTAATGTGGTAGATGGCAAAAAGGCATTATAAAGTAAGGTTTTGGCTCCATTTCATTTCACCATGATTTCAAATTTTCAGAGAGCGTGAAGATTCTGAGCTAAGGCATTTTGAGCAAGAAGCAAGCACACTCCAAGCAATCATCCACCCAAGGCAGTAAAAGGTATTTAATCATGGCATCCACCTCTGCAATTGAATACATAGCAAACCCTACTGTTGTTGAAGTAATAAAAAGACCTAGGCCTATATTTCAGTTAGTTCTTGAGATAGCAAAGAAGGATGATACCTTAAGTGCTTTTTCTCAAATCCCTAAAGGAGTTGTATATGCTGAAGACCCTAGAATGTACATCCACTACAACATTGAAGAGTTAGGAGATGAGGAAATCAAAACCATGTATAAAACCATGATATGTGATGATACCGACAATATTAAAGATGAACATAAGATTATTGAAACCCTAGGATTCACAGAAATCCTTAGCATTCCTGAATTTCCTAAGGATGTGATTAGGATAGTTTTAAGCAGAGTTCATGGAGAATTTTTTTGGTTAGATGCAATCCATAAGATCACCAAGGAAGCTGTGAAAGCTATCACAGGGTTACCGACCACTGGTAAGAGACCAAATAAAACCAAGAAGGTTCCAAATGACCTAGTTACAAAACTAACTGGTGCAACATTTGACAAGAGATCTCTAAGGGTTAATGATGTAAAAGATATCAATGTGAGATTCATCAGTATGATATTAGGTTATAAGGCCACTCATGCTAATAGACTTAACTCAGTTTCAAGTTTATGCATTAAGAGTGCTTATGATATGGTAACAGATAATGCAAAAATTGACATCTGTGATTGGTTAAAGGATGAACTAATTGACAACCTTGGAAAAATCAAGAAGGACAAGAAAGGAACTTTCAGATTTGGAAATATGTTAGTATGCCTAATGCTACACATAACAAAATAGGTTCCCGGTATAGGTTATAAAGAACCTGGATGTGACATACCGTTAAGAAAACAATTGACTGAATTGTTCAATAACATGGGTGAGAACAAGGAGAACAATATTAATGACTTCTTTCTAGCATTAAAGACCAAAATGAAGCAAAGAATAAGGTTATCTCAAAAAATAGTAGACAAATACAAAGATGATATATGCTTTGTTATTAAGAAAGATGAAATTTGGATGGAAGTGGTCATCCCAAGGACAATTTGGGTAACCGAGATGAGCTATGAAACAGATGACCACATAGTTGAAACATATGCTAAAGCACTTCTGGAAGCCCCAAATGAACTTAAGGAAGAAGTATTTGGTAGTGCTGAGACTATAGAAAGCCAAATACAATCAAAGAAAATAGTAAAGAAGGTTGAGGCATTTGTAAGGAAAGGATCTAGACAAGCAAAGGCCATTAAGGAAGATGTATTGAAGAAAACCGACATAACAGAGGATGAGTTGGCAGCTCCACAACCTGAAACTCACCTATCACCGGTAGGTACTTCTTTGGAAGGTGACATGCCAACAAATTTTAAAAGAGTTGTTAGAAAAAGAGATCCATCACTGGAAACCACTCCTTCACCTGGAAGAACAAGGCAAAGCAACAAGCAGTGAGATCTCCGGTTAGAAAGACCACACCAAAGAAGAAGTTGACACAAAAGAAAAAGAAAAGGACAAACAAAGACTTGGTACCTCTTGATATACTGCTAAATGAAATCACAGAGGAAGGAAAACTGAAGAATATAGAGAAAATTTATGGCATTCTAACTGCTGATGAGAAAGACCAAGTTGAGATCAGTGTTATATTGCATATGGACATGTACAAGAAATTTCTGATGGAAGTAGAAAATGAAATTCCTGATGATTTATTCAAAGGACTTGAGGCCAGAAGGCAAGCAGTGATAGAATTAGATAAGAAAATAAAACTAGAGAAGCTACTTGTTGTATATCTGGTAAACTCTCCAAAAGAAATTGATGATTTGATTGCTCAAGCAAACTGGTTAGTATTCTCTACTGCACACTGACATATTTCATTAATGGTAGGAAGAGTCAATGAAGTAATAGAGGAAATAGAAGATGGATGGGATATATTCCTGGTTGACAAAGAAAAACAAGAAGAGTACAGGAACCCTAAACCTATAATGGTATATTAGAAAGATAGAGACAAGGGGAAAGGCAAAGTTGGTGGACCACCAAGCATCAAAGTTAAAGACAACCTACCCCCACTGGTGAAAATAACAACTACTAAAGATCAACCGGCAGTAGAAAGTATGGATGTAGAGGATAACAATCCTAATTCTAAAGTCCTATATACTATAAATATTGATACTTAGAAGATCAACATAATAGTAGATAAAGATACAACTAATAAGTCAGATATGACAAATGAGCCTCCGGTAGAAGGGGAAATAGAGAAACTGATAGAAGATACAGAGAAAAAGGTAGAGACAGAGTCACGGACAAAGACAACACAACATACAGAGAAACCAACAGAGCTAAAGGCTCCAGAACAGGTACACAAGGAAATAGTGCCACCGGTAACTAGTGAAGTAGGAAAACCAGTGCTAAAATAAATGCAGACACAAACTGACATACCAGAGGTCAATACAAGCATGGTTACTTCCACTGGTACTCAGATTGTTGGATCATCATCAACATTCAAGTCAACAAATGTGACTGAGGTATTACTTGATTCTATCAAGAAAATAACTGACTGCAGCTCACAGGCTTATAAGGCAATTGATGATTCTATACCAATTTTGAAGGTAATAGCTCCCAACTATAATATAGATAATAAATATTCTTTAGGACACTTGGATACATTGTGTAGATATATTTCTGAAAACATTGAGAAAATAAAGGAAGAATCAATAAAGGGTAAGGTAGAAATTGAGAAACATAAATTCTTTGATGAGGAAATAAAGAAGTGTAATAGAGATTTTGACACACTTCTACCGGAACTATGTAGTTTGTTGAAAGAATACAAAAATCTGTATAAAGATACATGTAAAACAAAATTTTTGACTATAGATATTGACAAGAAAATAAGCAAGGCACAAGATGAGATAAATAAGCTTGCAGACAATTTTGTCAACTCACCTGATTCATTATCAGTTTTTGAAGAGAAGATAGCAAATTTTGAGGAAGAACTACTCAAATTGGAAAGGGAAAAAGAAAGAATAATAAACAAGGCAAAACATTTGAGATCTAAACTAAGTCCAAGATTGGACTATTTAGCATCTCTACGGAAGGAAATTTCTGAGGCACTAACATAGGGAAGCAAAACACCGGTAGAGCATTTGCAACATCTCACCGGTACAGTGAAGAGAACTGAAACAACAATAAAAGATAGTAAAAAGTTTATGTATAGTATAAACTTAATTTTGGGAGATCTTTTTCAGATAATAACTACCCAGCTACAAGGTTGAGGTTATGGATAGATGAACCTACAAACTCTACTGACATCTTGACAACCTTTGTCACTGATGCCAAAGGGGGAGTAGTGGAATGAGAAAATATTCAAAACACAGGAATCATATGCTCAGGGGGAGCTCTAACATTTTTGGACTACACATTTTTTGATGCTTTTTGAAATTTCTCATGAGTGTTGCCATCAATTCCAAAGGGGGAGATTGTTGGCATATGCACACTCCAATGAGACATTGTATGTGATTGAAGGTTTTGTCATTGATGGCAACATTGCAATCCAATGGCACTGACAAGACATTATACCAATAAAGAATTACACCGACAAGATAGTGCACCGACATCAGTAGATCACACTCTACACTAGCACTTAGGACACTAGCACTGGAATAGAAGAAAAGATGTATACAAGGACAAAGGCTGATAGGATTTTTGTTATGTAATATTTTGTTTATTATTGTAAGCCAACTTGGCAAATTGTAAAATGACTCTTATATATAAAGGAGATCATTGTAGACATTTGAAGAAGTGATGTAGAAGCAAAAAAGAAATATTAGGTAGACCTAATGTGCAAAATATAGGTCAAGGGTATATGTAAAGAATAGAGCAGGAACTAGTACTAAGTCTGGCATTGAAGATGCTATTGTAAAGTAGTACAAGTCATTGGATTAGTATAATCCTTATTTGTAAGTTAGTGTGACTTCCCATTGAGCAGTGAGCTCTAGGCAGTTGGCCTTCCTACATGTGCAGGCTCCTATTGTAAGTAATATTCTCTTATTGGCCAGTGAGTGAATATTGTGGGTCACAAATCCCACTGAGGTTTTTCCCACATTGGGTTTCCTCATTAAACATCTTGTGTTATGGTGTACTTTTCTTGTGGATGTTCTTGATTCTGTTTATTGCATTATTTCTTGCATACTGGTACACTGTTATATTATGTTCTGCATGTTTTAACTTAAGAAATTCTTATTACTAGTTAGATACTGATTCACCCCCCCTCTCAATATCTATGGGACCCCTAATAGTAGCATCCTTCAACACATCAATCCAAAATAAATTTGACTATGCAATACCTGACTAATGTGGAGCATATGCTTTTAGTTTACCTCCTAAAGGGGAAACACCCCTAATTCACCTCTTAAGTACATAAATGTAGTCTTTGGGAGAGGCTTGGTGAATATGTCTACTAACTACTCCTTACTGGAAACATGTTCCAATGCAATCTCTTTGTTGTGAACCTTTTCCCTTAAAAACTGATACTTAAGCTCAAAGTTCTTGGTTCTAGAATGTAAAACCGGATTCTTGGAGATATTAATTGCACTAGTATTGTCACAAAATATACTTACTAGTTCAAATACAGGAACTTTGAAGCCATTTAATACATGCTTCATCCAAATTGTCCGAGTGCAGTTCATGAAAGCTGCAACATACTCTGCTTCCGCTATAGACTAAGAGATACAACTCTGCTTCTTACTCATCCATGAGACTAGTCTACCACCAAGAAAGAATGCACCACTGGTTGTTCTTTTCTGGTCATCTATATTGCCTACCCAATCAACATCTGTGTGTACTTTCAAGTTGAAATCCTTTCTATAAGGATACCACAATCCATAGTCAACAGTTCCCTTCAGATACCTAAGAATCTGCTTAACTGCAACCAAGTGAGATTCTCTTGGGCTTTTCTAGAATCTTGTAGTAATGTCAACTACATGTGCAATATCCAGTCTGCTATGCACTACATATTGCAACTTACCAATCATTGATTGGTATTCCTTATCATCAACCAATTCTGAGTCATCTTCTTTAGATAGTTTGCAACCGGTCACCATCGGAGTACCAACCAATTTGCTATCTTCCATGCCAAAGGTCTTCAACACCTCTTTGACATACTTGGACTGAGTGATAGAGATTCCATCCTTCATCTGCTGGATCTATAGTCCAATGAAGAATTTGATCTCCCCTATGAGTGACATTTCAAACTCTTTCTTCATCTCATCTGCAAAATCATGACTCATCTTGTCATCTCCACCAAATATAATGTCATCAACAAATACCTCATAGATCAGGATATGATATCCTTCAGACTTCAAGTAGATATTACTATCTTCACTTGCTCTCTCAAATCCAATATTCATAAGATGAGAATGCAGACATTCATACCATGCCCTAGGTGCCTACTTTAGTCCATATAAGGCTCTATGTAGCCTACATACCATGTCACTATCTTCAGATAGGGAAAACCCATCTGGTTGCTCAATATACACCTCCTCTTCAAGTACACCATTTAGGAATGCAGATTTTACATCCATTTGATATACTTTGAAACCTTTAAAAGCTGCATATGCAAGAAGCATATGGACTCCTTCCAATCTATCTATAGGAGCAAAGGTTTCTCCATAGTCTTCTCCTTCTTCTTGAGCATATCCTTTGCACACTAATCTAGCTTTGTTCCTAATCACTATGCCATCCTCATTTATCTTATTTCTGAAAATCCATTTAGTACCAATGACATTTTTGTGCTCCGGTTTGGGTACCAAAGACCATGTACCATTTTTCTCTATCTAGTCAAGTTCCTCTTCCATTGTCTTGATCTAGTCTTCATCCTTATGTGCCTCTTTGAATGATTTATTCTCAAATTCAGAGATCATACAAGAGTTTTCTCTAACCTTTCTTCTTGTAAGGATTCCGGCATCCTTATCTCCTATGATCTACTTAGGAACATGATTCAGCTTGACATACCAAGGAATGGTCTTGATAGATTCCTCTTGCTTTTCTTCTTCATCCTCATCTCCATCAGTATCAACATCTACATTTTCCGATGTAGAAACATTGTTACTGGTACTCGATTGGCTATCAACCAGTTCATTTACTGCTTGCTCACTGCTGGTTTCCTTAGTTTTCTCAGAGGTTTCATCAACTCTTACATTGATGCTTTCCCTAATTCTCTGAGTCCTATTGTTGAAACACTTGAGAGCTTTTCTCTTGGTGGAATATCCAAGGAATATTCCCTCATCACATTTCGCATCAAATTTTCTCTGGTGTTCACTCTTCTTGATGTAACATTTGCTAGCAAACACTCTAAAGTAGTTGACCACAGGTGTCTTACCAGTCCGATACTCATAAGGAGTTTTATCCTTACCTTTCTTGATGAGTACCCAGTTCATTGTGTAGACTGCAGTGCTCACCGCTTCTCTCCAAAAGGTGTGAGCTACCTTTCCTTGAATCAACATGGTTCTAGCTGCTTCAACCATAGTCTGGTTATTCCTCTCTGCCAGGCCATTCTGCTATGGAGTCTGGGGGCTAGACAATTGCCTCTTGATGCCATGTTCTTCACAGTACTTGTTGAATTCACCGAAAGTGAATTCCCCTCCTTGACTAGTTCTTAGGCACTTGATCCTTTTACCACTTTCCTTCTCCACTAATGCTCTAAAAGCTTTGAACTTTACAAAGGCTTCAGACTTGTCTTTCAAGAATGTGGCTGATGGGATGGGGTTTCGGATAGAATAGCCTAGTCTATGCTCCTAGATCCTTTCCTTGGATCACCTGGTGTTCTCCTCACACCCTAGGCTCTCTAGGACTCCCTTTTCTTGAGGAATCCCTTGACATTGCCCAATCCACCCACCAATGAGTTGCTATGCTGCTGCTAAGGTCTCACCTACTCATGAGACTCAAAACCCCTTACTTTGGCTAATAAGGGCTAAGGCTTGTTCCACACCTTCCAAGGTCTTAGCAAGGTTAAATCAAGTCTTAAACCATGTTTTACATCCCTCCATGTGCCCCCAAGAAGTTTCTACCTTCATCCTTTCTACCGATTTCACTATTTTGTGTTTTTGTTTACAAAACAGGGCTACAAGGATTAGGACCAATTAGGCCTCCTAACCGGTCTTTTAGGGATCCCTCTCACAAACAATTCATAAACAACCCTAACTCCCAAAATGGACTACCATTCAATTGGAAAGGGCTCAAGGATTTTCTAGGTTTTGGGCCTCCGAGTCGCTATACAGTGCCTAGGGCGAATTTTGGGGTTTTTAAGGGTTTTGTGAGGGTTTTGTAGTCTGCCTGGGTCACAATGAAGGTTTTGTGTGTTAGCCACCTTGTTTGGATTGGTGGAGGCTCCTCCTTCACACAAATGATTCTTTAAACACTCCTCTACACTTCCTCCAAAGGATGTACTCTCCTCTAGCCAACCTTGCTCTCCAAGACCTCTGCAATTCAACCTCTCCTAACCGGGCACTATCCAGTCTCGCCTAGGAGTGGGTCTTTGCTTGGCCTTCCTATATTTTCAAGGGCCTTGCTTGTTTTTTAGTATGGTACAGGGTCTACACTCTCATTCCCTAGGGTTTCATGGTGATTCCACAATGGGAAATGGAGTTAAGACTTCATTTACACAATCCTGTCCAAAACTCGACAGTAAGAAGATAGTTTACAAACTATTTACGAACTTACTCAATCTGCAGGTAAAAACCTAAACTAATTTCTTGAAATGAAAATATTTACACCATGAAAGACAAACCACATAGTTTTGGAAGTATCTCAATCCATTAATTTTCTTGTTTTCTTCATTCAAACTAACTGGTAACAGTTTTATAGTCTCAATCTGATCTTTTTTGCTAGGGTCGTACAATGTCTGACATCCAACCCCTTGTTTTAGGGTTTTCAAGTACTTATACTACCTATACCTCAGTCTGTGTGCCCATACTAGTGTTTACCTTGCTAACCTAAAGAATTTTTCATCATGGTGGAAAAGTTGCTTGACAACTTTTCCTTAGGTTGGCCCATTGTGGGTCTAGGAGTCATAAAAAGAAATATTGGGAAAGTTGCTCAAAAGTTGCATGACAACTTTTAAAAGTTGTCATGCAACTTTTGAGCAACTTTCCCAATATTTCTTTTTATGACTCCTAGACCCACAATGGGCCAACCTAAGGACAACACCATGATATGAAGGACCCCTAAACACCTCTAGGATACACATACCCTCCATCTTCAAGAAAATCACAATCTTGACTTATGACCCCTTAGACCTCCTCTAGGACCCTACCTAGGACGTATTGGCACATGGCTCATTAATTTATGTACAATGGCTTCTAAAGAACCATAACACCAACAAGACAAAGAGAGAGAAAGAGTCTGGAGGGGTGCTCCTACACCATACTCCCCCTCTGCACACAAATAAGAAATAGAAGAAGAGATGAGAGCCGAGTCTATTCCAATTGCCTTGAACCTACTCTCCTCCACCCATGTAGCTTCAGATACTAGTTGATCTGTCCATTTCACTAAGTGCTCCATGTAGACTTGATGTCTAGTAGACTTCTTCACCCTTGATTCCAAGATCTCCTCTACTTTAGGCTTCTTCACCTATTGTAAAACATTCACATAAAGGTCCTATAGTACCTTGGCTTGGTTCTCAGACTGCCCTGCTATCTCACCCTTGTACATGATCAGGTCAGCTACATTAAAGACTGGTGATATAGCTAAATCTGAAGCCAGGTCAACTTTGTAGGCATTCTTACTATATTGTGATAGGATTCTACAAGGTCCTACCCTTCTCATCTGCAGTTTGGTAGGCTTACCTCCTTGCATCCTAGCTTTACTCAAATGGACCATCACAGAGTCACCCACCTTGAACTGAACTTCTCTCCTCTTCTCATCCCCTTTGGCTTTTAGTTTTTTGAGTGGAGTCAAGGATGGCCTTCTTAACCTATTCTTGAACTTCGTTGATGGTTTGAGTGAAGTCTTCTGCTTGCCCACTCTTCATTTCCAAACTACCAAGGTCTCTCAACTCACATACTCCTCTTGGATGTCTACCATAGATAACCTCAAAAGGACTTCTACTAGTGGTTCTATTCACACTATCATTATATGCATACTCTACTTGAGAAATGATTAGGTCCCATGTTTGGCCATACTCCTTAGTTAAACACCTCAACAAGTTACCTAACACCCTATTGATGACTTCAGTTTGACCATCTGTTTGTGGATGGTAAGCTGAGCTAAATGACAAGTTGGTTCCTAGTCTCCTCCATAATGTTTGCCAAAAATGACCCATGAACTTGTTGTCCCTGTCTGAAACAATGCTTAAAGGGAGTCCATGAATCCTAACAATCTCTTTGAAGAATAGATGTGCAACATAGCTTGCATCATGTGTAGTCTTACATGGGATAAAATGACTCATCTTGGAAAATCTATCTACTACCACGTAGATGTTGTCCATACCTGTTTTTGTCTTGGGAAGCCCTACCACAAATTCCATTCTTATACATTCCCAAGGTTTATTAGGAACCGGTAATGGTTGATATAAACTGACATTGCTTGATCCACCTTTGGCTCTTTGGCATACACCACACTATTCTACATGTCTTTTCACATCCCTTGGCAACTTTGGCCAATAGTAGTACCTCTGTACTAAGTCTAGGGTCTTATTAATCCCAAAGTGTCCACTCAAACTGCCATTATGTTTCTCATGGATGAGGTTCTCCCTCATGGATCCCCTAGGTACACACAACTGGTTACCCTTGAACAAGAGACCATTTTGGAGAGTGTAATCTGCATACTCACCATGGAAATGGTTCTCAAACTCTTTGCAAACCTTGTAAGTTGTTGAGAAGTCTACATCTCCTTCATAGAGGTCTTTGAAACCTTGTATTCCTATGCTCTGCAACTGTAATTCTTGAATAGTCAATAACTTCCTGCTTAATGCATCTGCCACCCTGTTAAGCTGCCCCTTCTTATGCTTGATGGTGAAGGTGAAGGATTGGAGATATTCTATCCATTTCAAATGCTTGTTTCTTAGCTTCTCTTGAGTGTTTATGTAACTCAATGCCTGATTGTCTGTGAACACTACAAATTCTTTTGGGAGTAGGTAATGCCTCCATTTTTTAAGAGATTGCACTAATGCATACAACTCTAGGTCATAGGCTGAGTACTTTTTCTTTGCTTCATTAAGCTTCTCACTAAAAAATGCCATGGGTCTTCCCTCTTGACTCAACACACCACCTACTGCAATGCCACTTGCATCACACTCCAAAGTGAATAGCTTATCAAACGTAGGTAGGAGAAGGATAGGTTTTGTGGCTACTTCCTGTTTCAACAATTGAAATGCTTTGTCTGCCTGCTCAGTCCATTTAAACTTAGTTTTAAGGCCTCCTTTTATGGTGTCAAGGAATGGTGCACATATACCACTGAAATTCCTCACAAATTTCCTATAGAATTGAGCTAATCCATGGAAACTTCTAACTTCAATCCCTGTTTTAGGTGCAGGCCAATTCAAAATTGCCTCCACTTTTCTTAGATCCATCTTCAAGGTTCCTTTGGACACCACAAATCCTAAGTAAACTAGCTCTTTCTTCAAGAAGTCACACTTCTCTAGGTTGATGGATAATTTCTCTTCATGCAACCTCTCTAAAACTAACCTCAAATGCTCAAGGTTCTCTTCCTTGGTTCTGCTATAGATGAGAATGTCATCTAGGTACACTACCAAAAATCTACCTATGAAGTCTTTCAACACCTCATTCATAACCTCATGAATGTGCTTGGAGCATTAGTAAGCCCAAATGGCATCACAATCCATTCATACAATCCATCTATGGTTTTAAAAGCAGTCTTCCACTCATCACCCTCCTTAATTCTTATCTGGTGATAACCACTCTTAAGGTCTAGCTTGGTAAAATACATATCCCCTCCTAAATAGTCCATTAGATCCTCTATTCTAGGAATAGGAAACCTATACCTTATGGTAATCCTATTGATTGCTCTTGAGTCAGTGCATAGTCTCCACTTACCTCCTTTTTTTGATGCTAGCACTACTGGGATTGCACATGGGCTGATGCTCTTATTAATCAGTCCTTGTTCCAATAACTCCTGCACTTACCTTGCTACTTCCTTATTTTGATCAGGTGTGAGCTTATACGTAGCCTTGTTAGGTAAGGATGCACTAGAAACAAAGCCTATTTGATGAATTATAGAGCTTCTTGGTGGGAGTGTTGCAGGTGCTCCATCACTCACTATATCTTTATATTCTTGCAATATTTGCTTCACCTCCTTGGGTATCTCTACCTGCAACTTGTATTCTCTCTCCTTTGGCTTCACAAAGATGGCACACTTCACTATCTCCTCCTCATGCAGAAAATTTAAGAACTCTTTACCAGTAGCTACTAAGACACTAGGTGTTTTTGAAGTGCCCTCTTCATCCTCTATCAAAGACTGAATCTTGAAGGTCTTTCTGTCCTTCTTAAAGGATATGGAGTTCTCCTCTCCATCATAGATCACCTTCCTATCAAATTTCCAAGGTCTTCCTAGCAATAAGTGACATGAATCCATAGGCAACATATCATAAAGGATCTTATCCTTGTATCCTCCAATAGAAAACTCTACCCAAGTCTACTCATTGACTAGCACACTCTGTCCTTTGTTCAACCAAGTCACCTTGTAAGGATTGGTGTGGGGTATTCTTGTGAGTTTCAACTTTCTCACTGCCTCTTCTAAGATGACGTTGTCAGTTGAGCCTGTATCAACTATCACCTTGCACACTTTACCAAGAACTTTGCATCTCACCCTAAACAATGCTCTCCTATGTTTGGGTTCCTCCTTAACCGGTTGTCTGATCAAAATCCTATTGAACATTAGATTCTCACCAACTTCTGATTCAATCTGGCCCACATCCGATGTCTTGCTGCTTGAAAAGTCTTCTTGTGCATAAACAACCCTCTTTCCACTGTTTGATGTGGTAGGCTTGTCAGGGCATCTATATACCGGGTATCCCAATTGTCCACAATTGTAACACTTCATAGTTGCAAAATAGGAGTTACCTCTGCTAGTACTTCTACCCCTATTTGGACCACCTTATGCACCTCTTCCTCTAGAATGTCCTCCTCTAAGATTGGTTTCACTACCAAGCTCAGTCAACTTGGCTTCTCCTTGGTTCCTTGGCTCATTTGTCTTGCTTTGGTAACCACCTTGGTGATTCACTTGGTCTCTACCTCTACCTCTACCCATGTTATTGGAGTCTCCTTTCCTTTTGATCCTCTCTTCTACCTTGACAGCAAGCTAATGACATTTCTGAATAGTAGTAGGAGTCCATAGGCTTATCTCCTCTTGTATGTTCCACTTTAGGTCGCTTAGATACCTAGCCACCTTAATAGATTCATCTTCTTGAACCTTTGATCTAAGACATAGCTTTTGAAACTCTTCAGTGTAGGAGGTTACATCAAGATCTTTTTTCTTCAATCCTTGTCTCTTCTTATGAAGTTGGACTTCATAATCCTCTGGTAAGTAGTTCTCCTTAATCTTACTCACCATAGCTTTCCAATTTGCAATAGGTACCTTTCCCATGCTAACCCTTTCTTCTTGTAGGTACTTCCACCATGTCAAAGCTACTCCCCTTAATCTTGATTTGGAAACTTTAACCTTCTAAGCCTCTGTCACTCCTTCACACTCAAAGTGGTTTTCCATGCCCTCAATCCATTCCATAACAGTGTCTATGTCCACTCTTCCACTAAAATGTGGCAATCCTTAAAAAGATTTGGTGTTCAAAGCCTTAATAGCCTTCACAAAAGGTTCTTCATTGAACAAGGGATCTGGTTCAGGGATTATGTCATCTATGTCTATAGTTCTCTTGCCTTTTCCCCTGGTGTCTTCATCCCAAGGTTCATGTGTTCTCTGATCCACCACTTCCTACAGTTTATCCCTTATCTCACTCATTGCTGCTTCAAGGAGTCTATTTTTCTCCTTTTGCTCTTCCACTTCTCTATCTAGCTCTCCATTAGAAACCATTTTGCTCTCCCCTACTGATTCACCAGTATATACAGACACACACAGTCCAACAAGTCTCTCAATTCCTCTGATACCAATCTGATGGGATGGGGTTTGGGATATACTAGCCTATTCTATGCTCCTGGATCCTTTCCTTGGATCACCTGGTGTTCTCCTCACACCCTAGGGTCTCTAGGACTCCCTTTGCTTGAGGAATCCCCTGACCTTTCCCAATCCACCCACCAATGAGTTGCTATGCTGCTACTAAGGTCTCACCTACTCATGAGACTCAAAACCCCTTACTTTGGCTAATAAGGGCTAAGGCTTGTTCCACATTTTCCAAGGTCTTAGCAAGGTTAAATCAGGTCTTAAACCATGTTTTACATCCCTCCATGTGCCCCCAAGAAGTTTCTACCTTCATCCTTTCTACCAATTTCACTGTTTTGTGTTTTTGTTTACAAAACAGGGCTACAAGGATTAGGACCAATTAGGCCTCCTAACCGGTCTTTTAGGGCTCCCTCTCACAAATGATGCATAAACAACCCTAACACCCAAAATGGAATGCCATTCAATTGGCAAGGGCTCAAGGATTTTCTAGGTTTTGGGCCTCGAAGTGGCCATACAGTGCCTAGGGCGAATTTTGGAGGTTTTAAGGGTTTTGTAGTATGCCTGGGTCACAGTGAAGGTTTTGTGTGTTAGCCACCTTGTTTGGATTGGTGGAGGCTCCTCCTTCACACTAATGATTCTTCAAACACTCCTTTGCACTTCCTCCAAAGGATGTACTCTCCTCTGTCCAACCTTGCTCTCCAATACCTCTGCAATTCAACCTCTCCTAACCGGGCACTGTCCAGTCTCACCTAGGAGTGGGTCTTTGCTTGGCCTTCCTATATTTTCAAGGGCCTTTCTTGTTTTGTAGTATGGTACAAGGTCTACACTCTCATTCCCTAGGGTTTCATGGTGGTTCCACAATGGGGAATGTAGTTAAGACTTCATTTACACAATCCTGTCCAAAACTCGACAGTAAGAAGATTGTTTACAAACTATTTACAAACTTACTCAATTTGAAGGTAAAAACCTAAACTAATTTCTTGAAATGAAAGTATTTACACCATGAAACACAAACCACACAGTTTTGGACATATCTCAATCCATTAATTTGCTTGATTTCTTCATTCAAACTGACTGGTAATAGTTTTACAGTCTCAATCTGATCTTTTTTGCTAGGGCCTTACAATGTCTAACATCCAACCCCTTGTTTTAGGGTTTGCAAGTACTTATACTACCTATAACTTGGTCTGTATGCCCATACTAGGGTTTACCATGCTAACCTAAAGAATTTGTCATCATGGTGGAAAAGTTTCTTGACAACTTTTAAAAGTTGTCATGCAACTTTTGAGCAACTTTCCCAATGTTGCCTTTATGACTCCTAGACCCACAATGGGCCAATCTAAGGACACCACCCTGATATGAAGGACCCCTAAACACCTCCAGGACACACATACCTTCCATCTTCAATAAAATCACAATCTTGACTTATGACCCCTAAGACCTCCTCTAGGACCCTACCTAGGACCTATGAGCACATGGCTCATTATTTTATGTACAATGGCTTCTAAAGAAGCATAACACCAACAAGACAAAGAGAGAGAGAAAGAGTCTAGAAGGGTGCTCCTACACCAGTGACCCACATCATTCTTGAGTAGTCATTAGTGAGAATCATGAAGTACCTATCACCCTGCACACTTCTAGTTTTCATAGGACCACACAAATCAGTATCCACAAGATCAAGCAAGTTGTTAGCAGTGAAAGATTTACCTTTAAAGGTTAAGGAAGACATTTTCCCCAATTGACACTCTCTGCACAAGGTATTATCCAGTTTTCTTAGCACTGGAAACCCTCTAACTGCCTTGATCTTACTAGCCTTCACAATGTTATCAAAGTTTGCATGGCAGAGTCTCCTATGCCATATCCAGGTATCATCAAATTTAGCCATAAGACATGTACTTATATTTGCATTCAAATGAAATAGGTTACCTTTGGGCTGCATGCCGATGGCCACCAATTCACCATTCTTTCCTTTGATTCTGCAAACTCCATTCTTGAATTCCAGAGTGAGGCCACTGTCATTCGGCTGGGCAAAACTCAAAAGGTTGTTTCTAAGACCATCAACCCAATACACATTATCAGCAGTACTCTTTCCATTTAGAGAGGTGGACCCTCTTCCTTTGACCATGCATGGTGCATCATTGCCAAAGCGAACCACACCACCATCATACTCCTCCAAGGATAGAAACTTGCTTTGGTCACTAGTCATATGGTGAGAATAGCCACTGTCAATGATCCACTCATTAGAATTATCAAACCGGGAGACAAGAGCCTTCTTGTCTGATACATCTTCCTTGATAGATACAAACACAATATCTTCATTTTCTTCATCCTCTGATTCTTCATCTATGACACCTTTATCAACTGCCACAAAACAGTTTCTCTGGTTTCCTCCTTTGAATTTCTTGAACCTTTCTAGTTTGTCCTTGTTGTCGCCATTAGGATAATTTATAGAAATATGTCCTATCAGGTTACAAGAAAAGCATTTCAAAGGTAGCTTACCTCTGTATTTTCCGGTTCCTTTAGGAAGTTTTTTGGAAAGGAGAGCTTCAAATGCCATTAGAATCTCGTCATCATCCATTTCTCTACCCTGTCTTGGTTCACCACTAGTGCTAGCTTCTTTTCATTTTCTAGATGGTATTGCAGAAGCTTTAAAAGTTGATTTAGTCTTTTGAACACTACCATCAAAACTATTTAGCTCATAGGTTGTCAACTTTGCAATGATGGATTCTAGAGATACCTTAGTCTTGTCTATTGATCTTAGCTCTTTAATAGCAGCAACCCTTATTGCATAGATTGACAATAGGGATCTCAAGACTTTGCTTACCACAATGGATTCTTCTATTCTACCACCTACACTCTTGATATCTCCAACAACTATTTTGATTCTTATTCCATACTGTTGAATGGTCTCACCTTCAACCATCCGCATATCTTCAAACTTCCCTCTAAGGCTTTCTTCCTTAGCCTGTTTTACATGCTCATCACTGCCATAGATATTTTCAAGAGTATCCCATACCTCTTTGGTATTTACCTTATCCTAGACATCAATAAACTCAATGTCAGATAAACTACCAATTAGGGCTTCCATGACTTGCCCATTCTCCTACATCTCTCTCTTTTGGTCATCGGTAGGGGTACCGGTAGGAGCAACATAGGCAATCTCAACATAGCTCTAGTGTTGAGCACCCATTATTTTGATGTATATCTTCATTCTATCTTTCCATATACTGAAATTTTCTCTGTTAAACTTTGGACCTTCCCTCTTCATCATTAGTCTGGGATCTTTGCCTCAAGCGGTTAAGCTTATAGCACAGAGGACCTGGAGGACACTCTGATACCAATTGATAACTCAATGATGAACGGATAGTACTAACCTAGTATTGAGAGGGGGGGGTGACTCAGTACAGACAAAAATATAGTCCTAAACTGGTTTGACAACAGACATTTCAAATGACTGGCAAGCAGTGACACCGGTTTTAAATAGAGTGCAACTGGTAAAGCTATGAATAACTGAGACAAGCATTAACCGGTTACTCACTTAGCTTTTCACTCAACTCAAGACTACACTACTATTTTACCCTTATGCATAAACAAGTAATCTATCATCAGATCATAATAATAGCTAGTTCAACATATTTTATTGACAGGCATAAAACACAGAACCATCATATGCTTGACAGACAATAGGAAAGCATCACAAGGTAAAAGCATAACACATGACACACATATTTTTCACGTGGAAACCCAAATGGGAAAAACCACGGTGGGGATGAATACCCACAAGCTATTTTTGAACTCTTTTGAAGTCCGCTCTGTTATAAGCCTTGTCTGGTTAGAGACATTACAATAGGTTCTACTAGGAACCGATCCTGTTAGGGATCACCCGATTAAGGGATGACTAGAATACCTGGTTAAGGGTTAAATCCTATTGAAGGTTACCTTTTTAGAGGATTTCAAGAACTCAATAGCTTTGAATTACCCTGTTAAAGGATTTACAGCAAGCCGGTTAAGGCTACCCTGTTAAGGAATTTTCCAACTGTTGAGGTGGTTAGAGATCAATAGGTATTACAATGATCTGGTAACAACACTTAATGCCAATGCAGATCTGCTTAAGCTCCTCTTCACCTTCTACACTTACACTTTGTAGGTATCACTTCTTTCCTTTTGGTCTGGCAAGAATCATGTATCCCTTCTCTTGGATACACACACACAGCTTTTGCCAACAACCTCAGAAAGAGACACAACATCGACCTTATAGGAGAATAGACAGGTCGGTAGCATAAACCCTAAACCCTAAACCTGTTAGGTTAAGGAATTCAAATGGTTCAATCCTGACCGTTGAGCACACTATATTAAATGCAGCAGTTCTTGATCCAATCTCAAGACATTCTGCATCGTCCATTTCCACCGATTTCATGGTGGCTGATAACGCATCACACATTATCACCATTTTACAGACTTCTCACATTCCTGAGGTAGATAGGAATAATCTCCTTCATGCAAGATCCTTCACGTGCATAAGGCTTACGTGGAAACACGATCTGTTCTTTGTTATCATGCTAACTGATCACACAAAGTCATCGGTTGAGCCACACAGGCTTGAAGCACTTCAACCAGAAACCCTAAAGTTGAGATTACCAACTAGTAGTCATACAATGCTTCCATGTGCCGGTTCCCATAAACATATGCCGGTTCACCTTGAACAAGCACACCGCTTCACTTTGGCACAAATGTAGATTCACAGTGTTATACTAGTTCTCTCATATACCGGTTCTCACCTCTTCAGCATATTGACATCAATGACAACATACAATGTCATTATGTCCTCATACCGGTTCACATAATGCCAACAAAACATTTGTCAAATTTTAAGTAGCTGGCATCTTCTCTATCCCAGGATAGATCTGCACTCCATAACTACACTGGCATGTCTTCACCGTCTCTTACTCTCAGTAATTCCATACCCTTTGCAAAATAATCTACACCCTTGAATAGGAACATATGCATTAACAAAGAATACTAGTCAAAAGGTCTATCCACCTTATCATTATTAATCCCAATCAAACTCTCATGAATCACATTTGCTAGATAAGGTGCAAAGTCATAAGCTACTTCTATAGATGGATTGAGAATTTGTGCCATCATGAGCATATAATGAGTTGGCATAGCATTTTGTGCATCCTCTCCACAAATATGACACAAAGACCAATATATTCCAGAGCCCTCAAAGTGATTAAATTCATAGGGAAAGGTTGAACTATACTAGGCCCTCCTAATGTTAGCCCTCCTATTTTTGCAAATAATTCCCTCATTGGTCCACCTTTCATATGGTCTTTTGGAGTATCACAGACCTTCTTTAACATTTCAAAATCAAACGGCTCTAGATAATTTGAAGACTCATTTAGCTTGGAAAACCTTTCTAATCTCATCAACTGTAACTTCAATCAAAGGGGCTTCCACTTACATTCCTTACAATTCTTGTAATAGAGTCATAATTGTTTGCAATTTGGGTTAACAAGTCAACATCCATAAAAACTCCAGGGACCACCAATTTCCTGACATCTAATTGCCATATGTTGTTTCTAGGAGTAGGTGCATTTCGCTAACTAAACCCTACCCTGAACAGACCTAAACCAGACATGCCTATCTAGGGATCTCTTAACCAATATCCTTTGTGAAACAAAATGTCACCAATTTTCAAGCAAGGAGATTTGGGTACAAGTTATTTCTGTTTGGCAGAGCTATTCGTAGATTGAACCAACTATTCTAAAAAGTCATCATAGATAGCCCTTTCCTGATAATCTATTTTCCCTTTGAATTCCTATCATGGTGCCATTTTGATAATTTAAAATTTATTTTATTTTAACCTTTTAATTCAAAAAACCATTTAAATTTCCTAGAACCAAACAACGCCAAGACACAAGAGTAGAAATTGCAAATGTAGCAGTCACAAAACAACTTACTTGTCACCAGAAAACTTATAGGAGCTTCAAACTTTGTCTCCACAAACCCTTTGAAAGCCTTTTAGAATAGAAATCTCAAACAAAAAAATATTTTATGAAGCAACCTCAGTGGCAAATCAGCATTAATTCTTATTAATCGAGCCACATGCTCTACAATTAATTCATTTGAAATTCAAAATTTCTGCTCCAATAGATAGAAGGGACTTTAAGTGCTCTTTTTTCTTTGGTCGCTGATCTACAAAGAGAAAAGAACTTGAAACTCTCATTCATGGTTAAGCAACAATCGTTAGATCATTCAGATCTAACATGCCCTTTAATCTCTTAGGACTTGCAAAGGGGCCCCACCATACTGCATCTGTCTGCCTTTAGTTGTTGAGTTGCAATGGGTAAAAGACTTGCATCTTCCAATCATGGTCTCATGACTACCATTGGATCAACTCCTTATCATTCGAACCTTAAGATACTTTCGTTGCTTGACCACCACAACTCCACCCAACCCCGCCACTGGTGACTTGTCGCTAAGTCACAAAGACTATTCAACATGAAACTTCCCTTCATGATCTTACGACCATCGTTGGATCTCTTTGATCTGCTCGCCTTTTAAGAACCCGATACATGCATTAAAGGTCTTAGTTAGGACTTCAGAAAAAATAAAGTGCTCCAACTTAATAGACTTGAAACCCACCTAGGCCTAAGACTTAAATGGCCCCTTTCAATGACATATAGACCCTTTCGATAAAGTGGCAAAAAAGGTAACGATTGAAAAGACCTTGACAAGAGACATAAGGTTTTTTTAAATATTTAAATTATTAAACCCAAAACCCTTAGAAGACATTGACTTCCAGACTAGCAACATTGAAAATTTGCAGAAACTTTCAGAGATGTCGGGAAAATTACAACACCACCTAAATTACTGATAGCACACAACATACCAGTGGCTTGCACATACTTCACCTCGGGTGTTGATGTGATTTTTGTAACATTCTGCCTCTTCATCACAATCAAGAGCCCAACATCTTGTTCTCTTGTTGGTTGGCAGCAATGCACAGTGAATATGCCACTTACCAGGTGTTATACTATACCGGTATCTAGTCATTATGTCTTCAACACAAGCCAACACTAACTTGTGTACCGGTGACTCCAATGACCACTATGCTAGATGACATTCTCTTCCTTACCGGTGACCTACCATGCACCAACATCAATGACAACAACACTCATCAATATTCCCATACTGGTTGCCACCCTATACCGGTTGACATAAATGACAACACAATGCCAACAATCTCCCCCTTTGGCGTTGATATCAACACATTTAGTATTAGGTATACTACATATTATTTCTCCTCCTTTGACAACAATGGAAAAGGGGAATGAAAGGGTTTCTCTCCTCCTTGTGTCTATCGGACACTGACACATTTTTCTCTCTACCTTTTTGTTTACCTGATGATTCTCCTCCTTATACCATCATACAATGCATCCTCTCAATTCTTAGCAGGTTACACCAATTGCTCAGCAACCAAGTGTATATACAAACCAAATGCTTGTTGCATATACAAGTCTGAAACCAATTGAAGGCACATGCGTTAGTGAATACAACATACCTACTAGTCAGACTGCATCATCTCCTATTTGATATGCAAAAGTTATTCTGACCCCAATTTGCTGATATCAAATGTTGAAGCTGACACTAATACCAATTGTATCTTCTTTGATACCAACTGTATGTTCTCTTGTGTAGGTAACTCTCCCTCTTTGCAGACAACTCTCCCAGTGTTCCAGTTGTGATTTCAATTAGATAGACATTGAAGTATTTCACAATCCTGAATACTTCCAAGGACATAATCATACCGGTACAACCATAGATGTTTTCACTCCCCCTGTGTCTAGCAAGTCTAATACAAATCAACAAACATGGCTGTCAACTCCCCCTGATTCATACATCTTAGGTCGTCTTTTGCGTGCTAGGTACTAAACTAGAGCCAAACTACCCATTATACCAATTGAGCTATGCATATGTGATCAACTGATGATCTTTCAACTCCATTATATCCACCACAGCATATGACATGATCCTGGATGTACACAATGCCATACAATATTATTATCATGCCATTTACCAAAACCGGCTAGCCCAAAAATATGCATGTATACATGATCAACCACTGAGCCAACACATTTCTTTCAAGACTTCCATAATGCCACCTGAGACATAACCACTTCTTCATATCACATGCCAGAGTTATTGCAATGATCTCAGACCTTATTGATTTACATAACTTGCACTACCGGTTTCTTGCACCAATTAATCATCTCTACCAAAGAACCTTCCTCTAATACCTGTCCTCTTGTGTCAATTTTCTTCTAATCCCAATTGCAAATTATCCATTCATTAACACATGTAGTAGAGATCCGTCTCTCATCTATAGGTGTGTTTCCAAGGCAACCACTACACACACATGTCATCTCATTTTCTTCTTTCTTACTAGCAACAACATGTCTTCTCCTTTGTCCTTATCAAGCAAGGGGATGAACGATCTGATCAATATGTTACTCCCTCTAAGTTCATGCACCTCCTTTAAGCCTTACAAGATGTCACCTATGCATTGAATGCACAGTGTTGGTCCATGGTTGCATCTTCTTGCTTCTTCCTCCATACCTGCTTGGTCTCATTCTTCTTCCCATTTTCATTCTTGGGAGAAGGTCTTTCCTTCTTTTCCTAATGGGTCCTTGCTCTACTAGATTCTACATCATGACTGGAAGTACTGCTATAAAAGAAAACCGCGTTCATGCCAAATGCATGATTGGGGGATCTTCTATGAAACTGGTTAGAACACCATTTTCTGGTCATGTTGTAACCGATTACTGGAACTAGTGGACCTCTTGATCCTGCAGGAGAAAAACCTCTTCTCCTTGTGTTCCAAGCAACATTATGTCTCTCATATGCTCTAGAGCCATTTTCATATTCAGCATAGTTTCTATATTGGTTACCATATGACTGCACATTCATCTTTCTACAATTATGAATTTCATGGCTAGAACCATTACTCCTCCAATAGCCAACAATATTGTCTCTAGGAAGAGAATACTATCTATTCCTAGACTTCATTTTGCATTCATTTTCCCTATGGCCATATTCCTTGCATTAAAAACAATAACAAGAGAAAGGGGGCAGACAACTTACAAATCTATTTTTCCATGCATGAGGAGATCTTACTAGTTTAGTATCTCCATGTCTGCTTCTCTAGGGATGGATCCTGGGATGCTCACCTTCTGCAGTTCTTCCATCTAATCCCTTCTTGTCCCACACTTTCTTTGTCTTGAGGGTGGTAACATTTACTTGTCTTCTACCAGTAGGGAGTCTTCTATGTTGTCTTCTTCTATTCTTGCTTCTAGTGAAGCTACCTTCTCCCATTTTTCCTTTGGGATCTATATTGTTTCTTCTTCTTGCAACACCAGTCTTCATCCTTAGCTTAATGTCTTCACTAGTTGTAGTTAGGTTAACCTTCTTTCTTAGAGCATCTCTAACTGTGAAGGTTTGACCCTTTCCATTTCTATTTGAGGAGACAAATTTAATATCTTTGTGGGAGGTCTCCTTGCTTGTAGAGCACTCACTGGTACCACATCCTAAGCCTCTGTTATCCTTGGAATGGTTTTTCTTCTTCAACATTTTGTCCAAGGCATCACTACTGCCATCAAATTGGATTCATACCTTGAGCTCATCCTGACATTTGTGAAGCTCATTTCAAAGATTCTCCATATCTCCTTCTGTTAGGATTAATGATAGTCCCAAAGATACTGAGAGGGGGGGGGTGTGAATTAATATCTAACTGGTTAGAAGAATATTTAACCTTATTAAGTATTTTGCATTCCAAAATAGTGTACCGATAAACAAGAATTAATGTAGTAAATAGGAATAGTAGAGACAAAATAGAAAGCATACCATAACACAAGATGTTTAACAAGGAAACTCGGTGTGGGAAAAACCTCGGTGGGATTTGTGACCGACAATATTCACTCACTGGCTAATGAATGGATATTACTTACAAGAGGGGCCTGCACATGCAGGAAAGCTAACTACCTATCTAGCTCACTGCTCAATTACAAAAGGAAGTCTCACTGACTTACAAAATGGATTATGAGAATCCAATATAATGTACTACTATAATTCAGCATCTGCTATGCCAGGTTCAGTACTAGTTTAAGCTAATACTATAACCATAAACCCTTATGCAAAATCTGCCATAATATTCGCTCATCACTTCTACATTACCCATGTCCATCCTATCTATCTATCAAAATGATTTACAAGATCTCATACATATATGAGTCTTATTACAATATGCCTTGTCAACTTTACAAAAGATATTACAATTAAATATAATAAACAAAATCATGTCGGCTGGGGTGTCAGTTTGTCTCTATCGGTGAAGTGTCTACCAGTGTTGATGTCTGTCGGTGATTTACCAAATGAATGACGAGTGGCTGCCTGTAGGTTTCTGGTAGGTTGTCATCAATTACAAAACCATCATTTCTCACTAGAGTGTAGAATGCCAACAATCTCCCCCTTTGGCATTGATGGCAACAATCTCCCCCTTTGGCATTGATGGCAACACTCATGAGAAAAATCCCAAAATTTGTCCCAAAAAGTGAAGTCCAAAATTTTACCAAAAAATGTGTGCTCCCCCTAAGCAGATGATCTCCTTTGATAGCCATTTTTATCTGTCCACTACTCCCCCTTTGACATCAATGACAAAGGTTGTCAAAATTTGTCAAATGAGTGCAAAATATCAACTTGAACTTTTTAACTAGTTAGTTACAATTTGGAATACGTCTGCTAATACCAAGTTTAAGCTTTGTATAAACCTGTTATTGTCCCTCATAGTTACCTCATTTCTCTGAGTTGTACCAGTGAGATGATGCATATGTTCCTCCGGTGTCTTTTGTCCTTGAATTAATTCCTTAGAGATTTCTTTCCTTAGAGAGATAAGGTTATCTAACTTAGGACTTAGTTTGCACTTAAGCTCTCTGGCTTTTCCCTTGATCCTTTTTTTCTCTTTCTCTAACTTCTCTAGTTTTTCCTCAAATCCAACAATTTCTTGCTCAATAACTGATATAGGTTCAGATGAACCAATGATATTATAATCTATATTATTTATCTCCTTTTGAACTTTGCTAATTTCCTTATCAATGTCAATTGTCAACAAATTTGTCTTGCAAGTATCTCTGTACAGTTCTTTATGCTCCAAAATTGTTTTATTCAGTGCCAGTAAAAGTGTATTGATGTGTTTTGTGCACTTGTTTATTGTTTCCTCAAAGAATTTGCCTTTTTCCTTTTCCATTTTCTCCTTGAATGTTTCCTCATTTATTCGATCAAGTGTCAGTATATTACTAGTAATATATTTAGACAACATGTCTAACTGACTTACAGAATCCTTTACATTCTCTAAATTTCATTTGGGTGCAATCAATTTAAGAATAGGATCTGTGTCATCAATTTCCTTATAGGCCAATGCATTACAATCTATTATTTTCTTTATTGAATCCAAAAGTACTTCAGTCACATTAGTAGGTCTAAATTTTGTTGGTGAAGTACTAGATGTCTAGCCAACTACCTTTACAATTTATGTGCTTCCGATGGGAGTAACCAATTTGCCTTAATTGACCTCTGGTGGGTAAGTTTGTGTTTGTATTTCCACTAGCAATGGTTTTGGTTTCTCTATGATTATTGGTTTCACTACCTCAATATGTACCTATGACTCTACCGGTTTCTCAGTTTGTTTTTCTGTGTTATCCACTGCCGGTGTCTCAGTTATTGTCTCTGTAGGTTTCTTGGTGCTTGCATCAATATTATCAGTAACCATTCCACTATCCAATGTTTCCACTGAATGCTTAGCTTGCTCTAGTTCTGTCTCAACCTTAATATTATCTACCTATGTTCCAGCCTCAATATTATCTGTCGGTTGCTCAGTAGCAATATCATTTTTCTTTTCCTTTGTGTTCTCCTTATCAACTACAATGTTTACTTCCTAAGTGTCAATATTCATAGTGTACAAAATTTCTGACTCAGGGTTGGTATCCTAATGTGGTGTATCCACATTCTCAATAGTCAGTGTGTTATCAATCTGTATCGGTGGAGTAATCAAAGGTGGTGGTAGGTTTTCAGTTACTTTAATGTTGAGTAATCCACCTACTTTACCTTTCCCCTTGCCTTTGTTCTTTTGATAAACTTTGAAAGTTTTCTTTGGTCTGTTCAGCTCTTCCTATTTTTCCTTCTCTACAAAGAAGATATCCCATTTGTCTATTGTTTCTTTTGCAATTTCATTTACCCTACCAGCCATTAGGCTCACATGTCAGTGTCCACTTGCAAAAACTGATCTATTAGCTTCACTAATTAATTCAGCAATTTCTTCTATAGAGTTGACTGGATGAACTGCTAGTAGTTTTTCAATCTTTAGTTTCTTATCAAGCTCCATGACTGCAATCCTTTTCGCATGTAACCACCTATATAACTCACTAGGCAAATCATCTACAACTTCAATTAATACTTTCTTATAAATATCAAGACGTAAAATAATGCTTTTCTCAATACTTTCTTTCTCTACATCAGTAAATGTATTGTACAATTTGCTAACATTAGCTAGGTTGCCTTCATCAGTTATTTCACTCAATAAGTTGTCCAATGGTGGTATAACCTATTGTTGTTTTTTCTTCTTTGGTGTCAACTTCTTTGCTAATGGTCTCACTGCCTATTGCTTCTATCTTTGTGTTCTAGTTTTCTTGGGAGGAGGAGAGGGTACCGGTGAGAGGTTTCTCTTCCTATCAAGTCATTTAAATTCAATAGGAATTTCACTGTTAGAGGATGTACCAACTAGTGAGAGATGTGCCTCTGCTTGTAATCCTTCTAAGTCACTTTCCTTTATTCCACTTATGTTCATGACATTTTCTTTTATTTCCTTAACTTGTTTAGATGCACTTCTTATGTACTTTTCTCTTCTCTTTCTCTGTTTCAATGTTTGTACATCACTTTTCTATTGTTTGTGCATTTCCAAAAACCTTTTCTTCCCGTTCTCTAGGGGCTTCTAGTAGGGCTTTGGCATAAGTTTCAATGATGTTTACATTTGCTTCATACCCCATTTCTTGTACCCATACAATTCTAGGAAGAACTGCCTCCATCCATATCTCATCCTTTTTAATTACAAAACATATTTCCCTTTCATACTTGTCTACAATACTTTGTGGTAATCTCTCTTGTTTTCATTTTTGCTTTGAATTTTTTGAAGTACTTCATTATAATGTTATCCTTATCAATACCCATACCGGTGAAGATTTCTAATAGTTTTTTTCCTACCGATATATCATAACCAAAGTCTTTCTTACCAATACCGAGAACCTTTGTTGTGAGATACAACATCAAACATACCAGAAGATTGCCAAAACAAAAAGTACCTTTCTTATCACCTTTTATCTTTTTTAGATTATCTATCAATTCATCCTTTAACCACTCACATACATCTATTTTTGCATCATTGTTGACCATATCATATGCACTTTTAATACAAAGACTAGAAACAGAGTTGAGTTGGTTTGCATGTGTGGTTTTGTAACCTAGGATCATGCTTATAAATCTAACATTCTCATCCTTAACATCATTCACTCTCAAGGATTTGTTGTCATAGGTTGCTCTTGTTAATGTCATCACTATGTTATTAGGAACTTTCTTAGTCTTATCTGGCCTATACTTTTTATATTCCTTTCTTACTTTTCTAAGTTCTTCTAGTGCACTCACAATTTCACCCTCAAGATCTACTTCAGCTTTGATTTCCTCTTCTTCACCATCAACAATATGTTCATTGGATAACTCTCCTTGTGCCATGAAGAGATTGACTTTTCTTTCACCTTCACTGCAACAATCTTCAGAGACTCTCCATCAAAGGCATCATCCTCAAATGTGTAAAGACTTCTTTTTCTCCTGAAATTTCTTCTTCTTGGCTTATAAGTATTTGTCATCCTTTCCTTGCTAGAGACCTTCATGTTTTTCTTTTTATCTTCATCTTTCTCTCCATAAGGACACCTAGACGCAACGTGTCCAATCTTGCCAAAGTTGAAACATTTAAAAGGCAACTTACCTTTGTACTTTCCTAAACCCCTTTTGAGCTTCCTTACAAAGTTTGCAATAGCAACATTAGAGTCATTTTCATCCTCATTTGTAGCTTGTTCTTTTCCTTTCTGTGTGGTATTGAAGGAAGCCTCTCTATTTGTAGGTTCAATACTTATTGTTCTCATCTCATAGGTAGATAGAGAGAAAAACAATTCATCCATAGAGAAGGTGGTCAGGTCCTTAGCTTCTTTAATGGTAGAGACTTTGGTAATATCTTCATCTTTGACTTCTTCCCTGAGTCCTCTTATGGTATTTAAAATTTTATCTACTCTTTGAATGTATTCGGATATTTTCTCTTCTTCTTTCATTTTTAGTCCTTCAAAATGACCTCTGAGATTTTGCAGTTTGGCCTAATTTACTTTGATATCACTTTCATATATTTTTTGTACCTTATCCCAAGTATCTTTTTCTGAAGTGAAGCACATGACTTTGACAAACTTAGTATCTAACACACCACTTGAGATTGTGTTCTTATATTTTGCATTGTTTCCATACTCCGTTTTAGCATCAAGGTCGGTAGGGGGAACTTGAGGAATAGTATATCCATTTTTTACTGACATCCAGACATCAAACCCAAGGGAAGACAAATATTTCTCCATTCTTCTACTCTAAAAGGTATAGTTGGTGCCATCAAACAATATCTACCCAAGCTAGAGGAAGCTTTACAATTAGGGAACCTAGGGATCTGATACCAAATGAAGAACACAAATGGACACTGCCAGGAGGGTGAATTAGTGTATTTTAAAAATTTAACTATGTGTGTTAGTAGTGAGACTACAAATTAATCAAGAATACATGAACAGACATAAAACAAACCACCACACCAGATTTATGAGGAAAACCCAAAGTGCGAAAAAACCTCGGTGAAAATAGCTGCTGGAGTCTATTGCTCCAATCTAACCTCACACTATATAATAGTTTACAAAGTTTAGGGCACCAACCCAAGGAGCACCAACCCCTGAAGTTTAGGGCACCAACCCAAGGAGCACAAACCCTTGATTTTATGAGCATCTACTCAAAGGAGCACCTACCCCTGTTTTGAGCACCCACTCAGAGATTTACGGTGTTTGATAAAGTTTACAATGCAATGAAAAATCCTTTTTATAAATGACTTTTGTAACACTTACACATTTCTCATATCATGAGAATGAATTTATTTGCCTACGAAATTTCCTTCTTTGTTTCTTCTTCTTCCTCTATCTCTTTTTCTTCCTCTCTCTTTTTTCTTCCTCTGTCTAGATTTCTTCTTCACTTTTCACTTTTCTTACTCTCCCTATTAGGGTGGATGTCTTTTTCTTCTCTCTACAATAACACACCTCTCTTCACCACACTATAAACCTACTCAACACACTCCAAGTTGAGATATTTTTACTTCCACTTCTATCTCCATCTCAATAGCCACACCTATCAATGTCAAATCTCATCACACCTGCTACTCAATTCAATCGTCTCTATACACCACTCGCATCTCTCCAATGCAGGATTTTAATATTTTATTCAAGTTAGCTACCTTGAAGTTCTCTACTATAGGTGAATTTATTCTCTGTCTTCAATCTATTCTCAGATCGCCTACCTAAATTAAATGCATCGTGTTTGTCTCCAGATCATTCTTTGTACTTGGATTACTAAGTGTAATAATCTTTCTCTACCCAAAATGATCTGGAATCCTTCCTTGAGCCACACAACTTGCCTATAACTCAATCACCATTAATGTGTTTTTCATCCTCTCTCAACCTACTCTAAAAAGATCGACAACTACCACACATGAATCCTTCATCACCAACTTCTACGTATCAAATATCTTCTTCAACTACCCGCGGAGCCATATGTCTCCATTTCCTTTGTCTAGATCATTCAATCAAGGTCAATGAACTTCCACATAAAACCCTTGTGCCTATTGGTATACATGGGTATCGTCAATAGTCTTTTTAATCGATATCCAAATCACCTAGTCAACAATGGTCAATCACCACGTGGACAATCATGCTTATCGGGCTGCCACTGTTTCGACAAAAACACTTCTAATGGTCATGATGACCTTAAACTCTGTCACTACGGGATGGCGGGATGCGCGCCATTTTTCCTTTTAACTTGCCCTGCATCATTTTTCACACACCCATTTCACTCATGTGGGTTGGTGGGATGCATCATCTTTCTTCCTTAACTTACCTTGCGAGTTTCTCTTTACATCCACCTACAGGAACATGATAGTGGTATCCTTCTCTTGCTTCACTGTCTTGTCCTACGTGACCATTGCCCATCCATCTTGAATGCTTCTGGATAGCAGGAACCTTCTATCGCTATGAGCATGTTTCCCCGTGCAACCATCATCTCCTATTACTTAGCATTATGACATAGCAAGATACATATCTCATTCCACGTTGTGTTGCCCCGCAAGACCATCACAACTCATGCTTGATGATGTGGGATAGTGGGAAGCCTGAATCCCACCTTTGTCCTCTTAAACCTACATGGTCATCTTTCACTCATCCATCATGTCGAGAGATGGTGGGAAGAGTTCCATGCTTCTTCTTGTGTTATTCCATGATACCTCCAGTCTTAGTGCAACCAAACAATAGGATAGGGGGGGGGGGGTGTCGCTATGCCCTTCTTGAAGTTGTCCTTCACAGACACCAAGAACACACTTTGCATTGTGTAGGATAGCAGGGGACTCAACTAAGACTCAACAAACATACCGCAAGATAGTGGGGGGTCTTCGACCTCTTCCCTACATTTGAACCAAACAACTACTACCATGTGGAAATAAATCATGACTCACATACCATAACTCATGAATCAGTGACTACTGTCATCATGTGGAGATGATGAGTCTAATCAAAACCCTTGCATCATAACATGACGTGTTATGTGCAATTGCGCAACATAATTCTCTACAGCCTCTTGACACCCCTTGACATCCCAACTACTACCTGATTTTCTGCAACCATTCAACATCCCTTGAAATCAATGACAATAATGCTGACACTTATAATTTAATGTCATTTCTTAGGAGTGTGTGTGCATTCCTTGTTTGAAAGGGTACATCTTTTATGAACAATCTCTCCTTAGTGAAAGTGTGCAATCCTAATAATTCACTTTGGAGAAGGTGTGTATTCTTAGTCCTCTTATCCTTCCAAGATGTCATCTTTATTAAGGATCTCCTCTACTCTTGGAGGTAGATATCTTCATGCAAATATCTCTTCCTCCTATGCTAATAATACATACCTCAAAAGGATCCCTTTACTCTTGTTGCAAGATATATCTTTTACAATTATCTCTTCCTTGCACATAAAAAAATGAAGCTTATAAAAACATCTTTCTCCCTAGCTTGGAATGCATGCATTATTGATTAGTGAATATCTCTTTGGTGTTGAAGATGGGTATCCTTGTTTCTATCTACCTTAAGATATTAACATAGGACTATGTTTACATCTTAAGGGGGGACATATATATGGCCTCCTAATTGTATTTTTTTACCATCAATTATCTATACGGGATTGTTTCATACCCATGTTCCATCCCTATTTTGTCCATTATTTATGGGATTATTGCATCCTCATGCTTAATCCTCATTTAATTTATCACCATGGAATTGTTGCATCGTCATGCTTCATCCTCATTTTATGAATAATTTATCTTATATAGGATATAGTATGTTCATTTTCAAAACTAGACAAAACAAAGTCTTACACGAGATGCTTCGTGCCCAAAACTAGATAACATATGTAGTAGGATGAGTTGAACTAGCAAAACATAGCTAGACTATTCTAACTCTCCTCCCCAACATGGATCACCTAGCTTGATGCAGCTTGCTAGCCTGTAGAATTCATGTCCCTTCTTTCTCTCTCATGAGTCCATAGCATAACACACATTTGCTAGTGTTGGATCATGGTTTCTTATTCTTTCAATTGGTGTACGTCCTTGTTCTTTCTATAATTCCACTTGTTCTCTTGTAATAACATGCCAAGAATGATATTAGTGGTTGAGACATTTTGATTCTCGAGGTCTCATCAACTAGTTGACTTGGAGCTTTGTTTTTTTGTACTAGCATTTTTTGCTCTTTATTTTACTTGAAGTTTACTTGCATAGATTGATAGGATCCTATACTTGGGGGCTTGATCATCCCTCAGTATTATCCTATCCCTAGTTTGTCTTTCTCTCAGATGCTCTATCTCTCATCCTTCTACTTTACCAAGAGTATGACCATAAGATCATACTTGGCTAAAGTGGGGGCTAAATGTGGCATCATAAATTGTACATCCTTAATTAGGGTTGTCAAATTCCATGCTTAGGTTAGCACCCGCCTTAGTGTGTTCCATTTCATTTATAAAGTTCCTTTAGGAATTTATTTATTATTTTAATTAAATCTAAAGTCCTCTCTCAACAATTCATATATTATAAAATTGGAACCTTAACACTAAGTGTGACCCTTTCTATTTTATCTTCTTTAACCTATTAATCATTAAGTCCTAATAAACTCCTATTTCAACTTTCAAGGCCCAATTTCACATATATAAACACCTTGGATTGTCACATTGAGCTAGATTTACCATTAGAATTGCAAAATATTTCATCCCTAGAAATTTGGAAAAACTGTGGTGATTCACCCTAGCCCCGACATTTTCTCCCCAAATTTCAGGATCATGTTTTTGCAACATTATACTATTTAAATTTATCTCTGTGTGAAAATATATTAATTCTAAGTTTCCCTAGAGGTGATTTTAATTATTAAATCCCTATATAAGACATCTCTCTCAATTTATTTTTTAACAACTACACTTTATGCAAACATTATCATCAATTCAAGAGAAGATTTGATTCAAGGGGCAACAATATACATCAAAGCAACTTCAATTTATGTTTTATATATGGTTTCATGATTTATTTTATGTGATTTATCATGTTATTGCATCAACACATCCTAAGAGATTTGCATCACCTATTGAAGGTACAATCATCTACATTGAAGAATTTCAATCACTTGCCCTTAAACGGAAATCCTTTCCATTTCAGTTCAAGTTCAATTTCTCTCAGTTAGAGTTAATTCCAAACCCAAGTTTTGACCTAAGGCAATTTCCCTTGTTTTGATGTGTAGGTGGTAGATTTGGGAGCTGTGCAGGTAGAAAAGGACAGAGGAGACTAAGACAAAGTGAACTTCCTTTTGCAAAATTTTTGGGGATACCTCAGGACCAAGGTGTTGCAGTTGGACTAGGGTGTCCACCGTCCTAGTCTCAACAATTTGTCTTGGACTTTTAGGTATAGGCTCTGATCTTCTTCTCTTGTTCATATCTTATTTTACAGGTCTGTTTGATTTCTGTAACACTCTATTTTCATCATTTCATTTCAACTTTTCATTGCTGGTTATAGATTTACTACTTACAATTCAAGACCTAATTCAAACACAAACTTCAACTCAAGCAAAAGGAGAAATAGGACCTCAATCAACATTCAACCCTTTTCTTAATAGAATTAAGGTTGGATCTATTGAGTCCATCCTCCTTTTAATTTATTGGTTAATTTGGTTAATTGGTGGTCTTATCCTACTTGGTGAAATCCTAGTTCCAAATTATGTGATAATTTAGGACACTACACTCTTAGATCTATGTTTTTATTCTCAACATTCTCAAGATCTTCAAGAGTAGTCATAAGTTCTCCATTTGTATCTAGATATATATCCTGGTCTGAAGTAGACTTAGGAGCCATATGTTCAAATTTTTAGATCTCCTTCGAGTTATTAGACTCTTCTAAAGGACTTTGCTCTAATACCAATTGTAGAATATCCAAAATACTAAGAGGGGAGGGGTGAATCAGTATTCCTTTGAATTTATTAAAACTTTAAACAACCATCCACATAAGATAACTAGATTACAATAATGAAAAGTATAATAACCAAAAACAAAGTACACCACTTGACACCAAAATTAAATGTGGAAAACCCAAGATGGGAAAAACCATGGAGAGGCTTAGCTCTCAATATTGTGTAACTAGTTATAGAGTGCAATAGGTGGCTCATGGCCAGATGAACTCACTATCTAAAATATAATAGCTCACTACTAGAGAATGGCTTACAATTAATGTTACAAAAATTGAACTGTTATAATTGCATCTATCACATGCATGAGATATAATTTCGCTGAGGTGCATAATCACTTTTACATTCACTATTCACAAACGCTTCCATTCGTTGTACTTAATAAATTTTACATTCACTATCCATATAGAAAATAATAAAAAATACCATTACCCTAATCACTACTAAGTAAGAAAATATATACCGAGTAAGTTTTCATGAAGGTGGCTTAGCCGAAGTAAATGTTAGCCCTAAAAGACCTTAAGACACTACTGCAAAAAGGCTGATCTTTATCATACGAAAGATGTCGGCTCAAAACACAAAGCAAATTTCATCAAACCTCAAGGCATAGACATGATAACTAATGCTAACATATTGTTGCTAATTCTAGATGAAATCGGACCAAAAACTTGATACGATACTTAGTTGAAATATAAGGTATTTCATTACCGGACCCATAGAAATGCCACAAAAAAAACATCACCACTGAAAAATCTCAAACCCTTACAAAAAAACATATGATAGAGTGAAGTGATGTGGATCCAAAAATACCAGATTAGGCTAGACCAAAAGAGAGTACAAGAGCTTGTAGAAACTATATCAGAGTATGTTGGACTCATGTTGCTGAATCACTAAAACATTAATGACATCAAGGATAATATTATAACATGTGTACTACATTAGGGGCTAAGACTCTACTAGAAGGATCAGAAATAACAATGTCAAAAAATGCGTTGTCATTGTCAGGTTTACCATTGAGGGCATTGGAATCAAGAACAGGGATAACATCAACCTAAGGGGACATTAAGGAGTGATTCTCAAATCGGAGAGGGGGGTCCTTTTCATTCTCATCATACTGGGTGTTGTCAGAGTGTGGTTCTAGGAGAATACCAAAATTATTAGAAAGCTTCAAGGAATTTGAGCTCTTTAAGGAAATAACCACCCCTTTAGTCCCAATCAAATTCATGCTAGCATGCCCTCTTTCCTCAATCCCCTTAATGATAGAATTGACAAGTGAATTTTCATTATTAATAGCCATACTAGTTTCAGGTGGATAAGAAAGAGAATAATCATCTATCAACACAGAGTTAGGACTAATAATAGTGGTCTCTTAGAGGGTTTTGTTCATAACCTTCCTAAAGGCCATAACATTTTAAATCATGTCTAGAGCCAGTTCTTGGGCATTTTTCCTCTTGGTCTTACGTGACTTGGGTGCCATGAATTTCTCAGCTTTAACTATGTTGGAGCCACTAATTTGGGAAAAAGCAACATCAATAGCTGAGCAGGGGAGTGTCAACAATGAATGCACCAAATTTTGTATGTTGGTATTATGGATGTGTTGCATTGGTTTTGTCATTGATGTCAACAGTTATCAACACTTGTTAACACTTATCAGCACTGAAGATATTTGGTTATGTTTACTGGCATGTTCAGTGACTTATGCACAGTCATCGGTATCCAGTTCACCGACAGGTTATATTATTCACTAGGAGTGAGGATGATCTGTTATCATCTGGAGATTACTTGGTTATGTCAAAGACATTGTTTGGACAATTGGTTTTGGTAATTTGGTTATTGGTCTAATTGAGTTTGCATATTTGTTGTTATCGACAAATAGGTCTAGGTTATGGACCGGCAAGTGTTATCTATTTAAGATCAGCATGACACGTTATCAAGATGTTTTATTGATTGGTTATTATTGTAAATGCATTGAGCCGACATGATGCATCACATATTGATTCATTTCTAATTGATTTAATTGTAATATTCTTAATGAGCTGACCTACACATTTGGTCTTAGGTTTTGATATATATGCAAGATCTCATTTGTGAGATTGATATAAGGGAAGGTAGAAGATATTACAAGGTTGTAATAAGGTATATGTGAATATAAGCAGAGCTATACACGTAGACATCATTTGAAGACTCAAGGAAGGTATGAAGAAGACAATCAGAGCTTAATCAGTACTGAATCCAGCATATGAAGATGCTATTTTGAGCAGTACATTATCATTGTATTTAACCATCAGATTTTAGTCAATGTGACTCCCATTTTGTGATTGAGCAGTGAGCTCTAGGCAGTTGGCCTTTCTGCATGTGCAGACCCCATTTGTATACATATACTATCTAATTGTGGGTAAGGTTTCCCACCCTGGTTTTTCCCCATACAGGGCTTCCTCGTACAAATATCTGTGTTATGTGTTGTGGATGTTATTTGTCTTTCTATTTCATGCATTAAACTTTACCGGTACTATTATTAACTATTAAACTATCAACCGACATTAATTTTGGTTTACCGATATTATGCATTAAGATTGGTTAAGTTATATTTGGGTTGAAATTAATAAACAACTGATTCAGCCTCCCCCCCTTAGTTTCTTTCGGGTTCTAACAATTGGTATCAGAGCTAAGTCCTCTTTTTGCAGAAGTTTAACAACTTGAGGAGATTCTATGACAACTAACTATTTTAGGAAGGATAGTCTGAAACTTGATGGAACTAACTATGGTATATGGAAGATCGGAATGGAAACATATCTGAATTGCACTGGAAAATACATATGGAATGTTACAAAAAATGGCTATGTTGGTTATACATAGAGCCAACCTAATCCACCTACCTTGACTAAAGATTAGGAGAATGATTGCAAAGCAAGAGAAGCACTTTTGAGCACATTATCAGATCAACAAATCATGGGATTATCAGACCAATCTACTACTAAAGCTATTTGGGATAAATTGGAGATATTGAATGAAGGTGATACCACTGTCAAAATTGCAAAACTGGAATGCTTTCAGGTCAGGTATGAAAATCTGAAAATGAAAGAAGATGAAAGGATTTCTGCTTTTATGGAAAGAGTGTTTGAAATTGTTTTGGGTATACAATGTTGTGGAGGATCCTTAAGTGAAAATGAAATTGTTTCTAAACTTTTAAGAGAGTTTCCACCGGCATACAAAATGAAAGTAACTACTATTAATGAATTGAGAACAATGCCTAATACATCAGTATCTAGAGATACTTTGGCTGGAAAACTTTTAGGTTTTGAACTTGAGGAATTTGGTCCTCTTGCTACAATTCAGACAAATTTGGCCTTCAAAGCATGATCATCTACATCATCAACATCATCATCTAAGAAATCTGATTAGAAAGCACTCTATGCTAGAGAACTTGAGGAAATCAGAAGAGAGAATGAAGAATTGGAAGAGCTTGAAGCACTATTTCCAAGGAAAATGCCTAAAGGTCAAGTTGGAAGTAAGTATGAAGGTAAAGCACCATTTAAATGTTTTAACTACAATAAAACTAGTCATATGGTTGTTGGCATTTGGCATTATAATAGACAAGGAGAGATTGTTGGCATTTCAATAAGTATATTGAGAAGGTTGTTGATGATTATGAATATAACTGATTAAGGATATTTACTGTCTTAATATTATTATTTTGTTATTGATGTCAAAAATTGATTTTCTAATTCAGTATGATGTTGCCATATCTTGAGAAGTATAAATTGATGAGTATAAAGATGTCGGTAAAATACACAGAAAGAATATGATGAATAAGGGGAAGGAATAAGTTATTCAATGGTGAACTATTACCGAGTTAGACAATGATGAGATCATGATGTTTAGATTGTTTTGATATCATACATATGTTATTGATTGTAAGGTTAATACTATACTATGTTACTGAGCAAAGAACCTAGTTGGTAAACCCTAAGGAACCTAGTCAGTAAACCCTAAGGTTATCGCTATCGGTTAATGAAGGCGGAATGTCTACCGAGTGAAGTTTAGTATTTACCGAGTTGCAACCGAGTAGTAACATAATGCATTGAATGAATAAAAGCATTATTTAATGAAGGAAGCTGATGAGCTAGCTATGATTAAATGATTGGTATGCCATGAGTAAAGCTTGTTAAAGAATCTATGGCAAAGGAAAATCGGCAGGAAGATCTACAGGTCAGATTGAACCGCAATACCCTAGCACAAGTTCCAAGAAATGTATGCAAGTTCCAAGGTGGGGTAAAAATTTTTCAGATCGAAGGATACATTGAACTCGATCAAAGTTTGAAGATCTGATGGCTATGATTGATCATGGGAAATGTGATCAAAGAGATTAAGCAGTTGGTGAATTGTTTATAAATAGGGAACTGCTGATAAACAATGTATGCGGGCAAGTGTATGCACAGGGATGCTACATGGTGATTACCGAGCATAGAAGCTTGAAGACCTATTTGAATAACAGAGTATAGAGCCCAGCGGAAGGACAAGATTAGTTCTATGTTTATATTGTATTGAGCAAATAAGAATCTCCTTTAGCATTTTAGATGTGAAGTTGCAGATAGATTTTTATTACTATTATTTTGTAAAGTGACAGAAAATCTCTTAACTGAGTGGACTTAACAGTCTTATTTGTAAAACCCTCTAGCAAGGTGACATTCTGATCGAGTGTTTGAAATCCTTTAACAAGGTCACTTCTAACAAGGTGAATATCCTAATAGATCTGAGGGAAATCCCTTAATCGGGTCACATTTAGCAATGTGTTTGTAATCTTTAATAGGATTTTCTTTTAACTAAGCATACTCTAGAAGAGTATATTTCTTAGTGGGTCTGAAATCCCACAGTGGTTTTTCCCTATTTGGGTTTCCACATTAAATCTGGTATTATGAGTGTTATGATGTTTATATGCTTTTGAGTTTGCATGTTTAGCAATTTTGGTTATATTACTGAAGTATAGGTTACCGAGGTTGAATCTGTTGGTTTTATGGAAGATTAAGTTTGTATGATTTAACCCCCCCCCCTCTCATCCTATTAGCTTGGCATCTGTACTTATCTTTAAGTATCAGAACTATCAATTGGTATCAGAGCTTTGGGCTCCAGAAGAAAATTTTTAAAGGTACTCGAGGCAAAGATCCAAAGATGTATAAGAGGGATGCACCGAAGCTGAACAAGTCAAGTTTCTCTACGTGGCAGAAAAGGATGAAGGTGCACCTATTAGGAGTTGTAGAATATGTTGTATATTATCTGGAGAATGATTTCATCACACCAAGCACCTATCCATTTATAATGGAAGAGATAAAGGCAAAGCAAGAACATATTTAAACAATGATTGAAATAACATTTGCATTGACTGATTCAGAGTTTAATGATCTAGAAGGTTGCAATGATGCAAAGGCAATGTGGGACAAGCTCATATCTGTGTATGGTGGAGATTAACATGTTCAAAGAGAAAAAGTGGATAGTCTAAGAGGACAACTTGAATCTATGAGGATGAATGAAGGTGAGAACATAACCCAGTACAATACAAGACTAAAGGAGATTGTCAATCAAATCAAAGGAGCAGGTGGAACTATTGAAGAAAAGGATATAACAAGTAAGTTGTTAAGAACCCTTCTACCAGATTATGCAATCCGAGTCTCTACAATCAATGAATTGAGGTCTGTACCCAATATGCTAGTTTCTTTAGATGCTACCATTGGTAAGCTACATGCATTTGAGTTAAGTAACTTTGATAATAGTGGGTCGTCGGTAAATACAGTTGAATCTGCATTTAGTTCTTTTCATATTGGTGAATTTGATGATTACAATGATAGAATGAGTAAGTACACTAAAGGGGATCATAGTGGAGCAAGTGAAAGATTTCGCAAGAACATGGAGGAAGTACACAAACTATATGAAGAAATCAAAAAGCAAGAAGAGTTTGAAGTGCTTTTAGCTAGAAGGTTATTGAGAGGCAAAGGTAAGTATAAAGGAAAACTACCTTTGAAATGTTTCAATTGTGATAAGATAGGACATATGACTTCTAACTGTCCTGACAAAGATTCTACTGAAAAGAGAGATTACCGAGATGATAGACAGAAAGATAATGATTACAGAGGACATCGAGACTTCAGAGGAAAAGATAGAAAGTCATGCTTAATAGCTGATGAGGAATCCAATGATGATAAATCAGATGAAATTGATATAGAGGAAGTAGTTTATGTGGCTATCAAAGATGGATCAGATGAAGAAAGGTATGAAGAAAAAGCCCTAATATCTCACATAAATACTAATGATTCTTGGATCATAGATAGTGGATGCTCACATCACATGACAGGTGATAAACACAAGTTTGTTATGTTAGAAGACTATGATGGAGGCTATGTAAGATTTGGTAATGATGCACCATGTCCAGTAAAAGGTAAAGGATCCATAACACTTCTTGACAATGCAAGATGCAATGATGTTTATTGGGTTGAAGGTTTGAAATACAATTTGTTGAGTGTAGAACACCTAAACAATACAGGATACCGAATAGAATTTCAGAAAGGAATTGTCAAAGTTCATGACAAGCATGGAAAGTTAGCTACTACCGGGACACAAACAAAAGGTAACACATTTCACCTTGACTCAACTCGGAGTAAATGTTTGTATGCAAAGATAGATGATACCTCATTATGGCATAAAAGGTTTTGTCATGTAAATTTTGATAATTTGATCAAAATAAGTAAGAAGCACCAAGTAAGAGGTCTACCGAGTCTTGAAAAACCTAAGAATGCTATGTGTCGAGGATGCTAGATGGGTAAAATGACAAGATCAAGCTTTACAAGTAAGTCCTACACCTCTAAGGGAATTTTAGATCTTGTGCACACTGATCTTTGTGGTCCTATGGAAGTTCAAAGTTATTATGGTGATAAAATGTTTTTAAAAGAAAAATCAGAAGCTTTTCAAATGTTTAAATGGTACAAGGCAAGAGTTGAAAATGAAACAGGAAGACAACTGAAATGTCTTAGATCAGATAGAGGAGGAGAGTTCACATCTGATGAGTTCAACTTATTCTGCAATGATCATGGTATAAAAAGACAAGTCTCTGCATCGAGAACTCCACAACAAAATGGAATTGCTGAGAGAAGGAGCAGATCTATTATGGATTGTGCTAGAACCCTGATGATTGAAAAGAAAGTGCCACAAACATTTTGGAGAGAAGCAATAAGCACAACAATTTACACCCTGAACCGAGTACAACTGAAGAAAGGAACTTTGAAGACACCATATGAAATCTGGTATGACAAGAAACATATGAGTCCATTTTTCTGATCATATGAATCTTTGGAAGTAGATGCCATGTACACAAAGATGATAGAAATGACAAGTTTGATCAGAAAAATGAAGAAGGAACATTTCTTGGTTATTCTTCTAGAAGCAAAGCATTTAAATGTCTAATCAAATCATCTAACAAAATAGTAGAAAGTGGAAATGTGAAAATTGACGAATTTGCAGAAAGAAATGATGAAGGAAATTCCAAAGAATCAGAAGATTATGATGAATTTGTCTATGTTCAATCGACAAGTCTTACCGAGCAAACTGCAGAAGGAAATGAAGAAAATATTTAGTTACCAAGTGATGAAGAAGATCATACAGAGCCTACTGAGCTTGTATTAGCCAAGTATGTCAGAAGAAATCATGCATCAAGTCAGATTATAGGAGATAAGGATGATCCAGTGGTGACAAGGAACAAACTAAGACAGAACACATGTTTGATATCTGAATTTGAACCGAGAATAGTGAAAGAGGCATTTAACAGTGAAGATTGGATAAATGCTATGACAGAAGAGATTGATCAAATCAAGAAGAATGACACATGGACACTGGTTCCAAGACCGAAGGACAAAAATGTAATCGGTACAAAGTGGATTTTTAGAAACAAGCTGAATGAAAAAGGTAAGGTCACTCGAAATAAAGCAAGACTAGTTTGAAAAGGTTATGTTCAAGAAGAAGGAACTGATTATGGTGAAACTTTTTCACCTATGGCTAGACTTGAAGGAGTAAGAACATTGTTGGCATATGCTACTTTCAAAAATTTCAAGGTATATCAAATGGATATCAAATCTACATTTCTGAAAGGTATATTAGAAGAAGAAGTTTTTATTGAACAACCTGAAGGATTTGTTGAAGACAAGAATAAAGATTAGGTATGTAAATTGAACAAAGCTTTATATGATCTAAAACAAGCACCTAGAGCATGGTATGAAAGATTACACTCTTATTTAATCAAGATTTGTTTTATAAGGACAAGTGAAAACAATAACATGTAAATGAAGAATGATGAAAATGGAATACTGATCTCAGCCATATTTGTTGATGATATTATCTTTTGTGGAAATGACTCTTTATGCAAGAACTTTGGGAATAAAATGAGAAAAGAATTTGAGATGTCATTAATCGATGAGATAAAGTATTTAATAGGTTTACAGATACTGCCAATGAAGGATAAGATTTTCATTACTCAATCCAAGTACATAAAGGAAATCTTAAAGAAATTTAGAATGGAGGATTCAAAACCAGTAAATACTCCTATGACTACCAATTGTAAACTATCAAAGAATTATGAATCTACATCTGTTGATGAGACACTTTATCGATCGATGATTGGAAAGTTGCAATATGTTATTCACAACAGGCCAGACATAGCACATGCAGTAGGTATAGTTGCAAGATTCTCTGTAGATCCTAAGGAAACACACATGACAGCAATCAAGAGAATTTTTAGATACTTGAAAGGCACTGAGGATTATGGCTTAGTATACCAGAAAGGAAATGACTTTGATTTAAAAGTTTATATTGATGCTGATTGGGCAGGCAACATTGATGATAGGAAAAGCACAAGTGGAGGAGCTTTCTTTTTAAGAGAAAGACTAGTGTGTTGTTTAGCAAGAAACAAGGATGTGTTTCATAGTCAACAACAGAAGCTGAATACGTTACTGCAACATTGAATTGTACCAACATAGCATGGATCAAACAACTGTTGGAAGGTATAAATGAGAAATTTATCGAGCTAGTAACTATATTCTATGACAATACTAGTGCCATTAACATTTCAAAGAATCCTATTATGCACTCTAAGACAAAGCACATCTCTATCAAATATCATTATCTTAGAGAAGAAGCTCAAGAGAAGAAAGTGGTGTTGGAGTATGTTAGCACAAAGGAACAAATAGCAGATATCTTCACCAAGCCACTACCAAGGGACACTTTTGAGTATCTCAAAAGTAAGTTAGGGGTCCTACCCCTATCTTCCACTCACTGACCGAGTTCAGTGAAAGCATCAATTCGATGACTCTACAGAATATCTTTTAGGAGTTGATGCTGATTTACACACTTTAGGATGTTTTCTAAAGGTGTACAGGAAATAATACAGGGAATAGGAATTGAAGATAAATGCTCTGACCCAGACTACATTGACACACAACAGCAGGAAATCACTTCATACAGGAAGAAATTATGTTTTAGTTCTTTACTTTTTGGCATTATTGTCAAAGGGGGAGAAGACTGAAGAAAGAGGAGAAGACTGAAGAAGAGGAGAAGACTAATGTATGGGGGAGAATTCTGATGACAGGGGGAGAGCATTTCAGCATTTCAAAATGTCATAGCAATCCGAATCAATTAGGTCAAATCAATTGGTTTTGCCATCAATGCCAAAGGGGGAGATTGTTGGCATTTGGCATTATAATAGATAAGGAGAGATTGTTGGCATTTCACTAAGGATATTGAGAAGGTTGTTGATGATTATGGATATAATTGATTAAGGATATTTACTGTCTTAATATTATTATTTTGTCATTGATGTCAAGAAATTGATTTTCTAATTCAGTATGTTGTTGCCATATCTTGAGAAGTATAAATTGATGAGTATAAAGATGTCGGTAAAAGACATAGAAAGAATATGATGAATAAGGGGAAGGAATAAGTTATTCAATGGGCAACTATTACCGAGTTAGACAATGATGAGATCATGATGTTTAGATTGTTTTGATATCATACATATGTTATTGATTGTAAGGTTAATATTATACTATGTTACTGAGCAAAGAACCTAGTCGGTAAACCCTAAGGAACCTAGTCAGTAAACCCTAAGGTTATTGCTATCGGTTAATGAAGGCTGAATGTCTATTGAGTGAAGTTTAGTATTTACCGAGTTGCAACTGAGTAGTAACAGAATGCATTGAATGAATAAAAGTATTATTTAATGAAGGAAGCTGATGAGTTGGCTATGATTAAATGATTGGTATGTCGTGAATGAAGTTTGTTAAAGAATCTATGGCAAAGGAAAATCGACAGGAAGATCTACAGCTCAGATTGAACCATAATACCCTAGCACAAGTTCCAAGAAATGTATGCAAGTTCCAAGGTGGGGTAAAATGTTTTGAGATCAAAGGATACATTGAACCTGGTCAAATTTTGAAGATCTGATGGCTATGATTGATCATGAGAAATGTGATCAAGGAGATTAAGTGGTTGGCAAATTGTTTATAAATAGGGAACTGTTGATAAACAATGTATGCAGGCAAGTGTATGCACATGGATGCTACATAGTGATTACGGAGCACAAAATCTTGAAGACCTTTTTGAATAACAGAGTATAGAGCCCAACAGAAGGACAAGATTAGTTCTATGTCTATATTGTATTGAGCAAATAAGAATCTGCTTTAGCATTTTAGATGTGAAGTTGCAGATAGATTTTTATTACTGTTATTTTGTAAAGTGACTGAAAATCTCTTAACCGAGTGGACTTAATAGTCTTATTTGTAAAACCCTCTAGCAAGGTGACATTCTGATCAAGTGTTTGAAATCCTTTAACAAGGTCACTTCTAACAAGGTGAAGATCCTAACAGATCTGAGGGAAATCCCTTAACTGGGTCACATCTAGCAATGTGTTTGTAATCTTTAATAGGATTTTCTTTTAACCGAGCATACTCTAGAAGACTATATTTCTTAGTGGGTCCGAAATCCCACAGTGGTTTTTCCCTATTTGGGTTTCCACGTTAAATCTGGTATTATGAGTGTTATGATGTTTATATGCTTTTGAGTTTGCATGTTTAGCAGTTTTGGTTATATTACTGAAGTATAGGTTACCGAGGTTGAATCTGTTGTGTTTATGGAAGATTAAGTTTGTATGATTCACCCCCCCTCTCATCTTATTAGCTTGGCATCTATACTTATCTTTAAGTATCAGAACTATCAATGGCATCTAAGTGTCCTAATAGACATGCAAGATTGAAAGAAGCAGCTAAAAAAAACATATAAGCCTAACCCTGAATATCAGAGATACATATTTGAGAAGAATAGAGATAAATCATGTTACTATGCTGATGAAGGAGTTACTGATGATTTTGATGAGGAACCAGAAAACAATGGATGGGCTTTTGTTGCAATAATAGAAGATCGACCGACACCTACTGTACAACTGGTAGAGAAGGCCCTGGCAACTAAAATTGAAGAAAAGGATGAATGGATCATTGATTCTAGATGTTCACATCATATGACAGGTGATAAAAGTAAATTCTTAACTTTTCAGGAATACAATGAAGGTCTAGTATGATTTGGGGATGATAAAGCTTGTTTGATCAGAGTAAAAGGCACTATATCTTTTGATGGTAAGCACAATACTAACAATGTTTATTATGTTGAAGGTTTGAAGCATAATCTTTTGAGTGTTGGTCAATTAGTTGAAAAGGGATTTCAGTTACAATTCAAGAATGGTAAATGCAAAATCATGAACAAAATTGGTTTGGAAATTGCAACTGGTAATCAGACTAGAGGTAATATCTTTCACTTGAATAACAATGAGAAGACATGCTTGATTGCACATATTGATGAAAGTTGGTTATGGCATAAGAGACTTTGTCATGTAAATTTTGATTGCATTGTAAAAATCAGTACTACTAAGGCAGTAGGATTTACCTAAGATTATAAAACCTCACAATCTGATATGTAAGGAATGTCAATTTAGAAAGCAAGTTAGAACAACTTTTAAGTGTATTCTAGAGAAATCCAATAATGTTCTTGATTTAATTCATACTGATTTATGTGGTCTAGCAAGAACTAGAAGTTTACAAGGAGATAGATATTTTATGCTAATCATTGATGATTATTCTAGAATGTGTTGGGTTACTTTTCTTAGGGAGAAATCAGAAGCTTTTGGAAAATTCAAACTATTCAAGGTAATGGTACAGAATAAAACCGGTAAGAAAATCAAATGTTTGAGATAAGATAAAGGAGGTGAATTCACATCTAAGGAATTTAATACATTCTGTTAAGTGAATGGAATTAGAAGACAATTATCAGTACCTCAAACACCCCAGCAAAATGGAATTGTGGAAAGAAAGAACATAACTATTTTGGATGCAACTAGAAGCATGATATCAGAAGAAAACTTACCTCATGTGTATTGGAGAGAAGCAATGAATACAATGGTTTACACATTCAATAGAGTTCATATCAAAGGTGAACCTAGTAAGACCCCTCACGAGCTATGGTTTAGTAATATTCCTACTCTTAAATATTTCAAAATATTTGGAAGCAAATGTTATATTAGGAGAGATGATTATATCGGTAAATTTGATCCTAGAAGTGATGAAGGAATATTTCTTGGTTATTCATCTAAGAGCAAGGCATATAGATATTTTAATGAGAGATTGCAGAAAATCATTGAGAGTGCAAATGTGAAGATTGATGAATAGTTTAGAGGTAATTCAAGGTCTATGGACTTTGAACCGACAGTTGAGATAATCACAAGTGAACCTACACCTAATACACCAATACAGAATGTTGATCTAGTCACACCGACATCATCTGAGAATTCCACAGTGACTGAAGAACAACAACAAGTGAATACACCCAAGTATGTAAGACTGAATCACTTTGAAAGTCAAATAATTGGGAATAAGTATTAGGGTGTAATGACTAGAGGAAGACTGACAAATGAAGAGGTATGTTTAATTTCTCAAATTGAACCAACAACTATTAATGAGGCATGTGAAGATAAACATTGGATTAAGGCTATGGAAGATGAATTGGAACAAATTGAAAAGAATAACACATGGACATTAGTTCCCCAGCCTAAAAACAAAAATGTAATTGGAACTAAATGGGTATTCAGAAATAAACTTAATGAAGATGGTAAGATAATCAGAAACAAAGCAAGATTAGTGTGTAAGGGATATTCACAGAAATAAGGAATTGACTACAATGAAACCTTTGCATCGGTAGCTAGAATTGAGGCAGTCAAACTATTCTTAGCTTTTGCAGAACACAAGAACTATAAAGTATATCAAATGGATGTTAAATGTGCATTTCTAAATGGTGATCTTGAAGAGGAAGTTTACATTGAACAACCTAATGGATTTTCTTTGACAGATGACAAAGATATGGTTTGCAGGTTAAGGAAAGTTTTATATGGATTGAAGCAAGCTCCTAGAGCTTGGTATGCTAGATTGGACAAATATCTTTTGAAGCTTGGTTACACTAAAAGTAATGTTGACAACAAATTATATTACAAAGTGACTAATGATGACATCTTGGTTATTGAAGTTTTTGTTGATGATATCATTTTTGGAGGAGAAGATGAATTGTGTAAAGACTTTTCTAATAAGATGTAGGAAGAATTTGAAATGTCTATGATTGGGGAGATAAAATTCTTTTTAGGATTACAGATTTCACAAACTGATAAAGGTATATTCATAAATCAATAAAAAGAGCTACTAAAGAAATTTGGTATGGAAAACTCTAAACCGGTAAGTACTCCTATGACTACAACTGATAAACTATCATTGAAAGATGAATCAAAACCTGTTAATCCGACAAGATATAAGTCTATGATTGGAGGTTTACTATTATTGTCACAAACAAGACTTGATATTATGAATGCAGTATGTATTGTTTCAAGATTTCAGAGTAATCTTATAGAAAATCATGAATCAACTGTGAAAAGGATTTTTTGGTATCTACAAGGCACAACAAATCTTGGTTTATGGTATCCTAAAGATAATTTTTTTGATTTATGTGCATACACAGATGCAAATTGGGTAGGAGATGTAGATGACAGAAAGAGCAACACCAATGGAGCATCTTTTCTTGGTAGTAGATTGATTTCATGGTTGAGCAAGAAATAGAGTTGTACATCACTATCAACAGTAGAATCAAAATATGTTGTAGCAGCAACTAATTGTACACAGGTATTATGGATTAAGCAAATGTTGAAAGACATAAAGGTAAAATGCAAATAACCTATAATCATTTACTATGATAATAGGGCAACAATTGATATATCAAAGAATCCGGTATTTCACTCTAAAACTAAACATGTTTCTATCAAATTCAATTTTATGAAAGAGAATGTTGAAGAAAAAGAAGTGAAATTGGTTTATGTGAGTGCTAAAGAGCAGATTGCAGACATATTTACTAAGCCTTTGCCTAAGGAAACTTTTGAATATCTCAAAGAGTAGCTTGGAGTTATACCCTCATCGGTAGAGACTTATACAGTTGGAGCATGGCATCAGACCGACAGAATTAATAGAGAAATCTTATTCCAACTTTGATGAAGGAGAGCTACTTCTCAAGGGGCGTAGTTGGATAAATTTAGTTATAACAATTGGTATTTGTAATAAGTTCTATGAACTAATTGTATTTGGTTTTGTATTGTTTTGGCATTTGATGTCAAAGAGGAAGAGATATCTATGGAAAAACAACTTATCTTTTGGGGAGAGATTATTCCTAGGAGGAGTAATATTATGTATTTTGATTTCTGGTAATTAATCTCTTTAGGAGATTGTTGGTTTTTGGTTTTTGGCATTTCTGCTTTGGCACTTAGATGGTTTTTCCATCTTGTGTTGCCATCAATGCCAAAGGGGGAGATTGTTGGTATTATGGATGTGTTGCATTGGTTTTGTCATTGATGTGAACACTTATCAACACTGAAGATCTTTGGTTATGTTCACTGGCATGTTTAGTGACTTATGCACAGTCACTGGTATCTGGTTCATCGATAGGTTCTATTGTTCACCGACACTGAGGATGATCTGTTATCATCTAGAGATTACTTGGTTATGTCAAAGAAATTGTTTGGACACTTGGTTTTGGTGATTTGGTTATTGGTCTAATCGAGTTTGTATATTTGCTGTTACCGGCAAATAGGTCTAGGTTATGGACTGACAAGCATTATCTATTCCAGATCAGCATGACACATTATGGAAATGTTTTATTGATTGTTTATTATTGTAAATGCATTGAGCCAACATGATACATCGCATATTGATTCATTTGTAATTGATTTAATTGTAATATTATAAGTGAGCCGACCTACACATTTGGCCTTAGGTTTTGATATATATGTAAGATCTCATTTGTGAGATTGATATAAGGGAAGGTAGAAGATATTACAAGGTTGTAATCAGGTATATGTGAATATAAGAAAAGCTATATATGCATACATCATTTGAAGATTCAAGGAAGGTATGAAGAACACAATCAGAGCTTAACCGGTACTGAATCCAGCATATGAAGATTTTATTTTGAGCAGTACATTATCATTGGATTTAACCATCCAATTGTAGTAAGTGTGACTCCCATTTTGTGATTGAGTAGTGAGCTCTAGGCAGTTGGTCTTTCTGCATGTGTAGACCCCATTTGTACACACATACTATCTGCAGTAGTATCATCTGATTGTGGGTAAGGTTTCCCACCATGGTTTTTCCCCTTATAGGGTTTCCACGTACAAATATTTGTGTTATGTGTTGTGGATGTTATTTGTCTTTTTATTTCATGCATTAAAATTTATCGGTACGATTATGAACTGTTAAACTATCGACCAACATTAAGTTTGGTTTACTGGTATTATGCATTAAGATTGGTTAAGTTATATTTGGGTTGAAATTAATAGACAACTGATTCACCCCCCCTCTCAGTTGCCTCCGGGTCCTAACATTGTAGTCATCTAAAACCGAGAGTTAAACTATTGGGGAAGAGATCTCGTCCTTCACAGCTTTGTTGAGAGAATTGAGCTTCTCCATCAATAGGGCTTGGGACTCATTGCTATTCAAAAATGGAGGATGAGCATTGATTCTATCAGCTCTCATAAAGCGATTATTGTTAGACCCTTTCAAATTATCAAAAGGTTTACGAGAGGTCAAATAGGGAAATTCTTCTTAATATTCCCTTCATGTCTACACAAGTAACATGCATTGATTCTACCTATAGTTTCAATCAAATAAGTCATGGGATTTCCATCAATGTTGATTTTGATAAACCTAGTTATATCTCGGCCTGAATTAATTGAAATTAAGACTCGAGCATCCAAATGGGGGATGAGAGATTGAGTGTTGTCAACCTTAATCACTATCTTTATGTATTCAAGCAAATATATAATGAAATTCCATAAAATTGAAGGAAAATTCTTAGCAATGGCCCATCTATGGCATGATAAGGAAAGAATATCATCACTAATTGCATCATGAGTCCAGTTAAGAGCCCTAAAAGTGAAACTTCCTATGGACCAAAATTGTTTCTCTACAACCGCCACTTGAGATTTAGCATCCTTGAAAAAAAAAAGTAAATAAACCTTTTTGAATCATCCTACAAAATGAAATATGGAGCCCTGATTTCTTAACCCATATGTTTTTAAACCATTCATCTAAAAATTTGTGAGTTGGGCACTTAGTCATGTCCATGACTACCAAGAATATGGCAATATCTTTTAACCTAGATTTGTCATTGTGAATTGCTTTAATCATAACATCATTAGGAACAATGGAGAGAGTGGGCAGGGGAAAGGTAGTATGCTTACCTCTTCCTTTGTCACCATTACCTTCTGTTATGGTTGAACAACTTACTATGAATTTTTCTTCATTAGGAACACATAATGGAGCATCTACCAGAGCCACCTTAGAAGATTTATCCTTGTTTGCAGCAACCACATCTAAGAATGAGGGCGATCCCTCCTTACTAAATGTGTCGTTGGTCATAGCACCATCCATTGAAGCGCATTAAACCCTAACATAGTGGCTTGGATGAAAGTTGAACCACACACACAACTGAATTAAATGCCAAGAAAAGAGAAAGGAAAAAAAAGAGGGCTTACTCGTGTGGAGGAGGCTGCACTCCCTCCCCCACGATCAGGGTTGGAAACCACTCCAACACAACACGAACCATTTGTAAAATGCTCCAACTTGTTCGTTCCTCCAACTATCTAAAATCACACCTCTTCCTTTTCATTAAAATAACATTTTTATAAAAAAATAAAATTTAAAATTTATACATTAAAAATGTGGAGGAGCCATATGCTCCAATTTTTTTACATTAATCTCAAATGAAAAGAATAATGTAAATTTTGAGAGGATGCCCTATCCCTAAATTTGCTAACTTCATTTAAATTATGATTTCATCTCACAAAGATATTTATTTTGTATTTATTATTAAGGTTAAAAATCAGAACGCAGTTATGCAGAAATTAAATATTATAGGTGGTGAACTTTAAATGATTTGTTGAAAACAATGGTAGCCAAAGGCTCTTTACATATTTTTTTTTTAAGGATTTGACAGCTGCAAAAATGAAGGATAATGTATTTTATAGCTCTAATAATAAAGATATTTTTAATCATGTGCAACTACTAATTTATGTCAAATAAATATCTTGTCACTGCAATTTAGTTTGTTATATAGACATTACCCAAAATGAAACCCCTAATTCCGCGTAAATACTTCACACAACCATATTTGTATTCTTTTCCCAATAAAAACATGCTTTAGAAAATGGTTCTCCACGCCCTTCCAATTATAAAAAGTATCATCATTAATACCCTGTACTCGAACCGATAATTACTTTTGGCCCACTCCAAAACCCTGTTAAAGCGCGAAAATGATATGCAGCCAGTCATGTGTAAGTATTGATGATTAATAATTTTTGATCTCTTGTAGTCTCTGACTGATACAGACTTACTTATTCTGCCGCGGGAGCAGGCCAGTAAGAAAGAATCGAATCGCGGACCATGTTTCTCCACGCCATTTGCACGATGATAAGTATGATCATAACAGTTAATATATGTCCCCCTTATTAGTTGTGATATGAAGGTAGATTTTGATCTCTTGGAATCTGTCACAATCTACATTTAAAGGTAACATGTATTCTTCGATCTTTCGACTGACATATCGCTGCAATAATTTGACAGGTAGGGTCAAGTAATTTTCATAGTAAAATCCTACGATTCTCTCAATTTAAGATTTGACTGTCCTAGGTAAATTCTACAAACTGTTAAATGTGAACTTATAAGTATGAATGTTATGAATCTATGCACAGAGCTTCTTTGCTTTAAGAAGAGTTGTCGGCTGCGTTGGACTAATTACCTGAGACCTGATTCTAAGCGAGGTCCATTTCAACCAGAAGAAGAAAGAACTATCCTTGTGCTGCATGCAATTCTAGGCAACAGGTAGTATATTGATCAACTAGAAATCTTGTTGTTTACCTTGGGTAGTTCAAAACTTTGATAAACCATGTATATTGACGAACTAATTGTCCTAAAAGGTGCTATGGCAGAAGAAAAAGGTGTTGGCAATGTGACTGGATCACGCAAATCTGAGAACCCAGCGCAAAAGGGTTACAGTCCTCATGACTCGTGTCACAGTGGGAAATTGCAAAGGTATGCACAGATTCAATCCGGAATCTAAAAATAAGTTGTTGGGAAACGATATGCAGAGGCCAATTCCAAGGCGCCCACTGATCGTTTATTGAAGTTTTGCAACTCGAATCCCCATGCAAGGCCTTAAGGAAAAAGACTACTATGAACAATATTGATAGTGAGAATCCCATGTACTAGATCATGACCTAGGGAACGACTTTTCATGGACTGATACAAACCCCAGTTAACCTTAAGTTTAGTTTCATCCTTTTGTTCTAGTTTCAACTCAGATCAGCATATAAGTGATCAAGCAAGGAATTATTCAAGGAAGTCAACTTAGCTGATTAGAATGAGATTGCTGGACACCATAATCATCCCTTTAAGGGTATTGAAGGATCTTTTAGATTACCTTCTTTGTAATAATAAACTAACATCGGTTGAGGTTGGACATATTGTGAGTAGTTTTGTTATCAATAATGTTAATAGGAGAATTCCAAAGAAGGCCTTTTAATTGTCTTACAGGAAGGATCTTGGTATCAAGCAATCCAATCAGCTGAATTGTCTTCCTTGTGAATACTTGCATTTGGATGGTCATTGATAAGCTGATTTGACTAGAAACAAAGGAAAAGGATGAAACTGGTCTTAAGATTATGTGGGTACTTGTAGTAGTCCATGAAAAGGCATTCACTGGATCACGATCTAGTCCATGGGGATTCTTACTATTGTGATTGTCATTGTTAAATTTGGAAAAGATTGGAGGAATATCTCTATGTAGTTTTCCTATTTAATATTTTTAATAACATGTATCCACAAAACACATTTGTGGAATCAAGTGTTGCATCTATTAATCCAAACTCTACTTGCATATTAGAATTCTACTTGATATATTGTCTGTAACTTTTTTGTCTTTTCAAGTTTTATATCTAAAAAGTATGGTGCCGATACGGATCATTTATGCATTTGTTAGAAACAAGGAATGCTTTCCTTTGGTCAATTTCATGTTGGTGATTCAATAGTTCAATAGAAAAGTTTAAACACCACAAGTAAATATAGTGATATTTAGGATGTTGATGTAAGATGATGATCCACTCATGATCTATAGCATATACTCTCTATTTTATGGACAAATCTTCAATTGTCGTTAGGTTAGATGCAAATGAATTTGAGATTTTCCCTTAAATATATCACCCTAGCACACAAAGTTAATAAATTATATGTACATGTGTTGGAAACTAACAATCAGTTAGAAGAAGCTACCTTCAACCAATAATTTAATTTTTTTACAAATTATAGATCATGCATGTGTCTTGTAATTGACCTAGGTTTGTTTTGTTCTTGCAAATTTGATTTGAGCCAAATAACATATAAATTTAAGCTTCATATTTTTCTCCATAATATATACATAAAAAGCTAGACTAGATTCTTGAGTTGTCAACATCCACACTAAACACTGCTTATAAGTAAGTTGTTATATTGAGAACAAATCAATCAAGATAATTTTAAAAGAAAATAAATAAAATGCAAACCATGGCTTTGCAAGACTCTTGGCTACGACACTTTCAGAATTTCAATGGTTTAGGAAATTTTTTAAAGGCGGGTTAGTCTGCTTCACATAATTCTCAGAGATGGAACAAGTAAGAAAATTTTAATTCACAAAATGTGGGTTTTTTTAAGAGATTTCAATAGGAATACTGGTGAGAAAACAAGCCTCCATGGATGAATTTATTCAAAAAGCCATTTCACAAGTAGTGAAAATAGGCAATCTTTCATAAGAACTAGAGAAGTCCTGACCCCTTTATTTATAATTGGGCCAAATAACATCCCTCTTGGGAATGGAAAAAGAATAGAGGTTATAAACCCAAGTCCTTCAAACAAGTTGGGCGTGGATTATATAAAGAGAATAGAATCTAGTTAGACACGAATAGAACCAAGACTCTAGAGATTCTATTGAAATCAAGAGGAGTATTCTTCTCTTCCCAATTCCATTTAGAGCCCCAAAAACAAAAGGAAATTTGGGAGAGGAATCCCAACAGAGGCTAGAACAAATGTAGAGGGTTTGGTTACAATACGAAAGATTCAAATAGAGATTTCAATCCCAAGTTCAAGAAATACCTAGGAAGCAAACTTTCTGTAATGCCAACGAATTTCATTGAATCTAAAGTGAGTAGGCTGAAGGGAAAGGCTCTAATGGTAAAATGGTGCGACATGGGTGGCTCTAAGAACGAAATAATGGAATGGTGAAGGTACTCTTATCCTGGTAAGGTTAACATTCGACCTCTTCAAAACTCCTTTTTCCTAATTGATGCATTGACTTAAGTTTAAAATTTGACGTATTATATGGAAGTCCATTTTTTTTTCAAAGGATCAAGTTTTCACAAACTAAATTGGTCTCCAAATTTTAATCCAAGTAAATATCATTTTTAAAAAACACCTATGTGGTTAAGTTTAGTAGGACTTGTAGTAGAATATTGGAGTGTTGAAGCACAAATAAAGATAGGAAATGCTTTAGGATCCCTTCTAGGAATAGATGATGATTTTCTTAAAGGAAAATTCAAAGACAAAGAAAATATAGATTTAGGAATTGACTCAGATATAAGAGTCTATAAGGAAATTGAGATTGTTACAAACTCTAGCAATTGGAATCAATCTATAAATAGATTGATAAACAAATAGCCAAGACATTGTCTCATGTGAGAGAATCTAGGGATAGGCAATCCAAGGAAAGATGATATGATTGGAGAGATACGATGTAATGCAAACCTCCAAAAAGATCCCACAAGTTTGGATTGTAGTGGGAAGAAGTTAGAGGAATGCCCTTCAAGTACATCAAGGGAAGATAGTAAAGTCTACTTTACAAACTATGGAGTATGCGCCAGAAACACCTCTGGAGAGGAAGAGGTTGGAGGATAGTTAGGATCAAGAAGAGGCTCTAGTTAGAAAGAAGATAGGAGGTAGAGATGGAGGATGATTCTAGAGAAGAAATTGAGAAGGATAGAAACATTGATATGTATTCAGAAAAATCACCAGAATATAATCATGAAGACAATCCTAAAATAGATCAACAAAGAACTTTAATAAAGAGGAACTTCTCAAAATGAGAATAGAGGCAGATAGGCTTAGTTAGGAAATAAATATACAATTGAATGTCATGTATTCAAAACATAACTAACTAGAGGTTGTCCTTAATGAGGACCTGGACTGTAAATCAAATTGTGCTACTCCCAACTTTAAGGAGGTGATTGAGGATCAAAATTAGAAAACAAAGCATTTGGATAACAACAAAGATGGAAGGATTAATAGGAATGAGGACAACACTTTGAATCTAAAACTAGAAGTAGTATGTTATTTTCTAGGAATATCCCAACCTACACATAAAGAGAGTGAAGAGGAATTAAGACATGATATAAACAATGATTATTACAAAAAGCAATGGAAATTGATGGGTTTAATGATGAGGATAAGGTTTTGTCTTCTGAAGGAAAGGATCTCTTACACTTTGAAGAGAATAATGATAGGAAGGATATTATAGGTATTCATCAAAGAAGTTCATGCAAATCCAAACCAAATTGTGGGAATTTAAAAGCTAAGAATAAGGGTAGAAATTCTTTGATAAATCTTAGATTAAGGGTAGGAAAAGCAAAAGGACAAAAAGTATCACTTCAATATTGAAAGAAAGGAAGGGGAAGTACCTTACCAAGGTCACATGAAAATCCTCAATTAGAATGTTAGGGGTCTAAATTCCCCTAACAAACAATGTTTTGTCAAGAACATTATTTGTATGGTAGAGGAAGATGTAGTCCTATTATAGAAAACAAAACTCTAAGAAGTAAAAATGTTATCATTCAAAAAGATGTTAGGTGCCTCGTGAGGTCTGGCTATTCTATAGAAAGATAGTAGTATAATATTTGAGGTATCTTCAAAAGGAAGATCATGGTTGGGTGGTATTATCATTGTTTTGGGGCATAATTTGAAATTTTAGCTAATTAATCTATACGGTCCAATTACTACTCATAAGAAAAAGAAGGTTTGGGGGGAGTGGAAAGTTTTTTATGATTCAAAATGTCTTTCCCCATACTATATTAGGTGAGGATTTTAATGGAAATCCCTTATATATTTGAGAAACATGGGGGAATTCAAGAGGAGATGCAACCACAAATTGATTTTAGAGATTGGGTTTTCAAAAATAATCTTATCGACTTGGAATCATATAGTGGGTTATTCACTTGGAATAATAGGAGATTGGGCTTTAGTCACATTGTAGAGAAATTAGATAGGTTTCTTTTTAAAGGAGATTTCACTATTTTTCTTGCATAAACGAAATCATCCATAATGCCCTATTAAGGCTTAGATCACTTCCCGATGTTGTTGTGTTTACCTATAAATAATAAACCTCAAAACTGTCCTTTCAAATTTGAAAATATGTGGATGAATGACAAAAAATTATTTGAATGGGTTGAACTATGGTGGAAGGAGGGGCAATTCTCTGGTTCAAATCTTTTTTGCTTTGTTTCAAAATTAAAATATCTTATACAAGGATGATTGGTATGGAATAGAGAATATTTTAAGGATATTTTTTTAGCTAAAAATTTATTGAGGAAGAAATAGAACATTTGAATGAGGAGGTCTTAAAGAAGGGTATGGATCAAGATAAGTTCCATAAAGAGAAAGAAATTTTGGGAAATAGGAGAAGATCTTGTCTATGTTGGCATTCTACACTCTTATGAGAATAGTTGATGTTGTCATTGATGGCAACAAACTGGCAACTCACCGAAAATTGGTTTCTACATGCCCGACATCACAAACTTCATACACTGGAAGACATCGACACCGACAGGCACTTACACTGGCATTTATATTACATCGGCAACAAAGCATACCGACACTCCATCCGACATGGGATGAACTTTTGCTTATTGTAATATAATTATCTTTTGTAAACCAACATGGTATATTGTAAAAGACTCATATATGTATGAGATCTTATACATCATTTTGAGAGTAGAAGAGATGATATGTATGGTAGAAAATAATTGTCTAGTGACAACAAAGGTTTTTGGATAAGGTATCTATCTGAGCTTTAACTGGTACTGAACCTGGCATTAGAGATGCTATTTTGAGCATTACATTGTATTGGATTTAATTATCCATTTTGTAGTCAGTGTGACTCTTCATTGAACAATGAGCTCTAGGCTGTTGGCCTCCCTACATGTCCAGGCCCCTATTGTAAGTAGTATTGATTCATTGGCTAGAAAGTAAATATTGTGGGTCACAAATCCCATTGAGGTTTTTCCCACACCGGGTTTCCTCATTAAATATCTTGTGTTATGGCGTGTTTCTATGTTGTCTGTATTATTTCTGTTTACTACAATAATTCTTATTTACTGGTACATTATTTTGGGTTGCAAAGTTATAAATAAGTTTAAATATTCCACTAAGTTATACACTAATTCAACCCCCCCCTCTCAGTGTCTTTGGGACTGTCATTGAATCTAGCAGTCTAAAGAGGATATTTTTTGGAGACAATAATCTAGAGAGACATGATTAGTTGAAGGAGATGAAAACTCGAGGTTATTTCATAATACCACTAAGATAAGGAGGAGTATTAATAGAATAACCAAACTGAATGTAGTGATGGTAGCCTTATTGAAGATTAGGAGGGCATTGCAATGCAGTGATGGTAGCCTAATTGAACCATCCTCAAAGAGTGGAGTCTCTTTCACTATCTCATCTTATGTATAAACTTCCTCTTGTATAGCTCGAGTTTCCTTTTCATCGTCATTGTTTCTCTTTCTACCAACATCTTCTAATGTTTGGCATATAGATTCTCTTAAAGATTCTATCTCATTTACGAGCACTACCAATTCCACTTCCCTTATTACTCCCAACATTTTGACTATGACACTTAAATCTTTCTTCTAGTTAACGATGATTGATCGTTTCCTTTTCACTCTCTTTGTCTATAGAGTGAAAGCCCATTCCGATTTCCTTTTCACTATCATTTTCCATCACCGAATATTTTTTTACTTTAAGGGGCTTAATTTCTTTCCTTTACTTTGATTATCCATTATACCCTTTCTATAGTCTATCTCAAGCCTTGGATTAGACCAAAATTTAGGACTTCAAATAGTTTCATTATTTTGGAATAATATCCCTTCGTCATTCTAAGTGTCCTCAACATCTTGATTTCCTGAGGTTTGAATAATTTTATTATTTTGACATCCTTTGATTATTGCCATAAACCTCCCCTCTTGCATTTTCCCTTCTAATAGACAAGGGAACCACTCTTTTTTCCATCTTCTAAAATCTGATATAATTTCTAGTTCTCTATAGAACCCTATCTCCAAATCAACCTCCACACATATATTGGCTACATCCCCTATTTTTCCATTTAAAAAGTCCTCTTCTACCCACAAAGAGGAGTCTAAAGCATCACCAATCTGAATAAGAACATCCCCACGCCAATATTCAACAGGGAGACCTACCAAGCTAAGCCACATAAGAGCCTTATTAATCCTATATTTGGAAAGGTCAAAGTTTGGTTTTCAGTTTAGTCTGTGAAAGATTGATCTTCTAAAGAATATCAAGCTCCCATGCAAAATTTCATGTTTTAAATTTAAATCAAGTCATTTCTATCAAAAGAAAACTGTTTTAAAGAGGACGAATGCTTATCTTACTTGGATATGTATTTTCCCACCACTCCACAATCTATACCTCATTCCCTCCTTCCCACACCACTTGGCTGTCAAAGCATTTTCCTTCAGACGACTGACCATTGGCCTTGTTATTTCAGACGACATCACGAAAGTCTTGCTTCTGAAGATTTTCTTCAGCCTACCTTCTACATTCTAGATCTGTCCCTTTTCTTGCTCTCCTTGAGCTCTTAAATTTCATAACTTTTTGTCTCTTTCCCCATTAGATTTCTTAAAAAAATGGATTTGATTACTAGCTAGAGAGTATTCCTACAACTCATTTCTTCCCCTCATCAAACTATAAGAATTTGAATATCTCTTGAATGCATACCCTTATGTTTTTTTGTTCTTGGGTAGGGGATCATTTGAGTGTATCTTGAAGCTTTGCAATGATATTTTTCCTTTCTATGCAACCAGAATTTTGTCAGCTCCAGTAGCTGGAGTTACCCAATTTAAAGAGCTACCTCTCCCTTCAGAAACCTCCAAAATTTTCCCTTTGTTCTTTCTGACACCATAGGATGTTGTCTACGATCATTTTCTCAATATATCTAGCCAAGATCTTCCTCGGTTGCTATTAAAGTCTCAAACTTTCTCTCTGTAAGAGCTCAGCCAATAGTTTCTATGAAAATTCCTTTGTTGGGCTCTTCGAGAATTTGCCCACTATTTGCTAAAATCTAATCCATGTTCTCTGTTATTTTTTCCGGTTGCTCTGTAATTTTTTCTCGGATCTCCATTATAATTTATTAAATATATTTTAATCAATAAAAAATATATAATTATAATTGCAGATTAAATTGAATAATTTAATTTGAAATTAAATTATATATTTATAATTGCAATAAATAAATTTTAATTTTAAATTATAATTATTTAGGTGGACTATCACCTTTTATTTAGTGGATGCTTAAATTTAATCTATTCTATACGGTTCCAAAGTGTTTTAGTCAATCAAATTGTTAAAAAACTAGTTTTAGAATTTAGAAACTCGAAAAATTTAGATATAATCATTAACAAAATGATTTAAAAAAAAACAAAAACAAATACTAAATCTCAATTGGATGTAATAAACATTTTTTAATAACTAGTTAAAATAATTAGACCTAAATGGATTGCAAGAGTATTGGTGTAACGACAAGTACTAGTAATAACCTTACAATTAAAAATAAAAAAAAGAAATTAAAAACCAACATTTGCTCATTTTAAGTTTCACTTTTAGGTTTCATGAATTAATCCTATCATTTCATACCCCTTACTTTTCATTAAAATAATATTTTTATAAATCAAAAAATTAAAATTTAAACTTTATAAAAAAATATGTGGAGTTGTTAGCTACGAAGCTTTCATATTAAACTAAAAAGAAAAGAATAAAGTAAATTTTGAGAGAATGCCCTAGCCCTAGATTTATTTTATCTCCATTATCATTCTAATTTGCATGAGTACAAGGAAGATTACACTCTGTCTATAATAAAGTGATCCATAATTATAGTAAATTGCCTATGCTGAGATGAAATTACACCCGACTAGACAATTATTTAGCATTTATTAATTGAATTTAAAAATCAAATATATAGTTATATTATAAATTTTAATTCAATTAATAAATACCAAATAACTATTGTTTGAAGTTCAATTTATTCTCTACAAAGATATTTCCCTGTCATGGCAGCGGGGTGGATAAATTAAATGTTCCAGGTGGTAAAATTTAAATGATTTGTTAGAAACAATGATTGTTTACCATGTTGGCTATGTAGAATATCTTTGTGGCAACAATGCAAAAAACCTAATGAATTTATGGTGAGAACAAAAGTAGCGGAGTAGGTGGACTCTTTACATAATGCCCTTTTTGAACAATTTGACAACTGCAAAGTTGAAGGACAATGCCATTTTTATGGAGGATTTGATAGCTATAATGATGAACTGATGAGATATTTTTAATCGTTTACAACCACTATTTCCAAGAGACAAAATGAAACCCCAAAATTCCTTTTGGGTATTTACTTCATAGAATCATATTTGTATTCTTTTCCCAGTGAAAATGTGTATTGTAAAATGCTTCTCCACACCCTTTGCATGATGAAAATTATTATCATAAATACCTTGTAATCAAATAGATCAATATTTTTCACCCACTCCACCCTATCAAAGGGGAAATCCTTGTAAGAATTAATAATTCATCTAACATAATATCTAGAGAAAGGAAAAAATATCACATCTGTAATCATTTTTCAAGAAGTAACACTGGTTTTAAAGGAATTTTGACTATGATGGCTCATGTCATCCATTCTTCAACACCTCACCACATAGTGATTAATGGAAGTCCATGGAAGAATCATATTGATCATCATCTCAATCATCATCTTGCTTTGCATGGTTAACAAATCTCGATACCTATCATTTTTTAGAATATATTTTACATGGCCAAGAACCTTCCCCTGATTGGTTCAATACTTCCACTCACTATATTTGAGTCTTTTTATTAATGAGGGCATCAAAAAATTATTTCCTTCCCAATAAGTATGTATCACTTTCCCATGTGTAAGTTGTGAAGCAATTAATTTACTATCTTCCATATAGTTTCTTATTTTCCATAGTGGACAAAGTTTGAATTAATTATATTTATAATTAATTCAGAGTCCCCTTCGATTATGACTCTATAAAAAAAAAATGAAATTATCTTAAGGCCTCACCAAGAGAAATAGCTTCTTCTTCATTAATGGTTTTAGACCCACTACTTTGAGAATATCCCTCTATTAATTTTCCTTTTGAATCTCTTATGGTTCTTACTGTTGCCGCCAACCTAGGATTTATTTTTCTATACCTATTAAAATTCAACTTAACCCAATATACCTCGATCTTTCACCATCTCACATGTTTCCTTAAATTATTTGAGATAATTTTGATTTTATGCATCTTGAAAGTGACCACCCACCTTCTTCTAAAAAATAGTTCCCGGAGGGAAGCATTTAGTACTACATAGTTGGGATTGATGGAGGTGATATTTTCTCCTATTGCACACGTCATAATTTGAAAGATCTCTTTGCTACTTCTTAACTCCTCTCTAAAAATGTGATTATTCCACTCCTTCTAGACAGACCAAGAGTGGAATGGAAGGGTCTAATTCTAGATGTTTCTAAGCATAAGATGTCTAAAAGATGAGTTATCATTCGAAGAATCAATGACATTTTTGATATTGCTAGGGAACACCCAACTATTATATAAAGCCATCAACACCTTATTCCAAATATCCTTGGTAAATACACAGTAAATAAACAAGTGGTACAAGAACTCCTCCTATAGGTAGTGAATACATCTATTGACAAGATAAAACCTCCTCTTGAAAAAATTATTAGTGCTATGGATTTTATCATGGATAGTAGTCGACAAGAAGTGTACAATTTTAGGGATAATATTTTTTATCCCATACCTATTTCTAGTTTAAATCCTTCACACTAATATTTTTTTCTCTCATAGTATAAGTCAAGGAAACTAAAAAAGTTACCTTCAGATTGGGGGACCAAATAGCCTTGTCCCTTCTATGGGAGTCAAAAAAATGACAACCACCTATAGTTTCAAGAAAAATACTACTTACATCCCTTCTTGGAAGTACCAGCATGGGAACTTGGGTTATTTCATCCCTTCAATCAATGTAGTCAAACAATTTAACCCCATAGAATTGATTTAGAGGTTGAATAATATCTCCAAAGGACGAGGAGGAACAAAGTGCCATGTTTCCCACCCAAAAATCTTCCCAAAAGTTTATAGTCAGGCCATTAACCATTGCCCATTTCAAGCCTTGCTTAAGAATTTTCTTAGAGTAGAGGATGTTATTCTAGATTTTTGAACCCCTAGCGGGGGAGGAAAAAAATAAAAAATCTCCAAGTGATATTTACTTTAACAATGTTAATCCAATCATTGTCTATAGAGATAAGATACCAACTAGTCTTGGCCATAAAGTCTTTATTGAAGGGTTGATCCTTAAATGGCCCAATCCTTGCAAATTTTTAGGTTTGCAAATAGTTTCCCACATGAGAAAAGATAATATTTTCTTCTCTTTGACCACTTTCCAAAGGAATTATTTTTTACTCTATTCAATATTTTAATAAATGAAGGTTGGTATCTTGAACAAAGACAAATAAAACATTGGGATATTCTTGAGGGTGGCTTTTAGTAATTGAAACTTACCTACTTGTCTAATCAACTTGCCCTTCCATCCTGCAATTTTCTTTGGACCCTTTTCATGATTCTAGACCAATAATTATATGGTAACTTTTTGGTGGCTAGAATAAGTCCCAAGTAGGTTGCTAGGAAAGAGTCCCTTTGATAGTATAAAATCTCAATGAATTTCTCCTAGAGTCTCTCAGCCATATTTAAGAAGTACAAGATTTTATTATAATTAATATGTTGTCCATAGATACTAGCACACCTATTGAGGATGATCTTCCATTGTCTAGCTTCAATAATTGTGGTGATACCAAACATATGGTATCATCCACAAACTACTGATGGGATGTAGAGGGGAGGGAAGTAGCTAGGTGAATCCCTTTAAGATTTTTATTGCCAATAAGTCAATTGATATTTCTCCCAAAAACCTAAACAACTATGATCAATAAATATGAAGATAATGGATCTCCCTATTGCAAACCTCTTTCACTATTGAAGAAACCTTTGGAAACTCCATTAACAAGAAGAGAGAACCTCGAGGTAATAACACATTCCTTTATAAATTGTATGATGTAGTCATTAAACCCAAACTTCTTGAGGGTAGTAAATTAAAAGCTCTAGGAAATATGGTCATAAGATTTCAAAATGTTAAGTTTGAGGAGCATCCCTATTTTCCTATTACCCTCCATACAATGAAGAATTTCATGGGTAGTAAGAACCATGTCTAGAATTTGTCTCCCTTGTATAAATCATTTCTGATTAATGCAAATAATTCTTGGAAGAGTAATTAAACTTTTTAAAAACAATTGCCACTAGTGGTAGATACTTTCCTTAATATAGTATTCTAATAATAATAATAATATAAAATTATAATTAAAACTAAAAGTATAAAACTAGAATTACAATCTTTAAATGTAATTCTAATTCTAATATTAATATATTTAATTAAAAAAATTTATATAGTTATAATTTGAATTTTAAATATATAATTATAATTGTAATAATAAATAAATAAATTTAATTTTTGACTAAAATTATTGAGCTCGCTTTTGAGTGTTAATTTAGTGGATGCTTAAAATCAATCTATTCTACAAGGGTCTAATGTGTTATAGCCAATCAAATTGTTAAAAAATAACTTTTACAATTTAGAAACATAGTTATTTTTTTAATACAAACATTAGGAAAATGATCTTAAATAATAAACAAATACTAACTTTTAGTTGGATGAATTTTTTTTAAAAATAACGAGTTAAAATAATTAGAACTAAATGAATTGCAATAGTACTAGTCTAATGACAAGTACTAATAACAACCTTAGAATTGAAAAAATAAATAAATAAAAGAACTCATGTTTTTCCATTTAAATAAATAAATAAATAATTGTGGTGATACCAAACATATGGTATACATATATATACATATATACATATATACACATATATATATACATATATACATATATATATACATATATACATATACATGTATTTTTTTTAATATATATAGACATATGCATATACATATATATATGTATATACATATTTGTGTGTGTGTGTGCATATCTATATATGTATGTATACATATATTTGTATGTATATACATACATATATATGTATGTGTAATGGTGAGAAAACGGTGAATGATAAATCAAGAAGGAAAACTACCCCTTCCCTCAAAGAGAGATGAGAGTTTTGCTATCGATTACCATTCAAGCAATTTTCACCATTACATTAGGAAGGGGGAGAGGATAATTCACTAGATCCAATCTCTCCACACAAAGATGGTAGATTGAATTTTGAATGAATTGGGAATGCTAAGGGTATATGCATGAAGTTGTGGTACCAAAAAGGTGCCACACTTCAAAAAAAATAAAAAATGGTCATAAGGCGTGCGCCTTATAAGGCACATGCTTTATTACCTTTGCAAACTTTAAAAAAACTCAAGTCCTCATTTTGGATGTATTTTGCATTCCCAAACTCGCGTTTTGGCGATTTGGGGTGCCATTTTCTTGCACTCGCCCTTTGTAGAAGCTTGATATTGGGCACTAAGTTGTCCACCTCTCATCAAAATGCCACCACACCATCGAAGAGCTCGAAGAGGTATGTATTTTAATTTTCTTATTGTCATTTTTTTATTAATTTGAATATTAAACTAGGTTTATTGATTTAAATTTATTTTCATTATCAGGAAATGAGATTAGACAAGAAAATGTTGAAAACACTCAATCACCTCCTCATGAAGACCATATTGAAGAAGAAATACATCAAGAACCTCCTACAATCCTTAGACATCCCATAGGTACACAAGAAAACCTCTTAGGTCAAATAGAAAATAGCCAAAAAGAGCTTGAAGGTTTAACAACAAGGCTAAAAGATCCCACTAGAACAAAATCCCATAGGACAAACCTTGCCAGTTATTTGCAATCTATTGTATCTCACATACAATCTGTGAGTGGACAAATGAATTTTTGGTCCAGTAAGAAGGAAGAACAAAAGAAATTTGATGCTAACAAATTATCATATGCGACAGTGAAGAAAAAGAAAATTAATTAATTTGACTTGTGTGCTCTTTTTACAGACCCCCAAACGAATCAACCTTTACACCTTGGATGTAGGAGATTCCCTATTCATTTGTGTCATCATGAAGGGATTAAGAACAATTTTTGGGATAGGTGGTAGAAGGTATTTTATCATCCCCCATGCAATAATCATGACGTACCCCAATACTTTTTGAGAAAATTGTACTGTGAGTTTGTCCTTAATGAGATCCCAAACTATTTTGATTTTCTAGATTTCCAAGGTAGAGGTGGGGGTTCCTCACATGATAGAGAGGGTGCACAATGTGACCCAAATCTCCCACCAAGACCCTTGGCCAGACCTATGGTGGAGCATGTTATTATTCCTTCAATTGTGAAGGAGCGTATTAAGGTCAAAACTCTAGACTCCATTAGCTCACTCACTCAGACCCTTATATAGTATGCTAGGCCTTTAGTAGAGGGTGATGTGAGTGATGATGGTGATTCTTCTAGGCATCGAGTTCCAACTCATTTTTGTCGATCTTGTGGTTCTCTTTGCACTTATGATCCTAATAGTTCTGAGAATGCACGTGCACGAGCAGAGTTTGCTACAGAGAACATTGTCATGACACAATCCTTGCTGAATGAAACATTTGGCATTGATACCCAGGTGAATTTCATTACAAGTTTATTTCATTCTTTTTATTAAATCTTATATGGAAATTTGAGAATATATCTAAATTAGTAAATTATTATGATAAAAAATCAGGGTCAAAGTGTTCACAATACTAACAACATTCCTGCAACACCCTTTTTCACGACTTCGTCAACTCCACAGGTATACAACGAGTGAAGAAATATAATTATTATATGTAGATAGTTGAACCTTGTGTGAATGATTTTCTAGTTACTCATTTTGGATGTCAAATAGTTTGATGCTAGAGCTTCATCATCAACACCTCGTAGTGTATTTCATCGACAATCTTTCACCTAGGTAAGCAATGTATCTTTAATGTTGTTATTAAATAATATAGATAGTTTTGGCGATTAATCAAATATACTTTATTTAATTTTTAGATGTTGACATCAGAGACTCCTCCTACCATCTGCATGTCAATGGAGCGCAGTGTTGCTGTAGCAGTAGCAAGTTCAACTGCTTTGACAGAAGTATGAGACATATTTGTAAATTTAATAAATTTAGCATTACATTTGTTATCTTAATAATATGTTATTGCAAATTTTAACGACACTTGTAGTTAGTTTAACTTATATCGTGATTCTTATAGGAGGGGCTTGTCACTCCAGATCATGAATGTTCACCTGTTGTGGATGAACATCATGATTATGTGTATGCGGTAAGTGACTATTCTATTATATGTCATTCTAAAATTCAATTCTTGTCTATGCTAACATCATTCTTTTCATTGTATCACGTGGAGTTACATAAAAGTCTGGAGAGGAGGTTGAGTGGACGTACTCAAAAGATACCTACATCATATACATCTCCATCCCCTCGACAAGCAAAGATATCTCGTGATTTTGTTTCCTTCCCCTAGAGGGAAATGAATAGAATAGGGTCCTATGTTGTATGCCTATATGCCAATTTTGAACATATGTTTTGTATTACGAATATGTGACATTCTATGTCCAAATGGCTTTTGGCAAGCTCCTATTTGACTTTATTGGATACCATGTTTTATGCCTGTATGGCAATTTTGAACATATGTTTTGTATTAGGAACATGTGACATTTTATGTTCATATGGCTTTTGGCAAGCCCCTATTTGACTTTATTGGATATCATGTTATATGTCTTTATAGCAATTTTGAACATATGTTTTGTTTTATGAATACGTGAAATTTTATGTCCATATGGCTTTTGGCAAGCCTATTTGTCTGTATTGGATATATTTGATAGTTTTAATGGTATACAATGTTGTATGAATTTGTAGCTTTTTGGTTAATGCAAATCATTTATCATGGTTATCCATAATTCAGTACAAATGATTAAATGAATAATTTCACAAAGTTTATTGTTACTTAAGCTTTGAATTTAAATATGTGTTTGTAATCCAAGACACAAGCTTATGGAGATCAACACAAATTCAATAGTTATAGTCGAAATAAGACTGTATAAAGGAAACATGGAAAGAACCAAAATTAGACAATGTAAGACACCATTGTACCAATATCCATTCTAAAAAAATTGCATAGCCAATACACTTCTATTCATCTAATGCATGCACTTAAGTGATTTCACTGCTAGGGTGTGGCCCGCAATGATTGGATGAGTTGGAGAGAAAAATGAATTCATTTCTAGTGTAAACCTGACCACCCCAATGCGTATGAGATGATGGTTTGGTGCCACGGCAAGCAGATTTAAAGATGGGGCATTGTGCGACTTTTCATTGAACTCATCTGATGCTTTTTATCGCAACCGAGAAAGTGTTGCCACAAGCAACTGGATCTAAGCCTACCTAAACTAAGAGAGGATTTGTTAGAGTGCCATAACACGACCGCATAGGATCAGATGGCTCATTCTTATAATAAATGGGCGCGGAGAAATGCGATGCTGAATATTCACAACTTTGAGAAACTTGAGCACTTAACCAATTTTGCTACTAGGGTGTGGCCCGCAATGATCAGACGAGTTGGAGAGAAAAATGAAGGCATTCCTAACATAAACCTGGCCACCCCAATGCATACAAGATGACGGTTTAATGCCGCAACAAGTGGAATGAAAGATGGGGCATTGTGCACCTTTTCATTGAACTCATCTGACGCTTTATGTCACAACCAAGAAAGTGTCGCCACGAGCAATTAGATTTGAGTCTACCTAAACCGAGAGAGCAATTTTTAGAGTACCATAACACGACCCTGTAGGATCAGATGGATCATTCTTATAATGAATGGGCACCGACAAATGCAATGCCAAATATTGACAACTTTGAGCAACTTGAGCACTTAAGCGATTTTGCTGGTAGGGTGTGGCCCGCAATGATCGGGCAAGTGGGAGAGAAAAATGAAGGCATTCCTAGCGTAAACCTGACCACCCCAATGTGTACAAGCTGACGGTTTGATGCTGCGATGAGTGGATTGAAAGATGAGGCATTGTCCAACTTTTAATTGAACTCATCTGACGCTTTTTGTTGCAACCGAGAAAGTGTCGCCACAAGCAACTGGATCTGAGTCTACCTAAACTGAGAGAGGATTTTTTAGAGTGCCATAACATGACCTTATAGGATTAGATGACTTGTTCTTATGATTAACAGGAACAAAGAAACGTGATGTTGAATATTGACATCTTTGAGCAACTTGAGCACTTTAGCGATTTCGCTGCTAGGGTGTGGCCCGCAATGAGCGGACGAGTTGGAGAGAAAAACAAAGGCATTCCTATTGTAAACCCGATCAGCTCGATGGGTACAAGCTGATGATTCGGTGCCGCGATGAGCAAATTGAAAGATGGGACATCTTGCAACTTTTCATTGAACTCATATGATGCTTTTTGTCGCAACCGAGAAAGTGTGGCCACAAGAAACTAGATTCGAGTCTACGTAAACCGAGAGAGGATTTTTTAGAGTGCCATAACATGACCCTATAGGATTAGATGACTCATTCTTATGATTAATGGGCATCAAGAAACGCGATGTCGAATATTGACATTTTTGAGCAACTTGAGCACTTCAATGATTTCGCTGATAGGGTGTGGCCAGCAACGATCTAGCCAGTTGGAGAGAAAAATGAAGGCACTCCTAGCGTAAACCTAGCCACCCTGATGCATATGAGTTGATGGTTTGGTGCCGCAACGAGTGAATTGAAATATGGGGCATTGTGCATCTTTTCATTGAACTCATCTGATGCTTTTGTTGCAACTGAGAAAGTGTCACAACGAGCAACTAGATCCAAGTCTACCTAAACCGAGAGAGGTGTTTTTAGAGTGCCATAATGTGACCCCATAGGAGTAGACAAATTGTTCTTATGATTAACGGGTGCCAAGAAATGCGATGCCGAATATTGACAACTTTGAGCAACTTGAGCACTTAGGCAATTGTGTCGCTAGGGTGTGGCCCACAACGATTGGACGAGTTGGAGAGAAAAATGAAGGAATTCCTAGTGTAATCCCAGCCACCTCAATGCATCCAAGATAATGGTTTGGTGTCGGGATGAGTGGATTTAAAGATGGGGCATTGTGCAAGTTTTCATTGAACTCATCTGACACTTTTTGTCGCAACCAAGAAAGTCTCGCCACGATTAACTGGATCTGATTCTACCTAAACCGAGAGAGGAATTTTTAGAGTGCCATAACACGACCCTGTAGGATTAGATGACTCATTCTTATGATTATTGGGCGCCGAGAAATGTGATGCCGAATATTGACAACTTTGAGCAACTTGATCACTTAAGCGATTTTCCTGCTAGGGTGTGGCCCACAACAATCAGACGAGTTGGAGAGCAAAAAAAATTCATTCCTAGCTTAAACCCAGCCACCCTGACCCATACAAACTGACGGTTGGGTGCCGCAACAAGTGGATTGAAAGATGGGGCATTGTGCAACTTTTCATTGAACTCATTTCATGCTTTTTATCACAACCGAGAAAGTGTCGCCATGAGCAATTGGATCCAAGTCTACCTAAACCAAGAGAGGATTTTTTAGAGTGGCATAACATGACCCCATAGGATTAGATGACTTGTTCTTATTATTAATGGGTGCCAAGAAAAGTGATGCCAAATATTGACAACTTTGAGAAACTTGAGCACTTAGGTGATTTCGCTACTAGGGTATGGCCTGCAACGATCAGACGAGTTGGAGAGAAAAATGAAGGCATTCCTAGCATAAACCCGAAAACCCCGATGCGTACAAGCTGATGGTTTGGTGCCATGACAAACGGATTGACAGATGGGGCATTGTGCAACTTTTCATTGAACTCATCTAACACTTTTTGTTGAAATCGAGAAAGCGTCACCACGAGCAACTGGATCTGAGTATACCTAAACCAAGAGAGGATTTTTTAGAGTGCCATTACACAACCTTGTAGGATTAGATGACTTGTTCTTATGACTAACGGGCGCTGAGAAACGTGATGCTGAATATTGATAACTTTGAGTAACTTGAGCACTTATGTGATTTTGCTGCTAGGGTGTGGCCTGCAATGATCAGACGAGTTGGAGAGAAAAATGAAGGAATTCCTAGTGTAAACCTAGCCACCTCGATATGTACAAGTTGACGGTTCGGTGCCGCGATGAGTGGATTGAAAGATGGGGCATTGTGCAACTTTTCATTGAACTCATCTAATTCTTTTTGTCGCAACCGAGAAAGTGTCACCACGAGCAATTAGATCCGAGTCTACCTAAACTAAGAGAGGATTTTTTAAAGTGAAATAACATGACCCATAGGATCAGATGACTCATTCTTATAATTAACGAGCGTCGAGAAACGTGATGCCGAATATTGACAACTTTGAGCAACTTGAGCACTTAGGCAATTTTGCTACTAGGGTGTGGCCCGCAATGATCGAAGGAGTTGGAGAGAAAAATGAAGGAATTACTAGTGTAAACATGGCCACCCCAATGCGTACAAGCTGATGGTTTGGTGCTGTGACAAGTGGATTGAAAGATGGGGCATTGTGCAACTTTTCATTGAACTCATCTAACGCTTTTTATCGTAACTGAGAAAGTATCATCATGAGCAATTGGATCCGAGTCTACCTAAACTGAGAGAAGATTTTTTAGAGTGCCATAACATCGAGAAAAACAATGCTGAATTTTGACAAATTTTCACAATTAGAGTGATTGACAACAAATGAGCAATTTTTACATCTTTTACCATATTAGCCTAAAACTTCACGAAATGATCCCATGTGATTTATAGTGGTCCAAAATGACATTATTTACATAAAATAACACAAAAAAAGACAAAAACATAATTTTTTTTATATTACAATGTCTCGAGTAGTCGAAAATACAAGTCATGTACATATATCCAAATATGATTGATATTGCAATTTTTTACATTTACATTTAATCCAATGAACCATCCGGATCTGCTCTACTCTTTATCATGTCTAGTATGGCCTCATGGTGAGACTCACAAACCTTCCATAGGTTCTTGTTTAGTGGTCTACCCCATATCTGATCAAATGAACATTTGAAGCTACAACAAGGTTAGAATAATGAAGAATATTCCTATGTGTCTCGAAGTCCTCGAACAACCACAAGTTAGACTTCTTCATTAGGTACCTTCTAAGCCATGTACCAATAACAACTACTGATCCTGTGGGGTACTCAATATTTTCTCCATCTACCACAGAGACATCCAATTTATTTTTGGCATCCACAGAATGACACAGGTAATAATTTGTTCCTTCTTCATTGTCTTCAGCTACAATAAATGCATAAACATGCCCTGCAATGATAAAGTGAGGAAAATTTAGCCAACAACTAAGGTAAAATATTAAAGTACAAAAAATTACATGTGGATAATTTACTTGGTTGTACTAAATCTGACACATAGTCAAAGTCAACCAATGCTTCCATCTGTGTTAGTTGTAGTGCATTCGGAGGTCGATATGTCTCAAGTGGGATTAGAGGCCTCATACACCATTCGTCCACCTACTCCTTTGACTCACACTCATTATAGGCACCATCTCTACATGAAGAACAATAAAATGCAATCTATCACATATGGATAGTTCATGAACCCGTATTACAGCTTTTGAAAGAGTGTAGCTCACTCGATCCTATCATTGTGCAACAATCTTCTAATTTTGCAATGTTAGTATCATCTACCAACCAAAAAAATCTAAGAACTGAAGACTTACCTTGATTACCTGGACCAATTGTACCATTGCACCACTGAACAATTGTTTTTGCATCTTTCAAGTTTGCATTCCCTTTGTACGTTAACTCTTCTTGAGCTAAATCTCTTTTAATACATGCTTGTGCACCATAATGCTCTCATTTTCCATGCCTAGCCTCAGACAAATTCCACATATGTTGAATAGCAGTAAACTTATGCATCCTACTCAACCAATTAAACATCCAAGGGTTCTTAAATTGTGATGCACAATTATCTGACCATATGATATGTTGACGGAATGATATGCCTCAGCTAGCCAAATCATCATAGAATATTTGAAAACAACCTTGCACAAACTCTTTAGAGTGTGAGCGATCAGCAATGATGTAAAATTGATACTCCCTCAATATCTTCCTATCCTCTTCCATACTATCATGTGCATGAATACTATATGCACAAATATAGCAACTTGTGTGGAGTTGTAATATTGTGATTGCACCTCATTTTGCGGTTGTAGTGTGTAATTCTCTGCAAAGTCAACAATTGAAATGATTGTATGAAGTGGAAATATGTCCTTGCATAACTTAAATTGTGAGTCCAACCAATGAGATTGATGGTTATTCCTTGCATACTCATACACTATATTCTCATGAAAGATGCCCATAAACTGATACACTGGAATCTTATCACTAACCAATTCACACCTTTTTGCTTCTTTTCCATCTTTTAGCATGTAGGCCACTATCTTATATTTTCCAAATTCCACTAATTCATTACCAATTTCTTGTCCAATATCCATATGTTGACAAATTTATAAATGTCGCAATCCACCACAATGAACACATGTGCCATCCAAGAAAGACTTATTGTAATATACTTGACCATCTAATCTTTCACATAAGATGCTAGATATGAATTCCCTTGAAGATGTTGGTGGACCATTTATGTTGCATTCCTACAAAACATTGTTAGCATGCAAATCTATACATATGTGTTGATAAACATCATAATGGTTAGAAAAATTGATATGTACTCTACTAGAACAAGTTGTACATGTGTGATTTATTTTGAAATAAAAAGGCTTTACCATTTCAAAGAATCTTTGACTAATTTTAATTTGAGGATACATACATTGAAACTTGGCAAAAAAATGTGTTTGATTCATATCCAAAAAATGTTTCAAATGTGGATCACGGATTTTACTACCAATCCTCCTTCTTACAACATCTCTTTGATTTGGAGAGACCCTTGTGTTATTCTTCCAAAAATCTTCAATTAGGGATCTCAAGGCTTCAACAATTACTTTATCTTTCCGTGGTAGTCTACTGGAAAATGCCCATAACTCATTGTTATATGGATCCTCCACTCTTTGTCGCCTTCCCATAGCACTCATTAGAGTTTGTCTACTTATCTTCAATTGTTTACTTGTCTTTCTAATGAGGCAGGCTTTCTTAGTTTGAGTGCTTATAATTATTGATGTAATGACACGTCGTGTGGAATTACTATATTTTGTGTGTCAGTTAGAACCAACAGTATCATATGCATTCATCAGATTCTTCACAATAGATTTGTTTCTTGATTCAATCGATGTTCTTTGCCCAAGAATCTTAATTATAGGCCTAAATTTCAGATTTCTCATCATTTCAACAAATAGTTGACATCTTCCTGTCTCATTTAAAGGCTCAAAATATATTTTCCATATCCGATTAGCATGTCTTTGACAAGTATGATTCAGAATCTTGTCAACCATTGGTTTCAAAACATTAGCATCAATATCAATCAAATAATTAGGTTTTCTATGAAAAATTCTAGGAGGTGTTCTCAAACTTTGAGTTACCTCAACATTAGGAATGTCAACAACATTAGGGCTAGCTGGCATAACTTCAACTAGAGATGAACATGATGACATACCTTGAAATTGAGGTGTACAAGATGGTGTAGCTCCAATACTTGATGTCAATCATGAAGTACTTGCAATGTCAAATGTCAGAGAGGGAGTGCATTCAATATGAGATGTTGTAGATGCCAACGATGTGCCAATAAGAGATGGTGTGCCTTCTACTTGAGATGTAACAGATGGGGTGCCTTCAACTTGAATTGTGGTAGACATGCTCTCAACCTCAGGATTCAATTGTCTCATTACACAAAGGTTTTGTATCCATTGCCTTTGTGTGGCCAATTCTATCTCTCTCTTAGATTGGATGGATATTTCATGTTCCTCTTCAATTGGAACCTCTTCTTCTATGGTATTTAATTTACTTTTTGTTGAAATGTGGCGACTGATCAGCAAAGTACTGTACACTCAGCACGTATCCTCATCGGGGTCCGGGGCCGGGCTGGGCCCCGGGCAAGGGTTTGGGGGTGGCAGCCCTCGAGAAAAGCAGGGATTCAGGGGCGGGAGCCCTTGAGAAATTTTTTTTGCCATTTTTCGTTAATGAAAACCGACATTGTAATAAAACCCTAAAAAGGCCAACTTTGTTTGTTGCCCTAAAAACACATGTTATAAGCAGCTAGGATGCTTAAGGCATTGTAAGGTTGATGTATTGTTTTTGCTAGATAATAAGAAAGATTGGACGACTGTGTATGGTGGACGTAACCCATTCTGGGTGAGCCACGTTAAATCTATGTGTTATTCGTGTCCTGTTTTATTTCTTTATCTTTTGTATTTAAATCTGCATATAATTGTTAGTTCATATTTTCTTCGGATCTGCTTGAAACCCAAACAATTGGTATCAGAGCGAGGCTTTCTGTAAATTGGTAGGACTTTCAGATTTGAGTGGGAGCAATGGAGGATTCCAAATTCAAGGTCGAAAAGTTTAACAACCATAATTATCAATTATGGAAAATGCAGATGGAGGATTACCTGTATCAAAAAGATTTGTGGCGGCCATTGGAAGGAAAGGCAAAGAAAGTGACCACAATTTCATATGAAAAGTGGGACATTTTAGATAGAAAGGCACTAGGATCCATTCGATTGTGCCTTGCACCATTTGTAGCATTCAATTTAATAGAAGCAAAAATGACTGTAGATTTGATGGCGACATTGGCTAAGTTGTATGAGAAACTCTCAGCTTCGAATAAGGTATTTCTTATGAAGCGTCTGTTTAATTTGAAAATGAGTGAGGGAGGATCTATAGTGGAGCACTTAAATGAATTTAATACAATTACCATTCAATTTTCTTTGGTAAAAATTACTTTTGCAGAAGAGGTTAGGGCTCTCTTGATTTTATGTTCTTTGCCAGAAAGCTGGAATAGCTTGGTTATGGTTGTAAGTAACTTTGTCTCTGGTAAAAATACTTTGGTATTTGATGATATTGTTGGTGTTATCCTAAGCGAGGAAATGCAAAGGAAAAGCACAGATGAGACTCCAACATCATTGGGTAGTGTTTTGAATGTGGAGAATAGAGGAAGATCAAAGGAAAGAGGAAAAGGCCTTGGGAATGAGAAGTCACGAGGGAAGTCAAAGAAAGGACGCTCTCAATCTAGAGGAAATAAAGATTGCCGGTACTGTGGAAAGCCTAGTCATCTAAAGAAAGACTGTTGGTCTCGAAAAAACAAAGAAGGAGACAAAAATGAAAATGACAGTAAGGAAGCTAATATTGCAAGTAATACTTTACAAGATGCTTTAATTTTATGTTTGGATAATGTTAATGATTCCTGAGTAATAGATTCTGGAGCTTCATTTCATGCTACACCCCATAGAAAATATTTTCTAGATTATGTTCAAGGTGATTTTGGACAGGTATATTTGGGTGATGATGAGCCCTGTCAAATTGTTGGAAAAGGAAAGATAAAGATCAAGTTGCAGAATGGAAATGACTAGTTTCTGCAGGAGGTAAGACATGTTCCTAATTTAAGAAGAAATTTAATTTCTGTAGGGCAACTAGGTAGTGAAGGTTGCATAGTTACCCTCTCAGACAGTATGTGGAAGGTCGCTAAAGGATCATTAGTAATAGCTAAAGGTGTGAAGGTAGGCACATTATATCTGTGTACAAGTAACACTTACTTTACCCTAGCTGCTATAGATAAAGTTACTGCAGGGACAACGACAATAAATGTTGCAAGAACAGATTCGATAATTTGGCACCATAGGCTTGGGCACATGAGTGAGAAAGGGATGAAAACCCTTCACTCCAAAAATCTATTTCTAGGACTAAAGAAGATTGATTTAGAGTTCTGTGAAAACTGTGTTTATGGTAAACAGAAAAGAGTTAGATTTCTCAAGGTTGGGAAAGAGAAGAAAAGTGAGAAGTTAGAGCTTGTACATTCAGATGTATGGGGACCGACTTAGGTATCATCTCTTGGTGGCTCTTGTTATTATGTTATTTTTATTGATGACTCAACCAGAAAAACATGGGTATATTTCCTAAAACAAAAATCAGATGTTTTTGAAACTTTTAAGAAATGGAAAGCTTTGGTTGAGAACGAGACAGGAAAAAAGTTGAAGTGTCTCAGATCGGATAATGGAGGTGAGTATTGCAACAAAGCATTTGAAGATTACTACTCCTTAAATGCGATTTGAAAGCAGAAGAAAGTTCCAAGAACTCCACAGGAAAATGGTGTGTCAGAGAGAATGAATAGGACTATCATGGAATGCGCGAGGAGCATGAGATTGCATTCTGGATTGCCCTTACATTTTTGGGCAGATGTTGTACATACTGTTGTCTATTTGATAAATAGAGGACCTTCAACCCCTTTGGATGGTGGTATTCTAGAGGAGGCATGGACTGGTAAAAAGGTAAATTATTCTTTCCTAAAAAATTTTGGTTGCGAAGCTTTTGTCCATGTTGATAAAGAAAATAGAACCAAGCTTGATGCTAAATCTTAGAAATGTACCTTCATTGGATATGGGATAGATGAATATGGCTATCGGTTATGGGATTTTGAAAATAAAAAAATAATTAGAAGTAGAGATGTTATATTCAATGAGAAGGTTATGTATAAAGAATAGATGCAGGAAAAGAAGCATGAACAGGCCAAACAAGAATATGTGGTGTTGGATGAGATTCCTGAAAAATGAAATGCCACAGGTACCTAATGCTCAACAACAACAGATTATCCCACAAACTCCTGCAAGTGTTAGATGTTCTACGAGGACAAGTAGACCCCCTGAAAGATTTTCTCCTTCTTTGTATTCTATGTTATTAGCGGATTCTGGTGAACCAGAAGAATATGAAGAAGCAATGCAGGTAGATGCCAAACAATAGTGGGAGCTAGGCATGAAAGAGGAGATGGACTCCTTGATGAAAAATAAAACTTGGGACTTAGTCCCTTTACCTGTAGAAAAAAGAGCCTTGCCTAACAAATGGGTTTATCGGTTGAAGGAAGAGGAAGGAGGTCAGAAAAGATATAAGGCCAGACTTGTGGTAAAAGGTTTTGCACAGAAAAAGGGTATAGATTATGATGAAATATTTTCTCTAGTTGTAAAAATGACTTCAATTAGAACTATACTTAGTCTTGTGGCTGTAGATGATTTACATCTTGAACAATTAGATGTCAAAACAGCTTTTCTCCATGGAGATTTGGAGGAGGAAATTTACATGTTGCAACCACAGGGATATGAGGTCAAAGGTAAGGAGAACTTGGTGTGCAGGTTGAAGAAAAGTCTGTATGGCCTAAAGCAAGCACCCCAACAATGGTATTTAAAATTTGATAGTTTCATGGCTGAACACGGTTATCATAGATGTCATTTTGATCATTGTGTATATTTTAAGAGATTTGATAATGGCAGTTATATTATCCTGTTGCTTTATGTTGATGACATGCTTGTTGCTGGGTCTAACATGCAACATATAAATGATCTTAAATAGAAATTAGCCATGTCATTTGTTATGAAGGATTTGGGTGTAGTTGAGCAAATTATTGGTATGAGGATTACACGGGATAGGAAAAATAGAACCTTGAATTTATCCCAAAGTGAGTATATAAAGAAGGTGTTGAAAAGAATTAACATGCAGGATGCAAAAGCAGTTAGTACACCTTTGGCTAGTCATTTCAAATTGACTAAGGAGATGTGCCCAAAGGCACATGAAGAGGTTAATAAAATGTCTAACATCCCGTATTCATCAGCTATTGGTAGTCTAATGTATGCAATGGTATGCACAAGGCCAGATATTGCACATGCAGTGGGAGTTGTGAGTAGGTTTATGAGTAATTCGGGTATGGAACATTGGAATGTTGTGAAATAGATTCTTCGGTATTTGAAAGGAACTACTACGAAGGCATTATGTTTCAAAGGATCTGTAAAGTGGAAAATCGCGATCGAACCCTAGTTGTTCTCCCCTCTTCCAACTTCGAGGAGAGAGGAGGGAGGTTCGCTAGGATTTGATGGTTTTCACTTAGGGGAGAGACTTTACATTCAAAAGAGGGGTTGAAACCCACAAGATCCAATCCCACGCAATGCAAGATTGGATGCTAAATGTGTTTCAAGGGTTAAGACAGCAAGGCTACCCTCTTTCGTAAAGAATGTTGATAGGAGAATTAAGCTAAGCATGCATAGAAAGTGCTAAAGATTCGCTTATAAACTGAGATAGGAATACAGTATGAAGCTGCGGACCTGGAATTAGTAGTAAAATGTCGATACGGCGCTGTCCTGCAAATTTGAGCAAAAGTTGTCGGGACGATGGCGCCCGGCGCCACGGTCCTCCGAAAAATCCGCGAAACGAAGGGGGATCTGTTCATCTCTGCACAAGGATTCCAGATCTTCAATCTCAGCCGCGTACCTGCAACCTACACACAGAAAAGCGAAGACGATTGTGGGGTTAGGGATTAGGGGTTTGCCTTTAGGTCAAACCCTGGTTTTGGAATTAACCAAGAAATGAGCAAGAGCTGTAAATGTAAATGACTGTAAAACAAGTACTAATACCTTGTTCTAAGGATGTTTGTATCCTTATGTGCGAAGGTTTAGATGTTGTATGTTGTATGTTGTAGTAGTATGTTGTATGTAGCATGTAGTATGTGATCTCCTCTTCAATGGTTGAATCCTTGTCTTGAATTCAACACTTAGCCTTGAATGGAGACTTAGAAGGAATGCTTGAATGCTTGAATGCTTGAGTATAGTTTCCACGCCTTTTTCATCATGTATGTGTTATGTCCAAATGAGAGAGAAAAATGTAGTTTATATACTTGTCATTTAGGGCTGATAGACTGATTTTCCCGACCTTAGGCCGACCAGGAAAGTTAATTTCCAATTTGCAAACAAAAAGACCTGAGACCCGTTAGGAGACCAGGCCCAAAATAGGACCCAGGGACCAGGGCGCTGGGTGCCATGGTCCTGGGGACCAGGGCGCTGGGCGCCCTGGTCCCACCTCCCGAGACAGCAGGGTGCAAGGAGGTTCAGGCCAAGGTGCTTGAAAAATGCAGTTTTCAGTGTCGTGAGCAAGTTTCAGGGTCTCCATTCAGGTTGCGTGTTGCATCACCATCGTGAAGACCGAAATGCAGTCGAAATTGCAAGTGTCACAATTTTAGGACGCTACATTTAGCCCCCACTTTAGCGGGAGTATGTATGCTCATACTTCCGGTAAAGTACAAGGAAACAACATTGAAAGACTTTCACCACATCAAGGAGGCAAGATACACCAAGCCCCCAGTGGACTAAGGATCTTACGACTTCGATTGACAAAGTAAAAGGGAAGATCGCGAGGAAGAACCATGACTGTCAGTAGTAAGGCTCCCTCACTATGAGTCATGCAAGAAAGATATCAAAAATTTTCAAGGCAAGGCTAAATTTGCCAAGAAATTTTCAAGTATCTTGAAAAGATATGAACGGGATGTATGCCCCCTACGTTAAAGCGATCGCACACGCCTCACCGGGGGTGATTGTTTTAACGTAGTGATACACATAAGAAATGAGAAAGGAAAGGAGCACGTTATCGCAAGGATTTAGCCCCCAAGTGTGAGATAAACCCAAGGATAATAGACACAAAACACAAAGCACAAGGTGACTTCGCTTTCCTCGGGGTTAGTATGCTGTATGATAATTCATGTATATATATCATATGTATGTATGCATAATTGTTCTTCATTCCCCAATCAAGGAAGGTCACCTAGAAGAAGGGAACACATGTGTCTTTTGAGTCAACATGAGAGAGATCGAGAGATCTCAATACTTTGCATCATCCTCAAGTAAACAACACCAAGGACAACAAATAGAAGAATGAGAATAACACATAGAAGAAGTAACAAAAGAGAGGGGGAGACAATCTGCTATGCTAATGTAACTAGTCTAGCACGTCATCTACCCCCCGATCTTGCTGATCAATGTTTCGGGAAGGCAGGGAACATGCTAGAGGAGGAACATCCAACACAGCAGATGGAGCTATCACAAGATCCAAACAAGGGCTATGTTCATGTTCCAAGCCACATTGTTCTTGTCTAGGAGCTAGGATAAATGCTTTAGAAAATTCAGTAGATAAATGGTTATCAACATCAACAAGTTCATATTCACTATCAGAAGCAAGCGGAGTAACATTTTCATCATGAATAACATTTTCATCTATATCATCATCAAGATTTATAAAAATAGGATCTTTAACTCGCATAGGATCAAGACCATCATGCATCTTATGTTTAGGAGATTTAGGCTCAACATCCGGCTGAGGAGAAAATGGAATAATGCTTGTTGAAGGTGTTTTTGGAGATTGTAGAGTTTGAGAAGCAGTTGTTTGAGCTCTAAGACGACGCTTTCATCGGCGTTCACGTGCAGAACAATTTCGTCTAGTCTTAGTAGGAAGTGGAGAAGACTGAGGAGGAGGAATGTTCTCATCCTTAGCACTTGGGTGTTTAGGTTGTGGTCTCTTAGGCTGGATAATAGGAGAAGAAGAAGGTCTCTTCTCTCTATAAAAAGAAGGAGGAGGAACTGCTCCATATAAAGGAGGAATATTTGGTTTAGGGAGAAGACCAAGTCCATCATGATGAGGAGGTATAGGTCTACTCTTAGGAAGTTTATTAGGTATAGACATAGTCACATCCATAGGGATGGGTTGAGAATCTTCTTGAGGAAAGACATTAGTTTTATCTTTCAAAGGAAGAACTTCCTTCTCAAGAATGATAGGAATATCAAGTTTAGGTGCTCTAGGTTCACTTAGAGATAGGATCATATCTGTTTTCCACTTTTGATAAGATTTGAAAAGATGATCACTTCGCAGAGGAAGAGATTGGAATTGTTTAGGCCAAAAGTAATCAATAGGAACACTAGAGGTTCTTTCAGCTGGTTTAAAGAGACTATGATTGACAGTAACAACTTCACCATTATGGGGAAATTTCAAACACTTATGAATAGGAGAAGCAATAGCTTTCATGGAAGATAGCCAAGGATAGCCAAGCTTCACACGAAATTGTTTGGAAGATGGAATAATAGCAAAGTTCACATCAAGAGATTTGTTATGGACCTCAATAGGCAATGTAATAGAACCAATTGCGGGAGAAGAAAATGCATCAAATAATTTCACAATCACATCTGTTTTGTCATATATCACTTGATTCAATTGCAAAGTAAAAAGAAATTCTTCAGTAATAACATTAACCATGCACAAAGGATCAATAAGCACTCCACGGCAAGGTGTATTCTTAACTTTTGCAACTATGTATAAAGGACCATAAGGTGCCCTAATGGTTTCACTAGAATCAAATGTGATGGAAGGCTCTTTAGGGATTTCTTGCTGCTCTACAAAGTTAATCACATTCGGAGTCATAGACACAAGACCATCAGATGAGAGAGAGGAATCATTAGCCTTAATTGCATTAGAGGTATGAGAAGGCAATGGATCAGTGAAAATCTGAAGATTTTGGTTAGGAAGAGCTACAGATGTGTTGCCTTTATCATTCACTCTAGAAACAGAGATAGTATTGTTATCAATCAAATCTTGAATTTTACCCTTTAAAGAAAAACATTTTTCAATATCATGCCCAGGCTGACGATGAAATTGACAAAAAGATTTGTTATCAAAATAAGGTGAAGTAATCTTTGCAGGATCAATTTGCCTTATAGGAGGAAGAGTAAGCACATTTTGTTCCAATAACTTATTCATAATACTATGCAATGATTCATTCAAAAGAGTAAACTTTCTTTCTTTCTTGAAAAACTTAGAAATAGGAGACACACCTGATGCTGCATTCACATTGTTGTTGATGATGTGTTCATTGAATTTAATGGACTCTCTGTTCGGTTTAAACTTCCCAAATGGTTGTTGACTGCTATCACCCTTATCACTCAGAGCCATAGGATGTGATTGTTCCATTTGACTCACAGTCAGTTGATAATTGTGAAGAGTTGCACACAACTGTTGGAAAGAAGTAAACTCAGAAAACAGAAGTTTGTCTCGAATATCTTTTTGTAAATTAGAAATAAAGATTCCTTGAATATCATTGTTAGGCACTGGAAAAGAAATTTGAGCATACAAATGCTTATATCTACCAATGAAATCAGTCACTTTTTCTTTAACACCTTGTTTACAATGCATTAAATCAATCAGAGTAACCTTAGGACTTATATTGTTTTGAAATTGTTGAATGAAAGCATTTGCAAGTTGTTCGAAAGAAGTAATAGAATAAGAAGGCAACGAGCAATACCATTGTAGGGCTTTGTCTCTTAATGTTCTAGTGAATAGTTTTGCAAGCAACCTTTGGTCATAAGCAAAATCAGTACATATTGTTTGAAAAGTCTTAACATGTGTTAGAGGATCTCCTTTACCATTATAAAGTTCCAAATGCGGGATTTCAACATGTTTAGGAGGGATAGCTCGAACAATGTCAAGAGAAAGTGGGCTCGCAACATCAAATGTGGGCACACTAAACTTAGATTGATTCATAGAGGCAATTTGTTGCTATAAAGAAGAGACAGTTTGTGCAAGATTGTTAATGGTCGCTTCAGTCGAAGAATTCATATTAGATGTGTTAGATTGAGATGGAGGTGTTATGTTATTGAAAGAAGGTAAAGAGTAAGGTGGTGGGACTCTATGATAATTAGTCATAGGAGATGATTGGACAGGAGGAATACTACAAGGAGGAATGGAATGGTTAAATGAATTGCCCCCTTGCGTCATGTTCCTTTGTGAAGATGTAATAGGAACACTAATTGAAGGAATGAATGAAGAAGTCGGATTGAATGAAGGAAGAGGGTTAATTGAAAAGGAAGGATTGCCCCCATGACTAGTGATCACAGGAGGAATGTCTTGTGTAGAAGTAGCCATTATGTTTGATGTAAAGGTAGGTATGCTAGCAATAGAAGTCATCAAAGGAATAGAATGATTGACTTGAGTAGGAGGTTGTGTATAACCTAAGGTTTCGGCACAACTTTTCATAGGCATCACATTCGAATCCACAATGTGTGCAATACCACGCAAAATATCAATTCCATTCTTATCACTTTGAAGCATACGTTTTAGACCCTCAATTAAAGGAAGAGCTTGACTATCAGGGTATTCTTGAGACATCCATTGTCGAAAATCGTCAAATTGGTTATCCAATTTCGAAAGTTGTTCTTCAGAAACCTCATGGAGAGCTTCTTCATCATTAGGAGGATTAGAGGAATTACCCATGTCCTCGTTAAAAAGGCTATTCAAATTAGGTTCCATCTCCTTAGTAGTTAAACCTTGGAAAGACTTAATTCTACGGCTTCGTCTAACGGGAATAGTGTAAGTAGGGCTTATTGTTGTAAAACTCATGCACTAGAAAGAGAGAGAAGATTTTGAATTTAGAGGTAGCAATTTTCAGTAAAATCAGCCAATCTTCTGGATTTAAGCTGTTAAATGCAATCACAACAGTCTCCCAAAATTTCGGAAAAAATGCCCGGGACCGTGGCGCCCGGAGTGCAACACGGTCCTTGCAACTTTTTTCGAAATTTGCAGGGATGAAAGGTATGATGATTTTAGAGCTAATCTGAAAAAATTGAGTGATTTTACGATCTGTAGATAGGCCAAATTAAAGTTGTAATCTCAAAATTGAACCCTACCAAGATTGTCGAAAAATGCAAAATTTGAATTTTGAAAAAGAGAGGGGAACTGAAATTTTGAATGTTATGATTTTAGAGGGAATGTCAAGAGCAATGCAAATTTTGGAATTTGAAAATTGACTCAATTTCACGCAAAATTCAATTTTGAAAGCGGAAATCAAAGTTGTTGTAATTAAGCACTTAATTTCAAAAGTCACAAAATGCAAGAATTTGAATAAAGCACTGAAATTTTTAATGAATGATAACACACTTTTCAGATTTAGGACAGTAAGAACACAATTTTGACACGAAATTTCAATTTCAATGATTTTTAAATGTTTAGAAGCCTTAATCCAAGCAATCACAAGACCAAATTTGACTGTTATTTTGAAGGTGTTAAAATTGATAAAATCAGCCAAAATTCTGGATTTTAGCAAGAAAATACAGTAAGATCTTGCTCCCGAAATTTCGGAAAAAATGTCGGGGACGATGGCGCTCGGCGCCACGGTCCTCGCAACTTTTTTCCAAATTTTCAGGGATGAAAGATATTGTGATTTTATTGCGGAATCCAAAGTTACAGCTGATTTGGAGATGTTTTGATTAGTGAAATTGTCGGACAAAGGTTGAATCAAGAGGGTTTCAAAAATTAGGGTTTTGACATTTAACCACTTAATTTTCAGAATTAAAGCACAAATATGAATTGAAAATTTGTAATAGAAGGGCAGATCTGAAATAGGCATTAACATTTAGACATTTCGTAGGTTCAATTACTAAAAAGAAAATTTAGGGTTTTTATGCAATCACCTCTAAAATTTTGCAAAAGATCAAACATGGAAATGTAATCAATTTTTTCAGATCTAAGCATGAAAAATCAGAAAGGATGTTCACGTCGGGTTCACCAAAATGTAAAGCGGAAAATCACGATCGAACCCTAGTTGTTCTCCCCTCTTCCAACTCCGAGGAGAGAGGAGGGAGGTTCGCTAGGATTCGATGGTTTTCACTTAGGGGAGAGACTTTACATTCAAAAGAGGGGTTGAAACCCACAAGATCCAATCCCACGCAATGCAAGATTGGATGCTAAATGTGTTTCAAGGGTTAAGACAGCAAGGCTACCCTCTTTCGTAAAGAATGTTGATAGGAGAATTAAGCTAAGCATGCATAGAAAGTGATAAAGATTTGCTTATAAACTGAGATAGGAATACAGTATGAAGCTGCGGACCTGGAATTAGCAATAAAATGTCGATACGGCGCTGTCCTGCAAATTTGAGCAAAAGTTGTCAGGACGATGGCGCTCGACGCCATGGTCCTCCGAAAAATCCGCGAAACGAAGGGGGATCTGTTCATCTCTGCACAAGGATTCCAGATCTTCAATCTCAGCCGCGTACCTGCAACCTACACACAGAAAAGCGAAGACGATTGGGGGGTTAGGGATTAGGGGTTTGCCTTTAGGTCAAACCCCGGTTTTGGAATTAACCAAGAAATGAGCAAGAGCTGTAAATGTAAATGACTGTAAAACAAGTACTAATACCTTGTTCTAAGGATGTTTGTATCCTTATGTGCGAAGGTTTAGATGTTGTATGTTGTATGTTGTAGTAGTATGTTGTATGTAGCATGTAGTATGTGATCTCCTCTTCAATGGTTGAATCCTTGTCTTGAATGCAACACTTAGCCTTGAATGGAGACTTAGAAGGAATGCTTGAATGCTTGAATGCTTGAGTATAGTTTCCACGCCTTTTTCATCATGTATGTGTTATGTCCAAATGAGAGAGAAAAATGTAGTTTATATACTTGTCATTTAGGGCTGATAGACTGATTTTCCCGACCTTAGGCCGACCAGGAAAGTTAATTTCCAATTTGCAAACAAAAAGACCCGAGACCCCTTAGGAGACCGGGCCCAAAATAGGACCCAGGGACCAGGGCGCTGGGCGCCATGGTCCTGGGGACCAGGGCACTGGGCGCTCTGGTCCCACCTCCCGGGACAGCAGGGTGCAAGGAGGTTCAGGCCAAGGTGCTTGAAAAATGTAGTTTTCAGTGTCGTGAGCAAGTTTCAGGGTCTCCATTCAGGTTGCGTGTTGCATCGCCATAGTGAAGACCGAAATGCAGTCGAAATTGCAAGTGTCGCAATTTTAGGACGCTACAGGATCTAATGCTGCTCTAAGTGGATTTGTTGACTCTGATCTGGTGGGTGATATTGATTCATGGAGGAGGAGTACAGGGTATGTTTTTACTATAAGGGGAACTGCAGTCAGTTGGATTTCTAGGCTACAAAAGGTTGTTGTGCTTTCAACCACTGAAGCTGAGTATGTTGCTGCTACAGAAGCTAGCAAGGAGATGATTTGGTTGCAATGTTTTTTGGAGGGATTGGGTCAAACACAAGAGGATAGCCCATTTTATACTGATAGCCAGAGTGCCATTCATCTTGTGAAGAACTCTGCTTTTCATTCAAGGACAAAGCACATTTAGCTTAGGTACCACTTCATCCGGACTGTTTTGGAGGAGGGTCAGTTACGGCTTGAGAAGATTCACACAAGTGAGAATCCTGTCGATATGTTCACAAAGGTAGTTCCATAGGACAAGCTGATTTCTTCATCAGTTTCTGTTGGTCTTCTTGATTGATAATTGTGGAATTTATACCAATCGAATCCTAGTGTTTTATCCAGCGGATGCTGCATGTATAGTGGTGTCATGTAGTATTAGTCTCCAAGTGGGAGATTGTTTGGTGTGGAGCCTGATCAGTCTGCAAGTAGGAGATTGTTGAAATGTGGCAACTGATTAGCAAATTACTATACACTCAGCACGTATCCTCGACGGGGTCCGGGGCCGAGCAGGGGTTCGAGGGTGGCAGCCCCTGAGAAATTTTTTTGCCGTTTTTCGTTGATGAAAACTGACATTGTAATAAAACCCTGAAAAGGCCGACTTTGTTTGTTGCCCTAAAAACACATGTTATAAGCAACTGGGATGCTTAAGGAATTGTAAGGTTGATGTACTATTTTTGCTAGATAATAAGAAAGATTGGACGACTGTGTATGGTGGACGTAACCCATTCTGGGTGAACCATGTTAAATCTTTGTGTTATTCATGTCCTGTTTTATTTCTTTATCTTTTGTATTTAAATTTGCATATAATTGTTAGTTCATATTTTCTTCAGATCTGCTTGAAACCCTAACACTTTCTTCATGAAGTTGCTTCATTCCTTCTCTTTTTTTTGCATTCTTAGCTTCACACTCTTCTGATGTTACATTTTTTGGTCGTTTCCTTGGCATGATGATGATTTATACATGTACATACACATAAAAGAGAATAAAGTTAATTCATAAAGAGAATTCAAGAGGCGTAAGGGTTGGTCCTAATGGATCTATGATTGTCCTAATTATGTTAGGACAGTCCTAATGCATCTATGACTATCCTAATTATGCATATGTTAAAATGGATATATGAAATTGAAATTATTTCATGTATTCCTTTTTTAAATTATTTCATAAGATCTTAAAAAGGATGTATGAAATTGCAAATTTTGTTTTAAACCACTAAACAAATAATTTTCTAATGCAACTTCCTTCAAATGCATTGTTAAATCTAATGTAAATCTAATAGGATTATAATCAATTTTATTCTAACATTTAAACAAAATCAAACTTAATTAAGTATTTGAATTCTAAAAACAAGAAAATATTACCTGAATTATTTAGATTTGATTAAAAAAAACTATGTTCTTCCTCTTCGACATTGCCAAATGAAAAAAAAGGTGGTGGAGAACTAATGGAATATATAAAATAACCTTGCATAAAATGTTAACACATGCAAAAAGCATTTTTGTCTGATCATGCATAGAAAGCAGACAAAATGAGAGAATGTGGGCTTGGATCACGAGTCAAGGGTCCCATATAACCGTTTTTAGTGCAACTCATTTGGCTAGTGCCAAATATGGTGCTAGCCAAATGACTTCCATTGAAATTTTTTAACCTTTGATAAATTTCTACACTATACCCTATAATCTATACTTTATACCCTATACTTTGATAGCCACAACCATAAAAATTAAACCATTTAAAACCTATAACAAATACCTTAGATCGTATGACCCAATATGCTAAATCCTTGACCCTATACAATAACCATAGACCCATTAGGACACCATATGACCGCTTAGGATACCATACAACCTATAATGACACCATATGGTGTCTTGAGGGGTCATAGGACACTATATGACCCCTCAAGACACAATGTGAACCCTAACCACATGTAAGGGGCTATATGGTGTCCTAAGGGGTCATAGGACACTATATGACCCGTTAGGACACCATATGACCCCTTAGGACACCATATGACCCATAACAACACTATATGGTGTTCTAAGGGGTCACATGGTGTCCTAAGGGGTCATCTGGTGTCCTATGACCCCTTAAGAGACCATATGACCCTTTAGCACACCATGTGACCCTTGAGAACATAATATGGTGTTGTTATGGGTTGTATACTATTCAAACGGATCATATGGTGTCCTATGGGGTCATAGGACACCATATGACCCCTTAGAACACAATATGGTGTTGTTATGGGTCGTATGGTGTCCTAAGGGGTCATATGGTGTCCTATGACCCCTTAGGTATTGTTATAGATCATATTGTGTCTTAAGGGGACATATGGTGTGTTATAACCCCTTAAGACACAATATGACCCCTTAGGACACTTTATGTTGTCATTATGGGTTGTATGATGTCCTAAGGGGTCATATGGTGTCCTAAGTGATCATAAGAAACCTAATGACCACTTAGTACACCATACAAACCATAATGACACCATATGGTGTCCTAAAGGATCATAATACACCATATGACCCCTTAGGACATAATGTGAACCCTAACAACATGTAAGGGGTTATATGGTGTACTAAGGGGTCATAGGACTCTATATGACCCGTTAAGATACCATGTGATCCCTTAGGACACCATATGACCCATAATGACACTATATCATGTTCTAATGGGTCACCTGGTGTCCTAAGGGGTTGTATAGTGTTCTATGACCCCTTAGAACACCATATGACCCCTTAGGACACAATATGGTGTTGTTATGGGTTGTATGGTGTCCTAAGGGATCATATGGTGTCCTATGACCCCTTAGGACACCATATGATCCCTTAGGACATAATATGGCATCGTTATGGGTTGTATGGTGTCATAAGGGGTCATATGGTGTCCTATGACCCCTTAGGACACCATATGACCCCTTAGGTGTCATTAGGGATTATATTGTGTCTTAACGGGTCATATGGTGTGTTATGACCCCTTAAGACACAATATGACCCCTTGGGATACCTTATGTTGTCATTATGGGTCATATGGTTTCCTAAGGTGTCATATGGTGTCCTAAGGGATTGTAAGGCACCTAATGACCACTTACGACACCATATGGTGTCCTAAGGGGTCATAGGACACCATATGACCCCTTAGGATACATTGTGAACCCTAATGATACATAAGTGGTTATATGGTGTCCTAAGGGGTCATAGGATGCTATATGACCTGTTAGGACACCATATGACCCATAACGACACTATATGGTGTTCTAAGGGGTCACATGGTGTCCTAAGGGGTCATTTGGTGTCCTATGACCCCTTAGGACACCATATGACCCCTTCGGAAACCATATGACCCCTTAGGACACAATATGGTGTCGTTATGGGTTGTATGGTGTCCTAAGGGGTCATATGGTGTCTTATCACCCCTTAAGACATAATATGGTGTCGTTATGGGTGGTATGGTATCCTAAGGGGTCATATCATGTCCTATGACCCCTTAGGTGTCGTTAGGGATTATATTGTGTTACTGCATTATTTCTGGTTTACCGATACACAATTTTAATATGCCTTTCATGTTTTAAGTCAAGTAAATATATATATCGGTTAGATATTGATTTAGCCCCCCCTCTTAGTATCTTTGGGAATCCTAACAGTCGTATGGTGTCTTAAGGGGTCATAACACACAATATGACTTGTTAAGACACAATATGATCCCTAACAATACCTAAGGGGTCATATAGTATCCTATAACCCCATACGACACCATATGACCCCTTAGGACACCATACAACCCATCAGGACACCATATTGTGTCCTAAGGGGTCATATGGTGTCCTAAGGGGTCATAGGACACCATATGACCATTTAAGACACCATACAACCCATAACCACACCATATTATGTACTAAGGGGTCATAGGACACCAGATGACCCCTTAGGAAACCATGTGACCCCTTAGAACACCATATAGTGTTGTTATGGGTCATATGATGCCCTAAGGGGTCATATGGTGTCCTAATGGGTCATATAGTGTCCTATGACCCCTTAGGACACCATATAGCCCCTTATGTTTTGTGAGGGCTCACATTGTATCCTAAGTGGTCATATGGTGTCCTATGACCCCTTAGGACACCATATGGTGTCATTATGGGTCGTATGGTGTCCTAAGTAGTCGTTAGTTGTCTTATGATCCCATAGGACACCATATGACCCCTTAGGACACCATATGACCCATAATGACAACATAAGGTGTTGTAAGGGGTCATATTGTGTCTTAACGGGTCATATGGTGTGTTATGACCCCTTAAGACACAATATGACCCCTTACAACACCTTATGTTGTCATTATGGGTCATATGGTGTCCTAAGGGGTCATATGGTGTCCTATGGGATCATAAGACAACTAACGACTACTTAGGACACCATACGACCCATAATGACACCATATGGTGTCCTAAGGGGTCATAGGACACCATATGACCACTTAGGATACAATGTGAGCCCTCACAACACATAAGGGGCTATATGGTGTCCTAAGGGGTCATAGGACACTATATGACCCATTAGGACACCATATGACCCCTTAGGGCATCATATGACCCATAACAACACTATATGGTGTTCTAAGGGGTCACATGGTTTCCTAAGGGGTCATCTGGTGTCCTATGACCCCTTAGTACATAATATGGTGTGGTTATGGGTTGTATGGTGTCTTAAATGGTCATATGGTGTCCTATGACCCCTTAGGACACCATATGACCCCTTAGGACACAATATGGTGTCCTGATGGGTTGTATGGTGTCCTAAGGGGTCATATGGTGTCATATGGGGTTATAGGATACTATATGACCCCTTAGGTATTGTTAGGGATCATATTGTGTCTTAACGAGTCATATTGTGTGTTATGACCCCTTAAGACACCATATGACTGTTAGGATTCCCAAAGATACTAAGAGGGGGGGCTAAATCAATATCTAACCGATATATATATTTACTTGACTTAAAACATGAAAGGCATATTAAAATTGTGTATCGGTAAACCAAAAATAATGCAGTAACTAAGAACAATAACAAAAACATGAGAAGCACACCATAACATAGTATTTTAAAAAGGAAACCCAATATGGGAAAAACCTCAGTGGTATTTATGACCCACAATATTAACTTACTGGCCAATAAGAGAATATTACTTTATAATAGGGGCCTGCACATGCAGGAAGGCCAAGTGCCTAGAGCTCATTGCTCAATTACAAAAGAAGTCACACTGACTTACAAAAATGGATTATACTAACCCAATCTCTTGTACTGCTTCAGATTAGCATTTTCTATTCCAGGTTCTATACTGGTTTAAGCTTTTCTACATACATAAACCCTTAACCAATAATTCACATATTAGGTCTGCATAATTTCACATCCTATCTCTTTTCCTTTCTACTTTCTACAAAATGATCTACAATGATCTCATACATATATGAGTCATATTACAACTCGCCATGTCGGCTTACAATGATTTAATAATTAATTACAAAATACATTTTAAACAAAATTGAAGTCAGCCAAGGCGTCAGTGTCCTTCCTTTCACTGTCGGTGTCCTGTATGCCGGTGTAGAGTCTATCGGTGCCAGTGTCGGTATCTTTGTCTTGCCAGTGTCCTATGATTTCAAGGTTGCCATCAATGAAAAAACCTTCAATCACCTACAATTTCTCATTGGAGTGTGCATTTGCCAACAATCTTCCCCTTTGGCATTGATTGAAAAACTCATGAGAAAAACCAAAAGTGTCCAAAATGATATCCAAAATTAGTCTGCCAAAATTGTCTTACCAAAACTGTGTGCCAAAGAAGTGTATGCTGCCCCTAAGTTGATGATGTCCTTTCTCCTAGCCATTTTTCTCATCCCACTACTCCCCCTTTGACATTAATGACAAAGTTTGTCACTCGGTGTCAATAGAGTCCTGCTTGGATTCTTGTAACCGATGGGTTACAATCTAAAAAATATATGTCAAAATTAGATTTATACTGTTACTGAAACTTTTGCTGTCTTTTATTGCCTCTTGAGTTCTCTGCACTATACCAGTGAGTATGTGCATTTTCTTTTCTGGTGTCTTCAGTCTGGGAATTAGAGCCTCAGATATTTCTTTTCTCAAAGAAATAAGGTATTCTAGTCTTGGACCAAGTCTGCATTTCAAGTCCTTTGCTTTATCCTTTATTCCCTGTTTGTCATTTTCTAGTTTCTTGATTTTCTCTTCTTGTTCTGAAATCTTCTTCTCTAACTCCAGAAATGAATCCAATGCACCTATCAGTTTGTCAGCAGTATTGCTTATCTTATCTTGTGCTTTGCTAGTCTCCTTGTCAAGGTCCTCTATCAAAATATTTGTTTTACAAGTGTCTCTGTACAGTTTCTTGAGGTCAAAAATTATTTCCCCAAGTTCCGGTAATAGAGTATCCATTTTCTCATTATTCTTATTTACAATTTCCTCAAAGAATTTATGTTTTTCTTTTATCATTCTTTCCTTAAATGTGTCCTCATTTATTTGATCAATAGTCAAAAGTTACCGATGATGAACTTAGACAATGTGTCTAGTTATCCTAAAGAATCCTTAATATCAACTGTGCACTTTGGTGCAATCAATTTAAGAATTGGTATTGTATCATCAATAGCGTTATAGGCTTGTGCATTGCATTCAGTGATCTTCTTTATTAAATCTAACAAGACCTTTGTTACATTTGTAGGTCTGAATTCTACCATAGATGTACTAGATGTTTGTCCAATAGTCTTTACAATAGCCATGCTATCGGTTGTAGTAATTAACTTGCTTGATTCAACCTCTGGTAGGTTAGTTTATGTTTGCATTTCTATAAGTAGGGGTTTGGGTTTTTCAGTTTGTGCCGGTGGCACTATTTCTATCTGAACTTGAGCCTCAACCTGTACTAGTTTTGGTTTCTCTATCTATATCTTAGAGGGTTTCTCTAAGCTTTTAACTGTTAGTTTCTTAGATGTAATCTCCATTTGTACCTCTGAACTCTCTTTTGTCAGTTCTTCAGATGGTTTTTTTTTTGTATCTGTCAGTTTCTTAGTGGTATCCTCTACCGGTTGCTCTGCCTGTGTAGGTTTTTCTATGTTCATCTCAACCTCTGCAGCCGATGACTCAGTAGTCACATTTTTCTCCTTATCCTCAGTGGTTTCTCTATCAACCACAACATTAATTTCCTATGTGTCTACATTTATTATATACAAAACTTATGATTTAGGATTATTATCCTCTACCGGAGTTTCCATACTCTCTGTGGCTAGTTGATTGTCAGTAGTGTCTACTGGTGGAGTATCTGAAAGAGGTGGGGGAAAATTGTCAGTTATTTTTAGTCTTGGTGGTCCACCTACCTTACCTTTCCCCTTATCTCTATCCTTTTGATATACTTTGATAGTTTTTGGCCTATGTAGTTCTTCCTCTTTTTCTTTTTTGATAAAGAATATATCACATCCATCTATTTTTTCCTCAGATAATTCATTTACTCTACTTGCCATTAGTGCTACATGCCGGTGAGAAGTGGAGAATATTGTCTCGTTAGCCTCACTGATTAATTTGTCTATTTCATTAGGTGAGTTAATTGGATGCACTGCAGGTAATTTTTCAATCTTAATTTTCTTATCCAGCTCAACAATGGCTAATCTTCTAGCTTCTAATCTCCTATACAGATCATTAGGAATTTCATCAACAACTTCCATTAAGAATTTCTTGCATATATCTAAGTGTAAAATTACACTGCTCTCTATACTTTCCTTGTCATCTGGTGATAGTGTGTTGTATATTTTGTTGATGTTTTTCAACTTGCCATCCTCTATTATTTCGCTAAGAAGTTTGTCTAGAGGAGTAATAGTTTGTTTCACCTTCTTCTTAGGAGTCATTTTCTTCACTAGAGGCCTTACTGCCTATTGCTTCTATCTTGTTCTTTTTGGTGTAGGAGAGGGTGCCGGTGAGGGTTTTCTTTTCCTTTCAACCCTTTTAAATTATGGTGGTATATCACTCTCAGAAGAAGTTCCAACCGGTGAAAGATGAGTTTCTGGTTGAAGTTCTTCCAACTCACTTTTAGTTATACTAGTTTGTTTTAACACATCTTCCTTAATTGTCTTTGCCTGTCGGGTTCCTTTTCTTACAGTTGCTTCAACCTTCTTAACCCTTTTTCTAGATTGAATAGTACTTTCTATTGTTTCAGTACTACCAAACACTTTCTCTTCTGGTTCCTTTGGAGCTTCAAGGAGGGCTTTTGCATAAGTTTCTATGATGTTTTCATCTGTTTCATAGCCCATTTCAGTTACCCAAATAGTTCTAGGGACAACTGCTTCCATCCAAATTTCATCTTTCTTTATCACAAAACAGATTTCTTTTTTATACTTATCCACAATAGCTTGTGACAGTCCTACTCTTGTTTTCATTTGAGCCTTTAATGCTTGAAAATGCTTATTTAGGTTTTTCTCCCTATTCTCTCCCATATTGCTTAGTAAATCTAATAGTTGTTTTCCTACCGGTATGTCAAAGCCTAAATTTCTAGCACCAATACTGGGTACTTGTTTGGTTATGTACAGTATCAAACAAACAAGTAAGTTTCCAAATCTAAATGTTCCTTTCTTATCTCCTTTAATCTTTCCCAAATATTCTATCAACTCATCTTTGAGTCATTCACATATATCTATCCTTGCATTACCATTGACCATATCATAGGCACTCTTGATACATAGGCTAGAAACTGAATTTAACCTATTTGCATATGTATCCTTATAACCTAAGGTCATACTGATAAATATGGCTTTTATATCTTTTACATCATTTACCCTTACATATCTTTTTATCAAATGTTGCACCAGTTAGGTTTGTCACTATGTCATTTGAGACCTTCTTTATTTTGTCACGACTATTACCGGTGGAGGGTAACCCTGTTACAACTTTTATCGATTATTTTGTGATTTTATGAATTGAGTCCAACCAAAAAAATTGACCATGTACTCTGCTTAACACAATCCTTATGATATCCTTGGGAAAATCCAGGATGCTAAGAATTTTAGTGAAACCTAGGGTTTCCACTATCTTATGTTCAGGTTTGACATTTCAAGATTCATCACAAATCACAGTTTTATACATATTCTTAATCTCATAATCACCTAATTACTCAATATGACAATGTATATACATCTTAGGGTCTTCAACTTATACTACTCCTTTAGGAATTTGAGAAAATGCACCTATGCTATCATCTTTATTTGTAATTTCGGGAACTAGCTTAAAGATGGGTTTAGGGCACTTAACAACTTCAACAATAGTAGGGTTTGCAATAAATTTAGGAGTGGATAAAGATGCCATAGCTATAAATACCTCAATCTACCTTAAGGATTAATGCTTTGATGGATTGCTTCACTTCTTCGCTTAAAATGCCTTCGCTCGGGAGTTTTCATGCTCTCGAAGATTTGAATGCTCGATGAATGAAAAAAGAGACAAAACACTTGCTTTATAATGTTATTTTCTCCAACTACCACATTTAATGCTTGCTGGTTAAGTCACAACTTAACTCATCTGTCGGTATAGAAGTAATTTCAACTTCTCACCATCAACTGAGGAAATAATATCATGTTTTTCATTTTGTTGCTAAACCACCAAAAGATTTGCTTCAATTAGATGAAGATTCTCTTGCCGGTGGAGTGTTACTCTATTCTGCCAGTGGAGGAGTATTCCCATCAACATTCTGATCTAACTTTTTGATCCATTGTTTTGAGAATTCTTGCTTTACCTCTTCAACTTTTTCTTTACCTTTCAAACTAGGACCTTTGTTATTTGTCTGTGAGGACTTGCTTCTACAAAATTTAGCAATATGTCCAATCTTGTTATAGGTATAACAAGTCACATTGTTCTTCTGAAAAGCTTTCCCATATCCTATGCCGACATGTGTTCTGCATTGACTAGATAAGTGTCCAAATCTTCCACAAACATAATATGTTACATTCATTCTACAATTTTTTGAATTATGACCAACTTTGTTGCATTTAGAACATTTTCCAGTGGATGTATTAGTGTTCTGATAATTTCTGGATCTACACTAATTTTCTTTATGACCATACTTGTTATAGTTAAAGCATTTGCCATTAAATTTATAAGTAGTAGGTTGTCTTACTAGTTTGTTGTGATCATGATGGTTTGCAGTACCAGAGCTTTCACCAACTTCAAAGCCAAGGCCATTTGTATCACCATTAGGTTTTTGATTCTTCAGCATGTCACCAAGTTCTTCTGAATTTTTCTTGAATTTCTCCTTGTGATGATTTATAGTAGCCAATTCATTTTCCAAGAATTATTTTTGTCTCATGAGTTCAGTTTTGTCATGCTCCAAGTGAATTATATCTGTCTTTAGCACATCATTCTCATGACTGAGTCTTAGATTTTCATTATTGGCATCATTTATTCTTCTAACCAAGTCATCTTCTTTCTTCTTTCTATCTTCAATTTCTTTACAGAATCTCATAGTCATATCCTACATCTCATTCTTTGTTGTACTGATTTCTTGTCTTAGCTTGTTCACCAAAATATTAAGAGTGTCCTTTTCATTTTCCTCATTCTACATATTTTCACAAAGTTCTCTCCTCTTGTTCCTTGCAATAGTAAAATTTTCTTGAAGTGCTTGAATAATATCCTAAGCAGCCTTTAGATCATCTTCAATTTTTATATTTTTCACCTCTTCTGTATCATAGTCTGAAAGAGTTGTTTCCAACTGTTTCCTCAAGTTTTCCATCTTTACCAGTGTCAAGATCTTCCTCAAGCTATTAGGCTTTTGAAAATGGAGGACCAAGCTCTAATACCAACTGTTAGGATTCCCAAAGATACTAAGAGGGGGGGAGTGAATCAGTATTTAACCGGTATATAAATTTAATTGACTTAAAACATGAACGACATATTAAAACTCTATACTGGTAAACTAGAAATAATGCAGTAACTAAGAACAATAACAAAAACATGAGAAGCATACCATAAAATAGTATTTTAATGAGGAAACCTAGTGTGGGAAAAACCTCGATGGGATTTGTGACCCCCAATATTCACTTATTGACCAATAAGAGAATATTACTTTACAATAGGGGTTTGCACATGCAAGAAGGCCAAGTGCCTAGAGCTCACTACTCAATTACATAAGAAGTCACACTGACTTACAAAAATGGATTATACTAATCCAATGTCTTGTCCTGCTTTAGATCAGCATCTACTATGCTAGGTTCAGTATCGGTTTAAGCTCTACTACATACATAAACCCTTAACCAATAATTCACATATTAGGTGTGCATAATTTCGCATCGTATCTCTTTTCCTTTCTACTTTCTACAAAATGATCTACAATGATCTCATACATATATGAGTCATATTACAACTCACCATGTCAGCTTACAATGATTTAACAATTAATTACAAAATACATTTTAAACAAAATTGAAGTCAGCCAACTTGTCGGTGTCCTTCCTTTCACTGCCAGTGTTCTGTATGCCAGTGTATAGTCTGTCGGTGCCAGTGTTGGTATCATTGTCTTTCCGGTGTCCTATGATTGCAAGGTTTCTATCAATGACAAAACCTTCAATCACCTACAATTTCTCATTAGAGTGTGCATTTTCCAATAATGACCGCTTAGGACACCTTATGTTGTCATTATGGGTCGTATCGTGTCCTAAGGGGTCATATGGTGTCCTAAGGGATCATCGTACAACACCATAGGACCATATTGATACCATATGGTGTACTAGGGGGTCATATGGTGTGCTAAGGGGTCATAGGACACCATAAAAACTTTAATGACACCATATGGTGTACTAAGGGGTCATATGGTGTCCTATGACCCATTAAGACACCATATGGTGTCGTTATAGGTTGTATGGTGTCCTATGACCACTTAGGACAACATATGGTGTTGTTATGGGTCATATGGTAACCTAAGAGGTCATATGGTGTCCTATGACCCCTTAGGACAACATATGATCCCTTAGGTGTCGTTAGGGGTCATATTGTGTCCTAAGGGGTCATATGCTATCATATGACCACTTAGGACCTAGAGAGAGGAGGGAGTGAGGAAGAAAGTGAGGGAAAGAGGTGAGAGAGGGAATTAAATGGGTGTAAGGATGGAGAGGGAGAGAGCTCGAGGGATAGAGGAATAAGAGAATTGTGAGAGCTAGAGAGGGGAGGGAAAAAGAAGAGTATGTATCTATAAGAATGAAGAGCCTGAGAAGAGGTAAGGGGAGAGAGAGAATATGACATCTAGTTCATAGAGAGAGATGGAACTACGAGGGAAGGAGATAAAGAAGGGAGAGGTGAGATGGGGGTTTCTATGTACACATTTGGCGCTCTCCCTATTTGGCGTGCACCAAATGGGAAAACCCATTCAGCACATTTGGTGCATGCCAAATAGGGTGAGCACCATATTTGGTGTGCGCCAAATGACCTGCTTTGGGAAACACCAAACCTATGGGTTTTATTTTCCTTGGGCATCCAACCCAAAGGTTTGGACGACCATTTCAGGCTAGAGACGTGTTTTTATCAGAACATTGAAAATTTTGACATATTTTTGGTCCTGCTCTCCATCAGGTTTGCACATGTTTCAATGAAGTTTAAAAAACATACCGTGGTAAACTTGAGCTCCCTCTTAGCTATCCAACAATGTAATTTAGTTCAAATTTTGATTTCATTAAGTCTTTCATCTATAATTTCTTTTGTAAGTGTCTGTTTTTTGTCAAAAACCAACATGCACTATTTTGGGTATAGACTTTTACACATTCATCAGAATTTGAAAAACTTACATTTTTAGATACTAGACTCCATTCTACACAATTTTTAAAAAAAAGTTTTTATTTTTGATTAGTTTTCAATGATTTTAGGGGGGAGCATGCTCAAATTTTTGTTTTGTAGGATGTGTCCACTTTGAAAATTAGTAAAAAATCATATACTCATTTAAAAATTAGCTGAAAAATCTGGCATAAACTAAAAGGTTCTAGCTAATTTCTCAATAAAGCGATTTTAAAAATTCAAAAAAAAAGTTAACATTTTAGGGGGGCCACAACAGACGCTATGTTATGTTTTTTATATTAAAATAGGACCACCTTTTAGGCCCCCCTTTTTGAAGCCCTTAATCTCCACCATTTTCAAAGAAAATTAGTAGTTTAGAAAGTAGACTCGAAGCACTCCGACTCTTGTTCTTGTTGCATCTTCAAATTTGGAGTGTAATTAGGTTTAATTTGTTGTTGAAGTTCAAACTTTGCTGATTTTAGAAAAAAAGTGTCATCTTAAGACCCCCTTTTGGTACCACAACTTGCTGCATATACCCCTAAGTTGATCCCCTCTTCTTTGTTTGATTTAGAAAGGAAATTGATTGAATTATGTAGTGCAAAAGCGGCAAAGAACTGATTGTAACTTGAGATTGGAATATGGGATGAAGTTATGCACCTAGATCTTGTATTAAAATGTAAAGACAAAGTCGCACTGTAAATGTGAGGAAAAGTTTCCCAAACCATGGCGGGAATGTACACAGGCATCCCAAAAATCTGCAAAATGAAAAGGGTTTTTCCACATCTGCAAATGAAGCCTGAATTCAAAAGTACAGTTGCGTACTTGCAAGATGCACACAAAAAAGAAAGGAAAATGGGTTGGAATTGGGGGTTTGCCTTTAGGCCAAACCCCAATTTTGGAATTAACCAAGTAATGAAAGAAAGTACTTGCAAGTAGATGTAACTGAAAGATTAAATTGTAAATCACCTCAAGGGAGGTTGTAGTAGCAATGTTGATAGAAATGCTTGTGTGGAATTGTCTGTTGAAAACAATCTCCTCTTTAATGGTTGAATTCTTTACTTGAATGCAACACCTAGCCTTGAATGGAGACATGAGAATGCTCAATGTTGGAAAAGAATACTGGAATGCTTGAATGCTCTTGAATTCTTGATCTCTTGTGAATTTCCCACTCATCCAACTTATATAAATGAGAGAGAAAATGCCCCCTTAAAGACATGTTGGTGGATTTGAATTTTGTCATGAGCCGACATAGAGGGAGTTTCTCGCCCGAGGCACAACCCAAAATGCATTCTCTAGAAAGGCTCGTACCCCAAAATAGGGCAGGGAGAGGGGTGCCACGCCCCTATCCTGAGAGGACAAGGGTGCCATGCCCCTTTCCAAGGGGGGATAGTTGTGCCACACCCCTATCCTACCCTTTTCTCCAAGGCAGAGTGCGATCGGGGTGATGCAGAGGCCAAGGAAGAAGTTGTTTCTACAAGCCGAGCAATCTCTATTCTCTGATCAGGATAGAGGATTCAAGTTCACATGCGTGAGGAACCTAATGTAGTCAGAAGTTGCTAGGGTCATAATTTTATGACACTATATTTAGCCCCCACTTTAGTAGGAGTATAAGCATACGCCAATATTGCCAGTAAAGTACAAGGAAACAAGATTGAAAGACTTCTACCACATCAAGGAGGCAAGATGAGTGAAGCCCCCAGTGGACTTAGGATCTTATGAATTCAATTGAAAAAAGTAAAAGGGAAGATCAAGAAGGGGATAAACCTAACAGAAAGTAGCAAAGTTCCCTTCCCTTTGAGTCCTGAAAGCAAGGATAACAAGATTACAAAGCAAAACAAAGTTACTAAGTAATTCTAAGTATCACAAGAAGGAAAATATGAGTAGAGTGCATACCCCCATGTTAAAGAGATTATGCGTGCCTTATCGGGAGTGATTGCTTTAAGGTAGGATACACCCAAGAGAAGGAGAAGGAGGGAGCACTTTATCACAAGGATTTAGCCCCCAATCGAGTAATAAACCCAAGGACAATTAACACGAAACATGAGGTAGTGGTGCTTTCCTTGGGGTCACTGTATTGTATGATAGCCCATGCATATCATGTATGTATATGCATATAATAATATTCATTCCCCAAAGAAGGACACTACCTTAGAAGAAAGGGAAGAGAGGATGTCTTTTGAGTCAACATGAAAAGAGACCAAGAGAAGATCTCAATGCTTTGCATCATCCCCAAGTAGACATTAAGAGAACAATAGAAGAATAGGGATACACATAGAAGAATGGTCACAAAAGAGCAAGGAAGGAGACAGATAAAGATCTACAGTGCTAATATTGCTAATCGAGCATGACATCTACCTCTTGATCTTGCTGATCTATTTTGGGAAGGTGAGAAACATGCCAGAGGAGCGACATCGAGCACAATAGATGGAGCTATCACAAGATCCAAACAAGGATCATGCTCATGTTTTAAGTCACTTTCTTTGATTCTAGGAGCTAGGATTAGGTTTTGTAAAAACTCATCTGCTAAATGCTTGTCCACATCAACATACTAATACTCACTATCAGAATCATTAGGAGTTGTATTGCCATTATGAATAACATTTTCACCCATTTCTTCATCAAAGTTTAAGGAAAGAGGAGCAAGAACATGAATAGGAGTAACACCATCACATGTTTTATGAAACTTATGATGTGGAGATTTTGGTTGAACATCTTGCCTAGGAGAAAAGGGAATCATGTCAATTGTTGGAGTCTGAGGAGATTGAGTATTTTGAGGGATAGCTTCACGAGCTCAAACACGGCGTCTTTGTTAGTGTTCTCTCGCACAATGATTTTGTCGAGTCTTAGTGGAAGGCTGAGAAGGAGGAGGAATGCTTGACAAAGTACGAATATTTCTCTACTTGATAGTGGAAGGTTTAGGTTGAGGTCCTCTTGGTTTAACAATAGGAGAAGCAGGCCTCTTCTCTCTATAAGAGGAAGGAGGTGGAACTACACCATAGAAGGGAGGAATATTGGGTATACGAAGGAGACCAGGTCCATCATGAGGAGGAGGTATAGGTCTAACTTTAGGAGGAATATTGTTATTCTCCTTAAGAGAAGGAAAAGTCACATCCATAGGAGTAGGTGGACAATTTTCCTTAGGATGGAGATTAGTTCTATCCAAGAGGGGAAGATCCTCATCTTGAAGAATAATAGGAATGTCAAGTGTTGGGGATATAGGTTGACTTAAGGATAATATCATATCATTCTTCCATTTTTTATAAGATTTAAAAAGAGCATCGCTCCTTGATGGAAGAGATTGAAATTGTTTAGGCCAAAAGAAATCAATAGGAACACCAAGGCTTCTTTCAGATGGATGAAATAAGCTATGATTCATAGTTATGATTTCTCCATTGTGAGGAAATTTAAGACACTTGTAGATTGGACAAGAAATATCCTTCATGGAAGATATCCAAGGATAGCCCAACTTCACATGGAATTGCTCAGAAGAAGGTATGATAACAAAGTCAACATCCATGGATCGAGCATGAACTTCAACAAGAAGAATGATAGAACCAATGGTAGGACAAGAGAAGGTATCAAATAACTTCATAACCACACTAGAAGCATCATAGATTGTCTTATGTAATCCTAAAGTGAAAAGATACTCTTAAGTTATGACATTGACCATACAAGAGGGATCAATAAGGGTACCACGACAAGGGATATCATTAACCTTTTCAACTATGTATATAGGGCCATTGGGTGCTCTAATAGTCTCACTAGGGTCAAATGAAATACAAGGATCCTTAGGCATATCTTGCATTTATACCATATTAACCAAGTTTTGAGCCATAGAGGTGAATTCTTCAAAAGTGAGAGAATTAGGCACAATCTCAATAATGTTAAAGGTATGAGATGGCAAGGGATTAGTGAAAATCTTAAGATTTTGATTAGGAGGAGCAACTAATTTATTCCCTTTATCATTCACACCTATCATAGATATAGTATTATTATCAGTCAAGTCTTGAACCTTATTTTTTAATGCAAAATATTTCTTACTATCATGACCAGGTTGATGATGAAATTGGTAAAAGGAATTATTATCAATATAAGGAGATACAAGTTTGGAAGGATCAATTTTTTTTATAGGAGGTTTGATAACATTTATGTGCAACAACATAGATTTAATACTATTTAAAGATTCATTCAAAGGAGTAAACTCTCTTTCTCTTTGAAAAAAGTTATAAATAGAAGCCACACCTATTGTAGCATTCATATGGTTGTTGTTGATTGGATCATTGAACTTGATGAAGCTTTTTGTTGGTTTGAACTTCACAAATGGTTGTTGAACACTCTCCCCCTCATCACTCAGAGCCATATGAGTGGATTGCTCCATTTGACTCACAGCCAGTTGATAATTGTGGAGTATTGCACACAACTACAGAAAGGAAGTAAACTCAGACAAAAGAAGCTTTTCCCTAATATCTTTTTGCAGATTAGAAATGAAAATTCTTTGAATATCATTATCAGGTACATGAAAAGAAATTTGAGCACAGAAATGCTTATATCTACCAATAAAATTAGTCACTTTTTCTTTAATACCTTGTTTAGAATGCATTAAATCAGTCAAAGTGATTTTAGGACCAATGTTATTTTGAAATTATTGTATGAAAGCATTTGCTAGTTGTTGAAAGGAAGTGATAGAATAAGAAGGAAGAGAGAAATACCATTGTAAGGCCTTATCTCTTAGTGTTCTTGTAAAAAAAATTGTAAGCAATCATTGATCATAGCAAAATCAGTACACAAGGTTTGAAATATTTTGACATGAATAAGAGGATCACCTTTTCCATTATAGAGTTCCAATTGACAGATCTCAATATGTTTAGGTGGCATGACTTTAACAATATCAAGAGAAACTGGGCTCGGAACATCAAAGGTGGGCACACTAAACTAGGATTGACTCATAAAAGAAATTTTTTGTTGTAAGGAAGACACGGTTTGGAAAAGATTGTTAATTGTCATTTTGGTAGAAGAAATGATGTTAGACATAGATGATTGAGAAGGTGGCGTGATGTTGTTGAAAGAAGGCATGGACTGAGAATAAGGTGGTGAGAAATTATGATAACTAGGCATTGGAAATGATTAGGTAGAAAAAGGGACACTTAAAGGAGGAATAAAGTTGTTGAAGGAATTGCCCCCTTGTGTCACATTGATTGGTTGAGGAATAGTAGGAATATTCATGGAAGACATAGGTAAACATGGAGGATTAAATGAAGAAGAGGGATTTCCCCCATGACCTATGGTTGTAGGAATGCCATCTTGAGTTCAAGTAGCCATGATGTTGGATGTGAAAGTAGGAATACTTGTTATAGGAGTAGTCAAAGGAATAGAGGAATTGACTTGTGTTGAAGGTTTTGAGTAACCTAGGGTTTTGACACAGCTATTGATAGGCATGACATTAGAATCGACAATATGGGCAATTTCATGCAATATATCAATTCCATTCTTATCACTTTGAAGCATGCGTTTAAGACCTTCAATTAATGGAAGAGCTTAACTATTAGGGTACTCTTGGGACATCCATTAGTGAAAGCTATAAAATTGATTATCCAATGTAGAAAGTTGATCTAAAGAAACCCTAGTTGAAGATTCTTCTTCATCATGAGATACATCAATAGGCACATGATTAGGATGGGAAGAATTAGCATGATCCTCATTAAAGAAGTCACCCAAATTAGGCTTCATCTCCTCCGTAATTAAACCTTGGGAAGCCTTAATTCAAATGCTTCATCTAATGGGGATAGGATAGGTAGGACTAATAGTGGTAAAACTCATGCACTAGAGGAAAAATTTTAATTTTGAATTATAGAACAAAGTTTACAAAATTGAATAATGGAAAATGCAAGGACATAATGATTACACAATTTGAAATTTGTTGGGGGAAGAGGATGACATAATTTATAAAAATAAAAGGAGATTAGAATTTTAAAATTAGGGCCAAGGGAATATCACTTAATTTAAAAATTAGAATTTTTAAAATCAGGGCAAACAATAATTAACCTCAGAATTTTTAAATGAGGGCCAAGGGAAATGTTGAATTTTGAAGGTATTTCTGATTCTAGAGGGCTTAAAAACCGATAAAATTAGCCAATCTTCTGGATTTAGGTTATTAAATATAGTCATAACAGTCTCCCAAAATTTCAGGAAAAAAACCAACCATGGTAGGAACCACATGGTCCGACCAACATTTTTCAAAAATTTTAGGGATGGATATTACGATGATTTTAAAGCTAACCCCCCCAAAAATGGTGAATTTTATGATCCCTAGATGGGCGAAATGAAGGTGCAAATGTAAAATAGGACCCTATTAGGGTTTTGAAGAAATGGAGGAATTGAATTACAATTTTGAAAAGGGTCAAACCTAATGGCTAGGGACACCTTGGAAAATGTTTAGAAATCTGAATTGAAATGAAATTGATTTGAAATTCACACAAAATCCAATTAATTTTAAAAATTAGGGTTTGATGACCTAACCAATTAATTTTGAAATTTGAATTTTGGGGAAAAATGGGGAAATTGAAAATTTGAATAGTAGGATTAAAGACAAATTTGAGAACAATCAGAAATCTGAAAATTAAATAGAAAACCAATTTTTGCACAAGTTCAAGATGATATTTGAAAATTAGGGTTTTAATAAGTAACCTCTTAATTTTGTAAATTTTAATTGCAAATTGAACAAGACAATGAGGAAACTGAAACTGACAATCAAAACAATTTTCAAATCTAAGATAACCACAAGCAATTTTTACAAATCACAAGTTTAATTTTAATTTTAAAATTAGGGTTTTTAATGAATTAACCACTAAGTTTGCAGAAATTTGAAACTTGTAAATGAAAAATATGCAATTTTGTTCAAAGGAAAGCATGCAAGATGTTCGGTTCACCAAAATGTAATGGTGGGAAAATGGTGAATGATAAATCAAGAAGGAAAACTACCCTTTCCCTCAAAGAGAGATGAGAGTTTCGCTATCGATTACCATTTAAGCACTTTTCACCATTACATTAGGAAGGGAGAGAAGATAATTCACTAGATCCAATCTCTCCACACAAAGATCGTAGATTGAATTCTGAATGAATTGGGAATACTAAGTTGATCCCCTCTTCCTTGTTTGATTTAGAAAAGAAATTGATTGAATTATGTAGTGCAAAATTGACAAAGAATTGATTGTAACTTGAGATCGGAATATGGGATGAAGTTGTGCACCTGGATCTGGTAGTAAAATGTTGAGACAAAGTTGCCCTACAAATTTGAGGAAAAGTTGCCTGGACCCTGGCGGTAATTTACATGGTCCTTCGAAAAATCTGTGAAACAAAAAGGGTTTTTCTGCCTCTGCAAATGAAGCCCGAATTAGAAAGTACAACCACATAAAAGAGAGGAAAATGGGTTGCAATTGGGGGTTTGTCTTTAGGACAAACCCAAATTTTGGAATTTACTTGCAAGTAGATGTAAATGAAAGACTGAATTGTAAATCACCTCAAAGGAGGTTGTAGTAGCAATGTTGATAGAAATTCTTGTGTGGAATTTTCTGTTGAAATCAATCTCCTCTTCAATGGTTGAATCCTTTACTTGAATGCAACACCTAGCCTTGAATGGAGACTTGAGAATGCTCAATTGTGGAAAACAATGCTTGATTGCTTGTGAATTTCCCAGTCATCCAAGTTATATAAATGAGAGAGAAAATGCCCCCTTAAATACATGTTGGTGGATTTGAATTTCGTCATGGGCCGACATCGGGGAGTTTCCCGCCCAAGGCACAACCCACAATGCATGTTCTAGGAAGGGTCCTACCCCAAAATAGGGCAGAGAAAGGGGCGCCATGCCCCTATCCAAGGGGGGATAGTGGTGCCATGCCCTTGTCCTACCCCTTTCTCTAGGATAGAATGAGGTCGGGGTGATGCAAAGGCCAAGGAAGAAGTTGTTTCTGCAAGACGAGCAATCTCCAGTCTCCGATCAGGCTAGAGGATTCAACTTTACATACATAAGGACCCTAATGCAGTCAAAAATTGCTAGGGTCACAAATTTATGACACTATAGTATGTATACATACATATATATATGTATGTATATATGTGTATGTGTATGTGTATGTATGTATGTATATATGTATGTATGTATGTGTGTGTGTATGTATGTATGTATGTATGTATGTATGTATGTATGTATGTATGTATGTATATGTATATGTATATATATATATATATATATATGATTATTATATATATTATTTTAACTTTAACATAATAGAAAATTATAATATTAAAAATAAGACAAAAATGTAGAGAATAATATACTGAACCATAGAACCATATTAATTTATATGTACTGAATATCCTTAAATTTAAAAATCTAAATAAAAATACTTCGAAACAAAAACAATCACAATTCTTATTGGCGAAGTTGATTAATAACAAGCTAAGAAAAATAGATTGCAATAGCCCAATGGAAGCTAGTCTTAAGTTTCTAGGACATTTAGCATTATAGTTTAAGATTTTTGACATTTTATGATTGTTGAAGATTAAAATTATTACAAAAATTCTAATAATTTTGGTTATTTGTAAAGGCTGATTGTTTACAAAGAGTCCATTAGAGCTCATGTCTTATTGAGTGTGAAAGAATATATTCATAATTTTTTTTGTAGTTAATGTCTTTAATACAAAAATAGTCCTATAAGATGTTTAAAAAAGGTCAACATAAGAATCTTTTATATTGATTTTGAATAATAAAATAGTGTCTAAGACATAATATAAAATATAATTCTTATTGACTAAATCCATCTTTTAGTTACTTTAATATAATTTAGTTCACTAGACACATGACATTTAAATTTAGTTTAACAATGAGTCACTTTGTAAAGCATGTGAATAATAAGACCATAAATATTCATGTTTACAGACCATGTAGTTAAGATTATAATTATTATTTCTATTAGTAATCAAAATGAAATGGCCTTTCAATTTCTATTTATAGAACGCATAGCCCCGAATTATTTCCCCTATCAACGGGCTAGGTTGGTTAATCTCCCTTTCTCCATTAGATCAAAAATTAAGTGGAAATCCTCGAATTCTAAGTGGATAACAATAAATTTTGATGGGACCAAAGGAAATCCATGTCTAGGTGGTATGGGATATATTTCTAGAGATGAAATTTCAATAGTAGTACTAAAATTTAGGGAAAAAGATAAGAAGCAGGTGTTTGTCTGACCATCTTAACCACAATCAAATTATAATATTTTTTTATAAGATTTTACATATAAGTAGAAGACTCGTGCTTGGATGTGACACATATTTTTTTAGATTTTTTTTTAAATAAATAATTAATTATTATTTTTTATTACAAATTTTTTAAAATATAAAAAATTGTATGTCAAGCCACCATAACTGGGTCAAAACTTTTTGAAATTCATTTTTTTTTTAATCCTATAGTATATTAAGCATAGAATGTGACACATGTTTCAACTTCAAAAAATGTGATACTGTTTGAAAGTTATAGATATTTTTTTTAATTAGCCTATCAATTGGTACATTAGTTTGAATATTGCCACTTTTTGTTCTGTCATGATCCTACACATACCCAAATAAAGGTAGCGATGGTCTTTAGGAGTTTATCGTTCTTGAAAAAATCCCTAATCATCACCACCCTGTAATCCTTAACAATGCCCCTATATACAGTTAAAAATGGTCTGAAGATAATTAACTAAATAAGCAATTATCTTAATTAATCCCCCTTCCCAATTTAATTGAATTCATTAAGCAATTTGATTAAATTCCCCCTTTCATCTACTTATTAATAAATCTAAGGATTTATTTAATAGGTTCATTTTCATAATCCCCTTTGATTAATTAATTCTCCCCCCATCTTCAATCAATTCTTCTAATCCCCTAATTAATTAAAACAAATCAATTTATGAGTCGTTGAGAATTAATTAGTATTATTTGAATTTTTAAATTCAAATTACCCACATACCTCCTTATCCTAACCTCCAATGGTGTGGATACTCTTCCCTTGAGATACATGGCATTCTTGGGCCACATGTCCCCTTTCTTTAGACACTTGCTCTCTCGTGAGAAAAGCTTCTTGACACTTGTCACCATAGAGATGAAAAATGTTCTCTTTCATCCAACCTCTCTAGAAGCTTCTTGACACTTGTCACCATAGAGATGACAAATGTTCCCTTTCATCCAACCTCTTTTCCAACCACCTCCAATTTCACCATTGATATCTTCAGACTCAATCTTGACCGTTGATTCCTGCCACCTCACCCCTAGCCTTGGAAATCCTATAAATATACCCCATTTTGGAGCAATAATCATCCCATCTCATTTACATTTTATACATTGTTACTAGAGGCATATATCTCTTAGCATATCATTTGAGCATTGTTATTATAGGCAATTGCATCTTAGATCTAGCTTATTTTCTAGCATAATTGTTGAATTGTGTAGCTTAATCATTCTCTTTTCTAGCTTAAATGCATCATTATCATTTCAAATCCTCCATCTATATGTAGTCAAGTCACTGGAATTTGCTTATCTAGATTTGAGAGCAAATCTACACTCACATTTAATAGGAGGCAATATATCGATTAGCCATAGTTTTATCTTTATTTATTTTAAATTTTCTAACCATGCTTGTAATGATCTATTGAGTGTTTTGTGTTGTATTTGTAGGTATCACACTTCACAAGCACAAAATTTTGGCACCCACCATGGGGCCAAAATTATCATTTTTGGCCTCTCAAGCTTCATCAACATTCATCTCTGCTCAAGTCTGGTTGAGAAATTCGTACAAGCTCCTTTTCTGGCTCGTATGAATTTCTTTGTGAGTTGGCATGATAATCCTTTCCTACTCATATAAACTCATTTCTTTGTTGTACGAGCCTATTTCTGCATTCTCACAAGACCTAAAGTTTTTTCGTACAAGCTAGTAAAGCGTGTCGTATGACTTTCTGCTTCTTTTTTGTTTAATAGATTGCATTTTAGGGTTTTTAGGTTTTAATCCGATCATTATTAACGCTAACCCTAGTTTGTTTATGAGTTTTTTGGTAGCCTAACTAGTTTTGCAGGACAATTGTCAAAGTTACGCTAGCCAAAGACTTATTTCAACCAAACACATCATGAATACTAATGGATCTATTTTGCAGGTTGCCTAAGAAGAATTGAACAAAACTTTGTGTATGACTTAATTTTTTCTAGGCACACTTGTCTTTTGCTAAAGGAATGAACAATAATGTATTTTGTGTTTTTGATGATATGCGAGTATTCTCTCACCTTTCTTAGGTGTTCAAAAAGATAGAATCATCTTTTACTTTCATTAGTGCATATCATTAGCAGGCCTGCCCTCCCTGTTAGGCCCAATATGGAAAGCTAATGTACTGAGAGGGGAGGGGTGAATCAGTACTTCAAAAATTTTCTTGAATAATAACCTTATTGTTATGCATAAATAGAATAGTGCAGTAACATAAAATAAAGTTAAAACAAATAGATAACAATCATACATGATTCACTCCATAACACATATATTTTGGTTATGCAGAAACTCTTGGTTAGAGAGAAAAACTACAGTGGGGATGGCACCCACAACTTCACTACTACAATAATAAGGAATCCTCGGTTAGAGCTACATTTAGCTATTTCTAATAGCTTACCCTATTAGGAGTAACAAGATCTATTAGATCTACCTTGCTAAAGGATTTTACAACATTTATTCTGAATGCTGCACCTGATTAGAGGCTTTACAATTTATAGACTTGGTTAGAGTCTTTTACCCTATTAAAGGTTTCTCTTTCAACTTCATAATATTACAATAAAATCATTACAAATATCTGCAACTTTACATCTGAAATGTTATAGAAAATTCTATGTGCTCAGAATAAGATTACGTTTCTTATAGCATACCTCGATAACCCATACAGTAACTCAGTAAACCCTTTTGTTTACTCTATTCTTCGACTATTCTCTAAAAACCTTCTCGGTGACCTCTGTGTCTCTGTAATAGTCTTCCTTCATTCATACATGCACACACCTTGCTCTTAACTCATGCTGTATAAATAGATCTCTTAAAATGGTGATCCGATTCATTGCTTCAATCTTACAAACAAGATATATCGAATGAATAACTATACAAAATATTTCATTGGTTAGATTGTCCTTGTAATCATACACAATCTTCTGGTGCAATTCCCAATGTAATAACACTTAGATGTGCCTCGATCTTGTAACACGTTTTCATATGCATGTCCAGGTTCAATGTATCTGGTAACACGTTTCACTCGGTGTATGTCAACTTGGTGTGTCATCTTTACTGCTCAGTAGTCTCAAAAAGATACTCAGTAGACAGCTCGGTGTATACTGTGTTCTGTAACTACTTTCTTCTGTAACTGACTAGACTGTGCATATCGACTTCTCTATGTATATACTGACTGCATGATTCGGTAGTGCTAACCAACTAGAATGTATAGTATGACTTTGAATATAAAACTAATGGCAACTTGATAAGTAGTAACATTCTCCCCTTTTGACATTAGTTGAGATGTTTGACAAAAACTATTTTCAAAGTCATAACTCAAAAATCTATATACTTGCAAAATGACTATACTTGACAATAAATACAATAGTCAATAAAATAGTATATTCAGATATACTCCCCTTATCATTATTATGTACATAACTCTGATTTTGTATGCTTGGTTCTGTGCTTGTGTGATTTGCTGGCTCTGCATACTCTGTATACTCCCCTTGTATACAATACTCAAAACTGTATTATCAAAATTGTATCACTCCCTAAATATAGTATATTACTCCCCTTATGTAGTATTACTCCCCTTTTTTGACAAACATTAAAAACTTAATTTCCATCCGGGGGCGGTAACTAATCAAAAAGAGATTTATACTTCGTCGGGGTGTCGGTGAGTGTGACTGAGAGTGCATCCTTTACACTTTCCATTAAAGAATTTTGTGCTTGAATATCAGCTAATAGTGATATTAAGCCATCAAGAGTGCTTCCCTCTTGTGTAGTAGATAGGCATGTATCTCTATTAATTTGTTCTTGAACTGATGAAAGATGAGGAAGGAATAATGTCTAGAGGGTCATTATATCCATCCGGATCTTATGTTCTTCATTTCTTAGTTCTAACTATTGAGCCATGAGCTGTTGAAGCTTGGTATAAAAATTCTGAGCTGAATTTGGCTCTGTGGTCAACTTATTTGAGAGATCGGTGATCTCTTTATCAATTGCATCAGTTTTATTCTTGATATCTTTAATGAATAAGGAAAATGTACAAAATTTCTGAAATAAATAAAGAATATACTTGAGTTGAGGGGACAACTCAGCAATGAATTTGACAAGCTTGACTTTTCCTATAGCTAGAGCTTTTTGTACCTCTTCTATCATTTTTGTAGTAAGCTCTTTATCTTTTAGCTTGCTCAAGTACTCAGATGCATCAATTCCAAATGTTTCTATTTGATTAAGGAGTTCATCCAGTTGAATGTGGATGGCTGTATCGATTGACACTGTAGCTGATGGTAGCATTTCTATTAGCAATGTCTTCACCTTCTGTAGTACTTTATTCTTCTTTTGAATGGCCATTTGTTTCTCTTGTTCGGCCTTAGCTTTGCATAGTTCACCAAAATCAATAAGTTCTTGCCCCTTTAATTTTGAGATATCTACATTGGGCAACACTATCAGTTTAGTCAAGTCAACTTTAAAGCTATGCTTTTTCACTTTCTTCTCTTTACCTTTGGTCGGTTGTACCAAGACAATTACTTGTGAGGCTTGTTGACCCTCGATAGGTTGCTTGGTAAATGCAACAATTTGGTCTGTTCCTATAGCCATTGTGGTGTCCTTGGGTGTCTCGGTACTAGAGGTCTCAGCTACTACATTCTCAGTGCTTGACAGTGCTTGAGAGGTCATTTCTTGAGTTGTACCTTTTGTTGCTTCAGACTGGTGACCTTCGGTGCCTTGTGATGTATCTTTAGGTGCTTCGATAGAGACAGGTGGCTTGACTGGTGCATAAGGCTAAACTTGTTCTAAAATAGACTCACTAGATACAAGTTTTGCATAGGTAGTGCCTTCTATCATTTCCTGCTCTAGTGCTTCTGCATCCATGACATCTTCATCAATCTGAATAGTGTTAGTTGGGTCTTGCTCGGTAGCATCAAGACCTTGCTCGGTGACATCAGGATATTGTTCGGTAACATCAACAATTTCAACTTGAGATTGTTCACCGACATCTTTTAGTTTGAAGATTTCCTACCACTTTGCATTTGTCTCATTTTCTACATCAATGTATAGCCCATTCATCAATTTAAAGGCTCTCTGTTTGACAAGAAATTTAGAATTGTAGGTTGTCAAATGCTCCTTTATTTTTGCTACAGACATATCAGGAAATAGATGGACTAGACTTCTTTCTCTAATTTGTTTCTCTGAGTCCATTGCATATTTCCACCTATTATCAATATGTAAGTACAATTCACTCGGAAGTGACTTTACTAGTTCTAATGGAGCTAGCCGAAACTTTAGAAGTGTGCAAAAGACAGCTTCTTCAATTTGTCGCTTCTCATCATTATTCCTAGTCTCATACTTGACATATCTAAATCCTGCAAATCCACCATATTCTTTAAGATTGGCACAAAAATTTTCAACACTATGAATATTTAACTTCTTGCTTTTTACAATCTGGAATTTGCTTGCATCATCAGATTCTATATCACTTGACTCTTTTGCGAAAATGAGTCTTCGAGTAGATTTCTTGTAGGTCTTGGTTACCTTGGGAACAATAACACCCTTTTGTTTCTTACTCAGTGATGCAACTGATGCTCTAGTGTTAGGTCTCTTTGTTGGTGGAGTTGGTAGGGCCTTTGTAGTGTCCAGTTTCTTTCTTTTCAAAACTTTACCCTTAGGCAACTCAGTACTCAATGTTATTGCTTCCTCTTGAGCTTCAGATTCCTCTTCGATAATGGCAAGAGTGCCTTTGACAGGTGTAGAGGAGGACTCTTCTCCGAATTTCTCAAATAAAACCTTTATCATCTTTGTAGCCTTTCTTGTAGCTTTAGGTACTACAATGCTCATTTTCACCTTTTCCTTAACTTCTTCATAAGTTCCATATCTTAGTTCAGTAGCATGCCTTGGCAGTGTGAGATATGCATCAATTTGTTGTTGTGTGATATCATAGTCAATCTTGTAACCCATTGATGGCAAAGATTGAGTCCTTGGTTCTACAACATTCACATAGCAGTAATCGGTGTCTACCTCAAAACATATATCATCCTTATATTTCTCTACCAGCTGTGGTGGAATCCGATACCTATTGTGCATCTTTTCTTGAAATTTGTTGAAGTAGTCATCCATGATATCATTAAAATTATCTCCCAATTTCTTGATAAAGTCATTAATTTGATGGGTGATTGGTAAGTGTAGCTCCCAACACTTTACCGACTAGGGGAAAGAACTTCTCAAAGTAGAAAAACATGCATACAAGAAGTGAACCAAACTTTAGTGTATTTGCTGAGTTGTTCTTTTTTGGCTTCCTTATTGTGTTCAGGTTCTCAAACAAGTTTTTCAATAACACTTCACATAAATCTACTTTCATTCCCTTTTTCACTATTTTATAGGCTAAGTCAACTACTGCACAGGGTACACTATTTTCCCTTGCTGATTGGAAGAAATAGTAACCAATTACTCTAATTGCAAACTTAAGTTCTGTATTAGTGACATTATTCAGTTTCAGTCCTCGGTAATCAAATTCTACTCCAGTTAAACTGATTAACTCCTTCTGTGATATCATTTTTTGTGCTCGTGCATGATCATAGATAGGATACTCGGTGATCACATGAATGATTTCCTTAGTGATTTTGAATGGTTGCTCCTCTAGCCACATAAAATCATCATGAACTCTGCTTAAAACAAACTTAACCCACTGGGGTTTGAACACACGGGGATAGGCTAGGGCTTTAGTTAATCCCTTGATTTTGATATGCTCGTACTTTCTATCCATTTTTCCATCGGTACATAGTTCATCATATGTGTCACTAATCTCAACATGACCTAGTTCTTCAACACGACATTTGGTGAAGAATCTAAGATCTTCGACTAACAAGACTCGATCCGGGATGAGTGAAAAGGCAATTTTGTCATCTGGTTCAAAGGTGACTTTAGGAGTCAAAGTGTATTTCAGTGAGGGCTTCTCCACATTCTTGACAACTACGGGATCTTGGATCTTGGGTGCCATTTGTAAATTTCAGATAAAACTAGCAAACTATCCTTAGGGTTTGACGGTTTACAAATGGTAGACGATTCACACTCGGTAGATAATAGCAATTTGACAAGATTGAAAAACCAGCTTGACAATGTGATGAGATTTGATGTAAATACCTTGGATTCACTTTGAATGAAGTTTGATCGCCTTGATTTGCTCTGCTCTGATCTCTTGAAAACTTGGTGAATGAAAATGACTGCGAAAATACCTTTAAGTACACAAAATACCTTAATGGGCTCCGTGCAAGTTAGGTCAAAACATTAAATGCACTCAGTTTACCTTTAATCGATTTACTCTCATTTCTTTCATTTTAACCGAGTAACCAAATTTCCTTCATTTACTAACTTGACAGGCTTCCTGTATTCACCGACTTGATAGGTTTCCTATAAAGTACTTTTGATAGAATTTCAAACTTACCAATGCATCTTAACTATACAAATTTTGAATTTAGTACATAATATAATAGGAATTGTTATGATTTTAACCTTTAGAGAATGCAGTCCCTTCATACCTTTTCTGATTAATTTGGAATAGGTGCACCTAACTCGGTAGGTAAGGTACTTTCTTCATCTGACATGATTTCCTTCTTTTTCCAAATCATCTTGAATTTTTCTTTTATCTCTTGAGTGTCTCCTCTAGGTTGATCTCTGCAATCTCTAGCTAAATGTCCAACTTTGTGACAATGAAAACATGACATGCCAGGATTTCTCCATGATCTTCGGTTGTTCATTCCAAACCTTATAAAATAGTTGGCACTTATATGTCCATATCTTCCACAATATTCACACCATATCCTTGTTTTTTCTAATCCCATGGTACTGCTGCATATTGTCGATAAGGATCTGTGTGAGTTTGGTAACCTCTAGTGTGTGCTCGGTGTGCGGACCACATATAGTTCTTTTTCTTAATCCAACACTTCTCAGTACTATGTCCATATCTATTACAGTTTTTACAAAACCCTTTGAATTTTTCCTTCTGATAGTTGTTAACAGACTTTGTCCTACATTGATTAGATGTGTGACCATATTTATTGCAATTGTAACAATAATCATTTGACTTAGTGATATTTGGTTGCTTACCTTTTCTGATCTGGCATATGTTGGTAGTATGACCTTAATTTCCACAGTAGTAGCAAATAGGCTTCTTCCTTTTGATTTTATTCCTATTTCCAGCTTGCTTTGATGATTCTCCTCTCTCGGTAGTATGAATTCCTTTCTCAGTAGATTCTTTTCCTTTGTAACCAAGTCCTGCATCTTTGTTGGGTCTTCTTGTATTCAGTTGCTCATCCAACATCTTTGATGCTTCATAACTCTTCTTCAATGTTTCTTTGGATTTCTTCTCTATTTCAAGTTCATTGGTCAACCTTGATACTTCAAGTTTCAATGCTTGATTTTCATCAGTCTTTAGAATTGCTTCATGATGTGCATACCCAGTTGATCTATCATATTTTGTTGAATCCCAGTCAACCTTATGATTTCATCATTATTATTAGATACTAAGACTTCAATTTGTTGTTTCTCTCTCTATAGATCTCTTTATTTATCCTCAGTTGTCCTCAATGCATCTAGATTTTTAGACATCTATGTGCTGAAATGTTCATGTTCTCTTTTCATTGCTTTTAGTTGATCAGCCAATGCTTTGTTCTTTTCTTTCAACACTCCAATCATTTCTTTAGTTTCTTTAGATATATTGTTCTCAGATGATGTCTCAATTTGTTCCACTAACTCTTGAGAATCTTTCAAGTCATCAAATAATCTTCTTCTTACTTTCAGATCTTTGCATTTGCCTTTGCATTTCTGCAATCACTTAATTTGCATGATCTAGCTCTTCTTGCAGATACACAATCCTCCAAGATTGTTTATAGCCTTCCATTGATAAGATCTTTCTCATTAGGTAGTTACACCCTTTTCCAAGATTCAAGCTCTGATACCAATTGTTAGGCCCAATATGGAAAGCTAATGTATTGAGAGGGGAGGGGTGAATCAGTACTTCAAAACTTTTCTTGAATAATAACCTTACTGTTATGCATAAACATAATAGTGTAGTAACATAAAATAAAGCTAAAACAAATAGATAACAATCATACATGATTCACTCCATAACACATATATTTTGGTTACGCAAAAACTCTTGGTTAGAGAGAAAAACTACGTTGGGGATGGCACCCACAACTTCACTACTGCAATAATAAAGAATGCTCAGTTAGAGCTACATTTAGCTATTTCTGATAGCTTACCCTGTTAGGAGTAACAAGATCTGTTAGATCTACCTTGCTAAAGGATTTCACAACATTTATTTTGAATGATGCACCTGATTAGAGGCTTTATAATTTATAGACTTGGTTAGAGTATTTTACCCTGTTAAAGGTTTCTCTTTCAACTTCACAATATTACAATAAAATCATTACAAATATCTGCAACTTTACATCTAAAATGTTATAGCAGATTCTATGTGCTTAGAATAAGATTACCTTGCTTATAACATACCTTGGTAACCCATATAGTAACTCGGTAAACCCTTCTATTTACTCTGTTCTTCGACTATTCTCTGAAAACCTTCTTAGTGACCTCTATGTCTCTGTAACAGTCTTCCTTCATTCATACATGCACACACCTTGCTCTTAACTCATACTGTATAAATAGATCTCTTAAAATGGTGATCCAATTCATTGCTTCGATCTTACAAACAAGATATATCGAATGAATAACTATACAAAATATTTCATTGGTTAGATTGTCCTTGTAATCATACACAATCTTCTGGTGCAATTCCCAATGTAATAACACTTAGATGTGCCTCGATTTTGTAACACGTTTTCATATGCATGTCGAAGTTCAATGTATCTAGTAACACATTTCACTCGGTGTATGTCAACTCGGTGTGTCATCTTTACTGCTCGGTAGTCTCAAAAAGATACTTGGTAGATAGCTCGGTGTATACTACGTTCTGTAACTGCTTTCTTCTGTAACCAACTAGACTGTGCATATTGACTTCTCTGTGTATATACCGACTGCATGATTTGGTAGTGCTAACCGACTAGAATGTATAGTATGACTTTGAATATAAAACTAATGGCAACTTGATAAGTAGTAACACTCCCAAGGAGCTAATAACTCTTAGCCATTAAGGTCAGTGAGAGGGGAACGGATTAAGTTGGAATGGCTAACACTAAGTAATCCAACCCACTATAAAATAAATGTGATTTGATGAAAATGAAGTGAATGGTAGTGCTTAGGAATATCTCTTCATCTTACCTTTAGGTATAGAAAACCTTGGTTTTCAAGGCTGGGAGACCTCTTAATTGAGTATTATACCCTGACCCATCGAACGGTTCCCTTACTAGTTCCGGTTAAATTAGAAGCTACCCGATTCACCTCTAAAAGGGTGATAATCTTTGTACAAGAGAGATAGTAACTCTCCCAAGGAACTTGCCATATCGTGCCCCCATTAGTGTTTAAAGTCAAATAATACAGCATTGAGAATCAATTGCATGAGACTCAGTGACTGTATTCTGATTAGCTATTGGGTGTGTACCTAATCTTGCAAGTAAAGGTTTTCTCTCTCAGCCAAATTTATTAGGGTTTATCATGCTTGAGGTCACTTATCATATCACTTGTTTTCTGTGTATTCATCCCTAAATCAAAAAAATCAAACATCTAAAACTAGAAAACATAAGAAAAACACCATAATTCATTAATCAAAATTCGACCAAACAAACACATTTACCTCTATTCTATTATCTGTCGTACAAGGCATTTATATTGTTGTATGGTTTAGGAAAGTTTGTCGTACTAACTAGTCATTTGTCGTATGAGATTAATCTTTAGTCGTATGGTTCAAAAAAATTTGTCGTACGAGCCTGTTCTTTTTCACATGAAAATCCTAGTTTGTTGTATGGTCTTGTATCTTTTGTTGTTTGAGGCTGTATAGTTTGTCATACAAGTCTCTGTGTCTACCAGTCCAGAGTTGTGTCTTGCATGCCTTTTTTAGATCTGTCTTTTTTGCTTCATCAATTTGCAGTAATCATAAATTCCTATTCTCTGTCAAGTTGTGCTTGCATTGTCTCCTTGGTTCGCTTGGTCAAGTTATGATCTATCAAATCCAAATTTAGAACATAAACACCTCAATATTTTCAAGTTCTCACCCTCAAAAAGTTCAAGATCTAAACATCTCAAAGTGCATTATCACCCTCTTTGATAAACTGATCACTCAAACATAGTTTCTCATCAGGAAACTGAAACATTTGGTCAAGATACTCTTGTCCCACATCATAGGATATATCATTTCTACTGGACTTGGTTCTTATCAAATCATCACAATTGCACTCCAAAACCAAAGATTGAAAAACTTGCAAACTTCTAAACACTTGAATCATCTTTTTGTGTCATATTGTGCTATCACATTTACATTGACATTTGATCACTTATCAAAACAACTTTTGGACAATCGAACCCTTGAAATAGAAACATAAACATTTGAAATAGCTGAAAATCATATCAACATGATATACCAAAGGAAAATACAAGTAAGAAGACAACATATCAGAGCAATCAAACAAGTTCAAAATCAAAATCAACTATGTTGACATGTCACAAGGATTCAAATACATCTCCAAAGAAAGGCGACTCTTTTATGCAACTCTTAAAGATATCCCTAAAGGAGTTGGCTGAGAAATATCAAAATCATGCACTTATGTCTAGCAAAGGATCATCCCTCCATAAGAAAATTGAATCTCCAAAGGCATCTATTCCTACACCTCCTAAAAAATTACAAGAATCTTTGATAGTATCATCACCAAAGAATACATCCAAAGATGAAGTTTCCCAAGGGATATCCATAATTTCCATCAAACCTATTTCAAAGGATCCTATTCAAAGCTCCTCTCCTTCACATCCAAGCATTAATTCATTTCAGTATCCCTATAATGCTCCCTTGCAAATTGAAGTCCTGATTCATAGAACACTTGTTAAACATGTCCTAATAGATGGAAAAAGATGGTGTAAACATTTCCTCTTTGAGTCTTGTCCGTTCTTTAGGTTATTCAGAAGATGCAATTGATCCTCTAAAAAAGATCATATTCAAAGCATATGATGAAGAAGAACATTCCTCTAAAGGAATTATGGTATTACCCCTCAGAGTGGGACCTTTGCAAAAATACACAACATATCAAGTTCTAGACTTGGACTTATCATACAATATACTCTTGGGAAGACCATGGATACATGATATACAAGTTGTTACATCAACATATCATCAATGTCTAAAGTTTCCCTACAATGGGAAGGAAATCACAATCTCAACAGACTCAAATCCATTGCAGTGTTGTAGTAATTTGAAATCAGCTCAAGAGGTCATAGTTTCACATAACAAAGAGGCAGCATATTCAAACACACAATCCAAACAACAATAATTTGCATCAATTTTGTCAAACATGGAAAAAAAAATGCAGCTAAAAGATCAAGGGAATGAAGAATATTTGCTATCATGGAAAAACAAACAAGAGAAACTTAAAATTGAAAGGGAAGAAGTAGATGTAGCAGTCGATGTAGTTCACATGTATGTAGGACAAACATTAGGAACAAGCCTACTTGAATCAGGATCACATTCAACTAACTTGGACTTAATCGAGGACAATCAAGAGCTCCTTGTGAGAGGTCATTCTAATGAGAGTACCATTCTAGACATGGAAATACATATTGAAAGCCTTGACATCTCTATCATGACCCCTAATATGGTTGACATAATCAAACATGGGGATCCTTTATCCTTAATCTCTCCTGAACTTATGGATTGGGAAAATGAAGGACATACCACCATTGATACCTTTCCTAATGACCATGTCATATCCTTATATCTTAATGAAATCAAACCCACAACAAATTTCACCAGGGATTCTGATAACATATCTTCAAGTCAAGTGAGTGTTGAATCTCCTAGTCGCAAAAGTGAGCATAAAGAAAACAATATCAAGACTAATGTTGAAAACCATTTCTTGGCAACATTAGACCGCGAAAAAGTAAAAATAAAGGATGCATCTAACTGTGAAAACCTCCTTAAGGTGACGGAAGATGGGAGATTTGACACCTTACCTAAATTCTATCAAGAATAGTTATCCATCCTAATAGAACCAATAGAGGTAGTTATCATTGGCACAACTGTTCTATATCCAACAATTTCTCTATCAGAACTAGTAAGGCAAAAATATTTGGATCCCTTCAAAACATGGCAAATCAATTTAACCTGGTCATATATAGACATTCTAGGGTTCGATCCATATCTTACAATACATCACCCGAATATCAGTCCAGGAGCAAGCATCAATAATGGAACACAACATGTATCAGGAGCAGGCATTCTATTCATCACACCACAAGGTCATACAATTCCAAAAGCATACAAATTAAGCTTTCCATGCACCAACAACACAATAGAGTATGAAGCTTTTGTAACAGGTATCAAAATGGCTATAGAATGGAACATTACACAACTTCAAGTCTTTGGAGACTCTTAGCTCATCATCAATCAAATTAATGATGATTATCAAACAAAGGATGAAAAATTAATGCCTTATAAAAAGATGGTTGATGATATCAAGAGATAATTTATAGAAATAAATTTTTAGCAAATTCCAAGGAATGACAACAAAGCAACAGATGTCATGGCTACACTTGCTTCTCTACTTTAGACACAAGAAAATCAATAGCGTTATGAATTCCTGGTGGAAGAGTTATTTTACCCAGCTCATAATTGTCCCGATTCCAAACTATCTGTCACCTTGTTGGACATGATTCCTCCCGCTATGGTCAAATTTATACATACCTAAAAGATAACACCTTACCTCACGACTTATCGAAAAACCAAAAGAGAAACTTTATTCGCCAATCCTCCCATTTTACTCTTGTCGTGGATACCTTGTTTAAACAATGTCTAAATGGTACTCCTTTAAGATGTCTTGAACAAGAAGAATCTGAGAAGGCCTTACATGAAGTCCATAACAACATTTGTGCCACTCATTCAAGTGGTCTTACCGTTTCAAAAAAGCTCATATGTTTGGGCTATTATTGGCTAACTATGGAACGAGATTCATTTTAGATAGCTAGAACATGCAAACAATGTCAGATCCATGGGAATTTGATTCATGCACCAGCACAAGAATTTCATGCTTTGGCAACATATTGGCTTTTTTGCCAATGGGGTCTTGATCTAGTAGAAAAAATAAATCCTTCTTCATCTAATAGTCACAAATTCATCCTTGTAGCTACAAAATATTTTACAAAATAGATTGACACAGTACCTCTCATAAATATCACAGGAAAACAAATTGATGCATTTATCTTGAATTATATCATCTGTTGCTATGGAAAACCCATGAACATTATCACTGATAATGGGCAACCGTTCAAGAATCAGGATGTACAAGATTAATGTGATAAATTCAAGATCCAACACAGATTCTCCACACCCTACTATCAACAAGGGAAATGGGAAAGCAGAACCATCAAACAAAACTATTTTAAAAATCATCAAAAAGACAGTGAATGATGCTGGAAGAGATTGTCATATTCAATTAAACCCTTCTCTATGGGCCTACCATACCAATATCTGCACACCAATAGGTGCCACAACTTTCTCTCTTGTTTATGGATCAGAAGCAATACTGCCAATAGAAGTAGAGATACCTCCTCTATGAGTATCATTAAAAGGTCTCATCCCAAATGAAGAACAATGAGTATCTAGATTACAAGAGTTAGAACTGATCCATGAATGAAGACAAAATGTCTTTGATCATTTAAAGGTATATCAACAAACAATGTGTCGGGGTTATAATCATAGGGTCAAACCACAAATCTTTCAAGTAGGGGAACTAGTATTAAAAGAAAATCCATGCAACCAGAAAGATCAAGAAAAGAAAGGAAAATTTGAACCAAATTGGTTAGGTCCGTTTGTGGTCACAATAGTACCTGGATCAAGAGCATATCAACTATCAACATAGGATGAACATTAGCTTGAAGAACCCATCAATAGCATGCATCTAAAGAAGTTCTATGTTTGAAAAAGCAAAAAAAATCTAAAAATAGTGAAAATACAAAAAAAAAATGAAAAAGAAGAAAATAAAAAAAAATCAAATATGAGAAAAAGTGCAATAAAAACAGATGGTGAAAACCTAGCAAATAGGCACTATCTGTCTGCTATCTCTTCCATCTATTAGTTCATGCATCCTTCCACTTGCTTTCTTTTCCATCAATGCTATTTATATTCATAATAAAGCCTTTGTACATATGCAAGCATCCTGGGTGGCTTCTTGCCATGGTTTGGATCATTGGGTATATCATACTGAATTTATTTCTAGGCTTGGGGAAAAATCTTGCACTTAGCTGGGGGCAAAATTCTTGATCATTTTGAGCTTAATCAAATAGGTAGAACAAATAGTTAGACAACCCTTATCAAGCCAAAACTGAAACACATCCAACATTGAACACAAGATCAAATTATAAACCATGAAACTATCACAAAGTCAGTTTAAACGCATGGATGATATCTTTTGGATAATAATCTTAGCATGATGGTTCAACTTTTCTAGATTGATTTTCGCTATCATGATTTTTGAGTGATTCCAGGATGTCTTTGACTAGAGGAACAAGGATGAAACATGATATTTTCTTGTCTACTATCTGTAAATTAATCATTAATATGTGCAAATTTGTCTTAGGACATGATCATCAGAGTATCATCGAAGACATTTATGATTTGCATATAAAAATGGTTAATACTTCTTGTTTTATGCAAGCAACACTCAGGTCATCTTGGTTCAATTATACCTCGATGCTTGTGATAACTTTCCATATCAAAATCTAGGAAAGTAGTGCTCAGGTCATCATGGTTTAATTATACCATCGATGTTTGCACTCACTTCCCACATTTTAAAAAGCTCAGTGCTAACAAAACACAAAAATCCAGTGACTGGTCTGATCATAGCTTTGCATTTCATTTGCATTTAAGCTTGCATTTCATTCTTGCATGGGATCCTGCATGCTCCTTTTATCCAAGGTTAAATCTACCCCAGGAATCATCAAGGTATCATCACAAGTGTATACGCAATCGGATTGATGACTCATATCTCTCCAGCTATTGTCAACCCAGCAAAAATCTTATATTTCCTCAACATAACCAACATCAGCATATCTAAATCTTTCTACAACTTGATATCAACAAACTGTTAGTTCTTTATCCTATCAATCTTATCAATTGTATTGATTGATCTCATCAATTATACCATGTCTTATACATGATGTATCTTTCCTGAAACTAGACATTCTGATCATGTCTTATATAGGATATATCATTCTTGAAACCAAATGCTTTGATCATCTTTGTCTTATACAGGAGGTGTCATTCTTGAAACTAGACTGAATCTCGATCTTATCAATCTAATCAATCAAGCTTTATCACCATGATTGAAGAACTCACACTTTCATCAACAACAGTTATAGAAATCAAATAATTTCTAATCCGGATATCAATTTCGTAAAAATTCGTAAAACTCCAAAGATCAATTATCTCAATTGATCTCCCGAGGGGGCATCATCCTATCAGAATCTATCAATCAAGAGTGAGGGAATCCTATCGAACCAACATCATCATCAAAATGAGATTTTTTTTGAATCAATGCATCATCACACCTCACTTCAAAGAGGGGCAAAATGTATAACCTAAAAATGGTTTGCAGATAATTAATTAAATAAGAAATTATCTTAATTAATCCCCCTTCCCAATTTAATTGAATTCATTAAGAAATTTGATTAAATTCCCCCTTTCATATACTTATTAATTAATCTAAGCACATATTTAATAGGTTCATTTTCATAGTCCCCTTTGATTAATTAATTCAAATTAATTAATTCTCCTCCAATCTTCAATCAATTCTTCTAATCCCCTAATTAATTAAAATAAATTAATTTATGAGTTGTTGAGAATTAATTAGTCTTATTTGAATTATTAAATTGAAATTACCCATATACCTCCTTATCCTAACCTCCTATGGTGTGGATACTCTTCCCTTGAGACACATGGCATTCTTGGGCCACATGGCCCCTTTCTTTAGACACTTGCTCTCTGATGAGCAAGGATTCTTGGCACTTGTCACCATAGAGATGACAAATGATCCCTTTCATCCAACCTCTCTAGAAGCTTCTTGACACTTGTCACCATAGAGATGACAATTGTTCCCTTTCATCCAACCTCTTTTCCAACCTCCTCCAATTTCAACATTGATATCTTTAGACTCAATCTTGATTGTTGATTCCTACCACCTCACCCTTGGCCTTGGAAATCCTATAAATATACCCCATTTTGGAGCAATAATCATCCCATCTCATTTGAATTTCCTGCATTGTTACTATAGGCATATATCTCTTAACATATCATTTGAGCATTTTTATTATAGGCAATTGCATCTAAGATCTATCTTATTTTCTAGCATAATTGTTGAATCATGTAGCGTAATCATTCTCTTTTCTAGATTAAATGCATCATTATCATCTCAAATCCTCCATCTATAAGTAGTCAAGTCATTGGAATTTTCTTATCCAAATCTGAGAGAAAATCTACACTCGCATTTATTAGGAGGCAATAGATCGATTAGCCATGGTTTTATATTTATTTGTTTTAAATTTGCTAACCATGCTTGTAATGATCTATTGAGTGATTCTTGTTGCAGCTGTAGGTATCACACTTCACAGGCACGATAGCCCCAATACTCTCATAATAAAATAGGGGGGAAGCCGTCAAGTCTAGGGGCATTAAAGGCATTGAAGGAGAAATAAATTGTCCTGACATCATCATTAGAGATAATTTTTATCATGTTATTATTGTCTTTGTCTAAGAATACATTTGGAATAACCTCCAATAGGTCATACTCCTAGTATATAGCTCTCATACATCCTTATACATTTCTTAGAAGTAGGAAATAGCACTGAGACCAATCTATTCCGCACCATCCAAAATATTTTTACCATCTATAATATTTTTTATTGTATCTCTTCTTTTGTTTTCTAAGGTAGATTGGTGAAAGAATCTAGTGTTCTTGTCACCCCTTTAGAGATACTAAATCCTTGACCTCCACTTCTAGTCAATCTCCTCTTTTTTTTAACATTTAATGCCATTCCTCTTTGAGTTGTCTTTCCTTTAGTATGACATTTATATCTCAATTTTCCTTGTATCCATTAATTCATATATGTATTTAAGCTCTAATGATAACTATTTCATTTTCTAGACTATGTTGCCAAATTTTTATCAATTCCATCCATTGGCTTTGGTTCTAATGAACTTAAAACTTGAGGTAACTTTGAACATGGGAGTTCCAAAGATAAGGACATTCCACCAAGTCTCCATAATTTCCTTAAAGTCAGGATGAAGTGTCCATGTTACCTCAAATTGAAAGGGAAAAGGGCTTCTCTTATTGGCAAGATCCCATTGCAATGAAAGTGGATTATAATCCGAGCTAGATCTAGGAAGAGCATGCAAGATAATATGCGTGAGGATTTTCCATCCATTAGATATAATAAATCTATCCAACCTCACTTAGATTAGGTTATCTCCCAACCTTCTATTTCACTACATGAATAGAGTATCTTTAAGGTCAACATCCATAGCCTAGTGATATTTAAGAATTAGGTTGTCCAACATATTGTTAGAGTAGTGCTCCAACCCACCCAATTTCTATGAAGGATAAAGAGGGGTGTTAAAATCACCTCCCAACATCCAATGTCTATTGGTATAAGAAATAACTAGTGAAATTAAATTGATCCAAAGCACCTTCGTAGCTACTTGAGAACTAGGTGGATACACATTGGTGTTCGGTCTTGGAGACAACTAAGAGGGCAGGTGAATCATTTGTCCAATAAATTCAAACCAAAATTAACTTAACCAAAACTTAATGTTTAATGTCAGTAAACCAAACTTTATGCCGGTAGACAGTTTTATCAATTAATTGCAGTACTGGAAAACATTAATGCATGAAATAGAAAGACAATAACATCCACAACACATAACACAAATATTTGTATGTGGAACCCCTGTAAGGGGAAAAACCACGGTGGGAAGCCTTACCCACAATCAAATGATACTACTACAGATAGTATGTGTGTACAATATGGAGTTTGCACATGCAGAAAGGCCAGCTGCCAAGAGCTCATTACTCAGCCACAAAATGGGAGTCACGCTAACTACAATTGGATGGTTAAATCCAATGATAATGTATTGCTTAAAATAGCATCTTCATATGTTGGATTCAGTATCGGTTAAGTTCTGATTATCTTCTTCAAACCTTCCTTCAATCTTCAAATCATGTCTATGTGTGTAGCTCTGCTTATTTTCACATATACCCTATTACAATCCTTTTTCAAATCACATATCAATTTCACAAATGAGATCTTACATTTATACCATAACCTAAGACCAATTGAATAGGTCGGCTCACTAAAAGATATTAAAAGAAAATCAATTACAAATAAATCAATAAGAGATGCATCGTGTTGGCTCAATGCATCTACAATAATAATAAATCATCTTCATAATGTGTCGTGCTGATCTGGAATAGATATTGTTGTCGGTGCATAACCTGGACCTATTTGCCGGTAACAACAAATATGCAAACCCGAATAGATCAATAACCAAATCACCAAAACCAAGTGATAAAATAATGTCTTTGACATAACTAGGTACTCTTCAAGTCATTCCAAGTACCGATGAACAATATAACCTATCCGTGAACCAAATACTGATGATTGTGCATAAGTCACTAACTTGCTGGTGAACAAAACCAAAGATCTCCAAGGGCTGATAAGTGTTGACAAGTGTTGAAATCAATGAAAAAACCATATCAACATATCCAAATTACCAACAATCTCCCCCTTTGGCATTGATGGCAACACAAGATGGAAAAACTATCAAAGTGCCAAATTAGAAATGCCAAAAACCAAAAAACCAACAATCTCCCAAAAAGATCATTAACCAGAAATCAAAATACATAATGTCTCTTCCCTAGGAATAACCTCTCCAAAAGATAATGTGTTTTTCCATAATATATGTCCCCCTTTGACATAAAATTCCAAAGCAACACAAAACCAAATACAAAATACCAACTCATTACAACATTCCAACTACTTCCCTTAAGAAGTAGATCTCCTCATCAAAGCCGGAAAAAGATTTCTCTGTTAATTTTGCCAGTTGATGACAAACATCAACTGCTAAGTCTCTACCAGTGGGAGTAGGACTCCAAGATACTCTCTGAGATATTCAAATGCCTCCTTAGGCAAAGGCTTTGTAAAAAATATCTACAATCTTCTCTTTAGTATTCACATAAACCAATTTCACTTCTTTTGCTTCAACATTCTTTTTTAGAAAATTGAATTTAATAGAAACATGTTTAGTTTTTGAGTGAAATATCGAATTCTTAGATATATCAATTGCTACCATATTATCACATTAAATAGTCATAGGTTCCTTACATTTTACCTTTATTTCCTTCAACATTTGTTTGATCCATAATACCTGTGTACAATTAGTTGTTGTTACAACATATTTTGATTGTGTTGTTTGATCCATAATACTATGTTTCTTGCTCAACCATGAAATTAGTTTGCTACCAAGAAAAAATGCTCTGTTGGTGGTGCTTTTTTTGTCATCTACATCTCCTGCCCAAATAGCATCTGTGTATGCACATAATTCAAAATTTTCATCTCTAGGATACCATAAACTAAGATTTGTAGTGCCTTGTAGGTACCGGAAAATCCTTTTTACTGTTGATTCATGATTTTCTTTAGGATTACTTTGAAATCTTGAAACAATACATATTGCATTCATAATATCAGGTCTTGTTTATGTCAAATATAGTAAATCTCCTATCATTGACTTGTATCTAGTCAGATTAATAGGTGTTGATTCATCCTTCAAAGATAATTTATCTATTGTAGTCATAGGTGTGCTTACTGGTTTAGAGTTTTGCATGCCAAATTTCTTTAGTAATTCCTTCAAGTACTTATATTGACATAGGAATATACCTTTATCAGTCTATGAAATCTGCAATCCTAAAAAGAATTTTATCTCCCCAATCATAGACATTTCAAATTCTTGCTGCATTTTATTAGAAAAGTCTTTACACAATCCATCTTCTCCTCCAAAGATTATATCATCAACAAAAAATTCAATAACCGAGATGGCATCATTAGTCACTTTGTAGTATAGATTGTTGTCTGCATTATCTTTAGTGTATCCAAGCTTCAAAAGATATTTGTCCAATCTAGCATACCAAGCTCTAGGAGCTTGCTTTAGTCCATATAAATCTTTCCTTAACCCGCAAACCATATATTTGTTATCTATCAAAAAAATCCATTAGGTTGTTCAATGTAACCTTCTTCTTCAAGATCTCCATTAAAAAATGCACATTTAACATCCATTTGATATACTTTATAATTCTTATGTGCTGCAAAAGCCAATAAAAGTTTGACTGCTTCAATTCTAGCTACCGGTGCAAAGGTTTCATTGTAATCAATCCCTTCTTTTTGTGAGTATCCCTTACACACTAATCTTTCTTTGTTTTTTATTACCTTTCCATCTTCATTAAGTTTATTTTGGAAAACCCATTTAGTTCCAATTACATTTTTGTCTTTAGGCCGGGGAACTAATGACCAAGTGTTATTCCTTTCAATTTGTTCCAATTCATCTTCCATAGCTTTAATCCAATATTTATCTTCACATGACTCATTAATATTTGTAGGTTCAATTTGAGAAATAAGACATACCTCTTCACTTGCCAATCTTTCTCTAGTCATAACTTCTTGAAATTTGTTTCCAATTATCTGATCTTTAGAGTGGTTTAGTCTTACATACTGAGGTGTTTTTACATTTTGTTGTTCTTCAGTAACTGTTGAATCCTTAGATGATGTCGGTGTAACTAGATCAACATTCTATATCACTGTACTCATAGTAGGTTCATTTATGATTATCTCTATTGCTGGTTCAGAGTCCATGTACCTTGAATTTCCTCTAAACTGTTCATCAATCTTCACATTTGCACTCTCAACAATTTTTTGCAATCTCTTGTTAAAACATCTATATGCCTTGCTCTTAGATGAATAACCAAGAAATATTCCTTCATCACTTCTAGGATCAAATTTGCCAATATACTCATCTCTTTTAATATAGAATTTACTTCCAAATATTTTGAAATATTTAAGAGTAGGAGTTTTACCAAACCATCGTACATGAGGGGTCTTATTGGTTTCACCTTTGATGTGAACTCTGTTGAATGTATAAACTATTGTATTGACCGCTTCGCTCCAATATATATGAGGTAGATTTGCTTCTGATATCATACTTTTGGCAACATCCAAGATAGTTTTGTTTTTCCTTTCCACAACTCCATTCTGCTGGGGTGTCCGGGGTGCTGATAACTATCTTCTGATCCCATTCACTTCACAAAATGTATTAAATTCCTTAGATATGAATTCAACTCCTTGATTTGATCTCAAACATTTGATTTTCTTGCTAGTTTCATTCTCTACCATCACCTTGAATAGTTTGAATTTCCCAAATGCTTCAGATTTCTCCCTGAGAAAAGTAACCCAACACATTCTAGAATAGTCATCAATTATTAGAATAAAATACCTATCTCCTTGTATACTTATAGTTCTTGCTAGACCACATAAATCAATATGACTTAAATCTAGAGCATTGTTAGATTTCTCTGGAGTACTCTTGAAAGTTTCTCTAACTTGCTTTCCAAATTGACATTCCTTACATACCGGATTGTGAGGTTTAACAATCAGGTAAATCTCATACTGCCTTAGTTGTACTGATTTTCACAATGCAATCAAAATTTACATGACAAATTCTCTTATGCCATGACCAACTTTCATCAACATGTGAAATCAAACATGCTTTCTCATTGTTATTCAAATGAAAGATATTACATTTAGTTTGATTACCGGTTGCAATTTCCAAACCAGTTCTATTTAAGATTTTGCATTTACCATTCTTGAAGTGTAACTAAAATCCTTTCTCAACTAATTGACCAACACTCAAAAGGTTATGCTTCAAACCTTCTACATAGTAAACATTATCAGTATTGTGCTTACCATCAAAATATATAGTTGCTTTTCCTTTGATCATACAAGCTGTATCATCTCCAAATATCACTAGACTTCCATTGTAATCCTGAAAGGTTAAGAATTTACTCTTATCACCAGTCATGTGATGTGAACATCCTGAGTTAATAATCCATTCATCCTTATCTTCAACTTTAGCTGCCCGGGCCTGCTCTACTAGTTGAACAATAGGTGCTGGTTGATTTTCTATTATAGAAATAAAATCCCATCCATTGTCTATCGGATCCTCAGTAGAATCATCAATGACTACTTCATGAGCATAGTAACAAGATTTGTCTCTATTCTTCTTAAACTCATATCTCTAATAATCAAGGTTAGGCTTATATGTTCTTTTAGTTGCTTCTCTTAATCTTGCATGTCTATCAGGACATCTAGAAGCCATATGACCAATCTTATTATAGTTAAACCATTTAAAGGGTGCTTTACCTTTATGCTTACTTCCAACTAGACCTTTAGGCATTTTCTTTGCAAATAGTGCTTCAAGCTCTTCTAGTTCTTCATTCTCCTTCCTGATATCTTCAAGTTCTCTTGCATAAAGGTTTTCCAATCTGATTTCTCAGATGATGATGATAATGATGATTATGTAGATTATGATGATGCCATTAAAGCTAGATTTGTCTTAGTAGTAGCAACAGGACCAAATTCCTCAAGTTCAAAAGCTGAAAGTTTTCCAACCAAATTGTCTCTAGATACTGATGCATTATGCATTATTCTCAATTCATTTATAGTAGTAACTTTAATTTTATATGCCGGTGGAAAAGCTCTTAAACTTTAGAAACAATCTCATCTTCACTTAAGGTTACTCCACAACATTGTATACCCAAAATAATTTCATTTACTCTTTCCATAAAAGCAGAAATTCTTTCATCTTCTTCCATTTTTTAGATTTTCATACCTGACCTGGAAGCATTCAAGTTTTGCAATTTTGACTGTAGAATCTCCTTGACTCGATGTTTCCAATTTGTCCCAAATATATTTAGCAGTAGATCTATCTAATAATCCCATGACTTGTTGATCTCACAATGCACTCAAAAGTGCTTCTCTTGCTTTGCAATTAGTTTCCTCATCTTTAGCCAAGTTTGGTGGATTAGGTTGAGCTTGAGTAGGAGCAGTATAACCATTCTTTGTAACATCCCATATGTCCTTTCCAATGCAATTCAAATGTGTCTCCATCCCAATCTTCCATATGCCATAGTTGGTTCCATCAAGTTTCAGACTGTCCTTCTTGAAATAGTTAGAAGACATTGGATCTCCTCAAGCTGTTAAACTTCTGGAAAAAGAGGACTAGGCACTGATACCAATTGTTAGGTCCTAGAGACAACTAAGAGGGGGGGTGAATCAGTTGTCCAATAAATTCATACCAAAATTAACTGAACCAAACTTTAATGCTTAATGTCGATAAACCAAACTTTATGTCGGTAGATAGTTTTATCAGTTAATTGTAGTAGTGGTAAAGATTAATGCATGAAATAGAAAGACAATAACATCCACAACACATAACACAAATATTTGTATGTGGAAACCCTGTAAGGGGAAAAACCATGGTGGGAAGCCTTACCCACAATCAAATGATACTACTATAGATAGTATGTGTGTACACTATGGAGTCTACACATGCAAAAAGGCTAGCTGCCTAGAGCTCACTGCTCAATCACAAAATGGGACTCACACTGACTACAATTGGATGGTTAAATCCAATGATAATGTACTGCTTAAAATAGTATCTTCATATGCTAGATTTAGTATCGGTTAAGTTATGATTATCTTCTCAAAACCTTCCTTCAATCTTCAAATCATGTCTGTGTGTGTAGCTCTACTTATTTTCGCATATACCCTATTACAATCCTTTTTCAAATTGCACATCAATTTCAAAAATGAGATCTTACATTTATACCATAACCTAAGAACAATTGAATAGGTTGGCTCACTAAAAGATATTACAATAAAATCAGTTACAAATAAATCAATAAGTGATGCATCATGTCGGCTCAATGCATCTACAATAATAATAAATCATCTTCATAACGTGTCGTGCTGATTTGGAATAGATATTCTTGTTGGTGCATAACCTGGACCTATTTGTGGGTAACAACAAATATGCAAACCTGAATAGATCAATAACCAAATCGCTAAGACCAGGTTATCAAATAACGTCTTTGACATAACCAGGTAGTCTTCAGGTCATTCCAAGTGTCGGTGAACAATATAACGTGCTAGTGAACCAAATACTAGTGACTGTGCATAAGTCACTAACTTGCCAATGAACAAAACCAAAGATCTCCAAGTGCTGATAAGTGTTGACAAGTGTTGACATTAATGACAAAACCATATCAACATATCTAAAATATCAACAATTGGTTATATTCCACTTCATCTAGGCCGAGATCATGGAAAAAGTAATAGTAAGGTTCTTTCATTGATAAACTATACTTCCACTAACTTAAGTAGGGTTCCACATAGTGACAAATCCTCAACAATCCCCTTCAGTCATACTACAACTATACTTGTCATTTGGCTATTGTTTATCAACAACTAGAAGAAATAATGAATCTGACATATTGGTTTCTTGGATTGTTAAGATATCAATTTTGTGGTGAAAAATCATACACTTCACTATATTTATTTTGAAAGGGATGTTTAACCCTTTGACATTTAGTGATAAAATCTTCTTTTTTGGGTTTTTTTCACTCCTAAGACATTATCAAGGGAGCCTTGTTTTCCCATAGCAATTTACATAACTTCCCCCCTTTGTCTATTTTCCAAATGTGAATGTCTACCCTATTTTCTTTGTGATCCATTATCAACCTTCTTGAACCCGACTTTCCTTTTATCCTATTATTAATCAATATCCATTTTCCATTTTCAATTAGAGAGGATGATTTTTTAAGTTGGTTATATCTAGCAACACCTCCACTAAGCCTTTTCCTTTGTTTGTGGTATTGAATTCCTCTTTGCAAATCTAATAATACTTTTCAGGAGTATTATTCTCAGTGAGATGTGGGTAATTTGGGAGATTTGGGTTCTAAAAATTTACATTAGAATGCCTATTAGAAATGGAGAAAAACATAGGAACCACTGCACCTAAACTATAGGGATTTTACATAGATTTGTTTAAGTTTAGATCCTTAGAAGACAACTCTATTAGAGCCACTTGGAGGGGTCAACCAAGTAAGAGGGACAAAGTAGTTTTTTGTGCTAACAACAACACTTTTATCCTTATTTTGGTATGACATATTTAAGTCCATGACCTCACCTTCCTTAGTGACATCTCCATTAAGGGTATGGGGAAAAAAAGATATGGCTTGATAGGTAATATTTGGCTAAGGGGAAGGAGAGGTATCCCCCAATAGGGAACACTCACCACTAACCTCAAGCTTAACATGATCTAAGAGAACCTCATTCCCTTTACTAGGATGGGTCTATGGTTTAGAGATTCTACATTTGTTGACTGGATGGCCAAATCTAGAGGAGTTCTGATATAACAACCTCTTATTTTCATACACTATTGGTCAGAGTCTTTTTCCAAAATTAGAATATAGAGTAACATATTGAGGTAGGGGATCTCAAGGCTCTTACAAATACAACCATAAAATCTTTCAAAACCCTATCCATCAACAAGAAATCCTTGTAAAAGTGAGAAATGGAGGGAACAATGTTTGCAGTGGAAAATTTGAAATCGAGAAATGGAGGGAACAATGATGCTGGATCCTCTAGTTTTGATTCCACTGCAGCTCAAGGACAAGCATCTGATGGTGAGGATGGAAGGCAGGATGGGGACCCATGAATATGAGACCCTCTCGATCCTGAAAACTTAAAAGATTCTCAAGATTCAAGCCCTGAGGTGGTGAAGATTGACTCAGAAAATATCAAGGAGGGGCGAATACCTAAACCCTAGAATAGTCTCTTTGCAAGACAAGCATCTGGTAAACCAATTGGTAAATTGTCTTTCCCCTTTGTGAAGGATATATCAGATAATAGAATAGGTAAAATTGCGATTGAGATTCTTGATTTAGTTATTGATCATAGCATCTCTTTAATGTCTTTTTCATTGGTGGGGAAATTTGTTGGACCTTAACCTAATATTGAGGATGTTAGGTCCTTTGTTAAGATAAAATGGAGAATGAAAGGACATGTTGATGTCTCTGCCTTGCCTAGAGGCTTTTTTGTTTTCTCTTTCTCATGCAGGGAAGATATGGAAGTTGCTTTAAGTGGTGGCCCTTGGATGTTTGGCAAATCCTCTCTTTCTATTAGAAAATGGTCCCCTAACATGGAACTCAATGATTCTTTCTTTGAATCTGCTTTGGTGTGGGTTAGGTTGCCTGGGCTACAGTTGGAATACTGGGTGGAGGATGTTTTCTCAGGAATCACTAACTCCTTTGGGGAGCTTGTTGCGATAGATCCAATGACAGCAGCTCGCAAGAGATTGGTGTATGCATGCATCTGCATCAACATATCACAGAATATGGACCTCCCAAGTACTATTGACATAAACTCCAAACTTGGGTTATGGGAACAATCCATTGAATTCGAATCTCTCCCATTTGTTTGCTTCTCTTGCAAAAAAGTAGGTCACTAGGCTAAGGCTTGCCCTAGCCACCCTAAAAAACCTGTGATGAAAGAAAAAAATATTCACAAACTAGTATGGAAAGAAAAAAATAATAACAAAGACTCCAACAAGTTAGAAGAAAAAAGTGGAAACTTGGTGAATATACCAGAGCATTGGGAAGCAGATAGCACTGACCCTCCTAAGAATCCCCCCTTGAAGGGGAATAAAAAGAATGAAACCAGGGAGTTTGAGATCAAAATAGGCAATACCTTTGAGGCTCTATAGTCATAGGCGAAGGATAATGAAATTAGTGAAAAGACACTTGAAGATGGTGAGATTGAGAATATCACTGATTCTCATCCTGAGGATTTTCATGAACCTATATCAAAAAAAGATGAACACTATTTAGAGGATGAGTTTCAAGAACATGAAATAAAAATAGGAAGGAGTAACAAGTTTGGGTCACCGTAAGAAAACTTAAATGCCTTATTCCAGAATATAGAAGTCGATATGACCACTTCATCCCAGATAAGAGAAGACCTATGAAGCAACATGCAAGATGAGTCTAGAGCAGAACAACAAGAAGAAAACACAACAGGAAATGGAAAGAAAATTAAAACCAAGAAGGTAGGAGGCCTTAATGGAGTAAAAACCAGAACCAGATCCAAGGCTGATTTTGGGGCTTCAAGATCCCCACTGGGATGCAAAACTATGAAATGGCATAGGGACCAGGAGAGTAAGCAAAATATAGCTGATGGAAGGCAGTGAACTATCAAGGAATCCTGCCCTCAAGTTTCCAAATGAAGGTAATATCTTGGAACATTAGAGGCCTAAATGGTCTCAATAAATAGGATATATTAAGGAACCTCATTCGAGATCAAAATCTGGATATTATCCTGGTTCAGGAAACTAAAATGAGTAAAGAGAAAGTGGAGAAATTAAATTTTTTCAAAAATGGAGGGGCTTGTGGTAGTAGCTCAAATGGAGCCTCTGGAGGGGTTGCTACATTCTGGAATAAAAGCACAACCTCTGGAGATATGATTGATGTTGATGGCAATATTTTATCCCTAAAAGCTAAAAGCATCTTTGATGGTAAGGAATTTGTTATCACTAATATCTATGCCCCTAACTCCAAATTCGCTAGAAGAAAATTTTGGAATAAAATTCAGCGTAAAAGAAATTCCTTCCCTCTGAACAGCTGGGTTGTGATGGGAGATTTCAATACTCCTCTATAAGACATTGAAAAATTTGGAGGCAGTCAAGCTCAACCAGATAGCAGATCTAACCTAATGGACTTTATTAATGACAATGCTCTCATTGATATGGATCTCAACGGGGCTTCCTACACTTGGTCTAACCGAAGGGATGGTGAAGATCTCATCCATGTAAGACTTGATAGATCCCTTCTTTCTAATGATTGGATTCTTTCTCATAGATTCTCCCTTTCTGTTATTAATAGAATTGGGTCAGATCATTATCCCATCTCTTTTGTTGCTGAGAATTTTAAGAACAATCAAAGATTCCCTTTTCAGTTCAAACAGATGTGGACCTCCCACCCTAATCTTGAAAAATCTATTGCTAACTGGTGGAATCTTGATGTTAATGGAACTACCATGTATAAAGTTGCCAAAAAACTTAAAAACATCAAAACCAACATTAAGATTTGGAACAAGAAGGTCTTTGGTGATATCTTTGATTCAAAGAAAAAATTAAAGGAGGAACTAGACTAGATACAAAACTCAATCCAGAAAGAAGGCTACAAAAAGTATTCCAAAGCCATGGAAGATGATGTTCTAGTCAAAATCCACAACATTATTTCTAGGGAAGAAATCTATTGGAGGTAGAGATCTAGGGCTATATGGTTGAAGGCAGGGGACAGAAACACTAAATTTTTCCACATGACTTCTCTAAAACACAAGGCAACGAATAGAATCACAAGACTGATTGTTGAAAACAACACTCTGCTTAATAAGGATGAAATCAGGGATGAAGCTGTCAGATTCTTCAAGCAGCTCCTTTCTAGTAACAAGGACATTGATCAGACCCATCAACTCAACTTGGTTAATATTATTCCTAAGGTCATTAACCCTATTCAGAATAAGGCCCTTACTGCTATCCTATCTGCTGGAGTAATCAAAAAAGTTGTCTTTTCGTTTCAAGGGGATAAAGCTCCAGGTCTTGATGGTTTCCCTATGTTTTTCTTTCAATATTTCTGGCATATTGTGGGGGAAGACACGGTTAATGCGGTCAAAGAATTCTTTGGAACTAGAAGAATCCTTAAGGAACTTAATTCCACTTTTATAGCCTTAATCCCCAAAGTTGCTGGGGTGGACTTTATGGGAAGCTTTAGGCCAATTAGCCTATGCAACTCTTTCTACAAAATCATATCCAAAGTTATGACCACTAGAATTTTGGCGGTGCTTCCCTTCATCATCTCTGAGGAGCAGAAAGGTTTTGTTCCTGGTAGGCAGATCCTGGACTCAATTATTCTTGTTCATGAGAACATTCATTCCCTCAGTGCTACTAAAAAAGAAGGTTTCTTGATAAAGTTGGATTTGGCGAAGGCTTATGATAGAGTTGAGTGGGATGTTCTCTTGAAAATCATGGGGGCTTTTGGTTTTGATGATAAGGTAATCAAAATAATCAGAGAATTGATCACTACTCCTATGTTCTCTATACTGATTAATGGATCTCCTACAAACTTTTTTAAAACTTCAAGAGGGCTCAAACAAGGAGATCCCATATCTCCTATCCTTTTTACCATACTGGCTGAAAGTATGAGCAGATTGATTCATAAGTTGAATCAAAGCAAAACTATCAAAGGTCTTCAACCTTCCTCCGCTAATATTTTTTGCACTCATCAACAGTTTGTTGATGACACTATCCTCATGGGATATTCTTTAGTCAAGGAGGCTGATGCCTTCAAAACAACTCTTAACTCCTATGCTATGGCTACTAGTCAGCAAGTCAATTGGGACAAATCAGCTATGTACTTCCTCAATACTTTGGTCATAAGACAACAAAAAATTGCTAAAATTATTGGGTACAAAGTGGAAATGCTCCCTTCCACCTATCTGGGCCTTCCCTTGGGGTTAGCTCCCCCAAATTCCTTATGGAATATGATTTTTGATAAAATTAATAAAAGACTTGCTGGATGGAAAGGCTTAATGTTATCTCAGGCTGGGAAACTGCAGGTCCTTCAAGCTACTCTTCAAAATCTCCCTATTTATGCACTCAGCCTGTTTGGTATCCCAGTTAAATTTGCTGAAGCTATGGAAAGAATTTAGAAGAGATTTTTATGGTCAGGAGTGGAAGAAAAAAAGAGAATACCCTTGGTTTCTAGGGACAAAGTGTGTAGACCAAAGAACAAAGGAGGGTTGGGGATTAAAGCTCTAAAAACCTTTAACAAAGCTCGTCTTGCTAAACAATTATGGAGAGCCTATGATACTAAGAAAGATTGGAATCAAATTTGGTTTGATAAATACATTCAGAATCAGACTATCCAAGGGATCCTTAACTCTGAAGATATCCCTACTGGATCCTTCATTTGGAATAGCATTACCAAATCCATAAAAGTGGCAAAAGCTAGGGCTGGATGGGTGCTTGGAAAAGGTGATAGAATAAGGTTTTGGGAAGACCCCTGGATGAAGAATGAAGCCCTTTATGATCAAAACAATAGTCAAATTATTGAGGAGTGTAAAAGGAGGTTTGGGCTTATGGTATGTGACTACTGGAAGGAGGACAAGTGGGTTAGGCTTGATGACATCCATTCTAGATTTTCCTCTCTCCAGAAGGAGTTGTTGTCCTTTTCACCTAACAAAGGCTATGATGATGTTTTCCTCTAGAAAAGTGATCCTAAAGGTGAATTTATGGTTGCCTCTTCCTATAAAAACACTTTTTCTCAAACCAGCAATCCCATTTGGAGTTAAGTTTGGAACAACATTCTGATCCCTAAAGTCAACATTTTCTTTTGGCTTGCTTCTAGTAATAGCACCCTTACTCTTGACAATTTAATCCGAAGAGGTTTCAAATTCCCTAATAGATGTGAGCTATGCCAGAAGGAGGGGGAATCAGTTGATCATCTCTTTTTTCACTGCTCCTTTACCTAGGATATTTGGTGCAAAATGTGGGAAAAATGGAAAGTTAATTGGGTCATTAACAAGAGCATCAAGGATATTATCTGGCAATGGAATTTTCCAACCAAATGCCAAATCATCAAGAACCTTTGGTCTTTGACCCTCCCCATGATCTGTTGGGGCATTTGGAAAGAAAGAAATAATAGGATATTTAGGGAAGCTAAGTGTAATACTCAGGTGGTCGTTAAAAAAATATGCAGGGCTATAAAGGAGAACATCAATATTCCTCACAAGAATAATCAGCAATGGTCTATTATAGATATGAATGATATGGAAAGAGAAATCCTCATCGAATGGAACCTAATGCATAAGGTCTACAGATCGAAAAATAAGAATAAGAGAGATAACATTGTATGGTGGTTTCTTGAATATGACTGGATAAAGGTTTTGGTTAGGTTACCGCCCTAAATAGGAATGAGCCTCCAAGATGAAAGAATCGGAAGAGTGAAAGAAAAGTCCAGAGAAGGCTCCACAGACATAGCTTCACTAACTATATGGAAAAGCTTCATGAAAGCAGAAATTCTATGTCTTACAGTTTTGCTAAAAGTTGGAGTAACAACAGAGCCACCTTGTTTGGGGAGATTTGGCAAATCGATGAAAACTTGTTTGTAGAGGTCATGAGGCTCAAGACGGAGGGGACTAAATTCTACAAGGATCAAAAGTATGCAGCTGAAGCTTTCAAAAATTTCTCGAAGTCGGAGGATGAGAAGGGAAAGCTTGCGAAGAAGGACAACATCTCCAACTACACTCCCCAGTAGGTAAAGCCTTTCTGGCAAAAAGTTCTTAGGGCTTTAATGGAATATTTGACTATGGATGGCAGATTTACAAAAATTTATAACTATCATTTCGCTATCCTGAACCATTTCCGTCATGGGGCTAAAATATCCCTACCCTTCTATTTAGCATCCTCTCTAAACGAGAGCCTTGCAGACCATGCTAAAAAGCCTAATTCTTACCCTTTAGCCCATTAGGGGATCATTTTGCTAATATATGAACATATTAAGGATAAGGCTAGGGCAACCAAGGATGATCCTTTGATCATTAATGCTCATATATCTAGGAGTTACAAAGACTCTGACTCGAATGGGGATCAACCCATCACCCTCACCCATAAAAAAAGGAAAGTTGAAACAGAGCATGAAGAAAAGGAGGTGCATTGTGATGAAGAAGAGGAAAAGGACAAGGACACTGATACTAAAATGGAGCTAAATAAGGATGAGAACTATGGTGAAGGGGAGGAAGGGGGTAATTCTGAAAACCCTCACTCTAACCCTAAGGGTTCGGAAAGCAAGAATGAGGCTTTGAATCCTAAGGAGTATGACAACCCTAACATTGAGGAGATTGAACAAGGCAATGACTCTACGGACACCATCTTGGACACTGCCCACAACTGCACTCTTGAATTCTTCAATTTCCAGAAATGGGTTGTTGAAAACATCACCAGTATGCAGGGTAAGCAAAGGGAGCTGGAAGATAAGATTAATAAGCTGATTAAGAGGTCTGACTCTGGGAAACAGAAAGAGGATACAAAAAATAGTGAAGCAAAGGTGGAAATAGAGATGGAGGACTGTTCGGAGAAAGATCTGATTAAAGGGGACCTGAAACATTTGGAAGATGTTATTAGAACTATAAAAGAGCAGGTGGAGGAGGACAAAGACAATGTCAACACTCAGATTGCCCATAATGAGAAGGCTTTGCAAAGCCTTATGAACAACAGCCTCCAGGTCCTTAAAGTTTCTTCCCAGAATATGAACACACTAGTGGATCATTTGGAAAAGAAAAATCAGGATAAGAACCTTGTAATTATAGAAGATGCTCCAACCTCCAGCCCTACCCACTAGAACCCTAGGTGTAGAACTAGGCAGACCACTATTGAGAAGGACACCAAAATGAAAGAGAGTCAGATTGGACAAGAAAACAACGACCTAAGGGAAGCGGCCAAGGCAATGATGCTCTTGGTACAAAATGTTGAGGAAACTATGAAGATTTTTTAAGCATCTTGTAATACTGGGCTTGGGGTCAATTTCTTGCTGGCCTCTTGCTGTGCTTTTCTCTACTGCTAGTTTTTTTGTTGGTCTTTTGCAGCTATCTTGTTTTGTTTCCTTCCTGAATATCTTTTGAATGTAATTGGGTTTCGGGTCCCTTAAAACCTATTTTTACTTAATCAAAAACATATTGAGGTAGGGATTTATTCATTTCAATGCTAAATTTTTTTTTTAAATACAAGCTTTGACTTCTAAAAAGTAACTTTATCAATCGTAACTAGAGATTCAAAACAATCAGGGTTTTTTTTAAATTATTTGGGCTCCAAAACTCAAGATGGAGTCCAAGTAATCTAATCTAGGTTTGGGAAACTCTCCCTAGATGCATTTTAGGGCCAAATCCTATTTTATATTTAAAAAGAGAGACACCATTCTTATGCCCTTTGTCAAAGAACTAGGGTCCTTTTGACGAAACATTGACCATATCTTCTATATTTGCAAACTTAAAAAATGAACAATCAATCTAGCATGACACTTATCATAATAGTGCCCTTTAGTTTACACATAAAAAAGGCCCATCATCTAACTAATTATATATTAGGTCTAAAAGAAGATAACTTACCTATAAGGGCTGAGGAGAGATCCATCATAGCTTCATCCTTGAAGATGTCTGATAAAGAAATTTTGATTCCTTCTAGTGAAACCCTAACCGATGAAGAGGCAAAGATTAAGTGAGTGGTAGAGGTTGTTCCAATGAGTTTGTCTACCCATAAGTTGAGGGAAACAAATCCAAAAAATGAATTTTCTTTAACAAATCCATATTATGTTTTGAACCATCTTTAGACCCTTTATTAAAATGGACAAAATTTTCCTTTTTCTCAACACCTAAATAATTCGTGGAAGACATGTTCACAACACCATAGGTAGCATAGTCTCTTGGGTTATATTATGAGTCCTATGTGTTATGTACAAATACAACATACCCTATTTATGTTTAAAAATGGGAACCCACTAAATTTGTTTTCCAATCAGGGTTATAAATTTAAGAGATAAGGAACATTTTCTTTGAAAGAGAATAATTGTGGAGAGCGGAGAAAAGTCAGTTTTGGATGTAGGGTGAGTGAGTAGTAAGAAATGATTAATTTCCTCACCGATGCTCATGTCCACAATTAAGTTAGAACTCGTAAGTCATGCTTTCGGGAAAGTGAAAGAAATTAAGAAGGTAAAAGGCAAATATAAGTCAATAAAGGCCAGATTCAATAATTCTCCGCTACTTGATGTTCCACTAGATTAATATCAAATTCTCTATAATCAAGTTCAGTGGGTGGTGGGATATCTTTGGAAAGCTAATTACCAGGTGATTTAAAGAGCTAGAGCCAAAGTTAGTCCAAATCCTAATGCGATTTAATTGTTGAGATGTTTGTCGCGATTATAGATTAATCATGTGAATAAGTTCTGCAAATGATAGACAAAATAAGGAATTGAAGTAAATAATGAAATCAAACTCAAGTTGCATACATTCCCACAACTGACATTAATGATAGTTAAGTTAAAGCCAAAATTTTAAGGAAGTAAAGAAGTGAGAGGAAAGACACATGTCTAAATCTCCCGGTAAGCTACATTTTGACTGACAAGCATTGGTGAAACCATGATGGCCTTTAGATATGATTTTTTTTCAAATTTCCCTCGTCTTTTCAATTTTTACTTAACTTCCCTTCTGAACTAAATGCTAATATTTTGAGATCGCAATTAACAGGTAAAGCTTGTAGCAAAGATTATGTAATGGTGGGATTTAAATGCTAAAAGCGATAGAAAAGAAGGAACAATTACATGAGTGAATAGAAGGCACCCCAACTAGTATTGTATTCAAATTCTACAAGTGATTCCTATAGAAAAATAGGTAAGTACCTCAACTTGGCACAATAAATTTATATGAATGGTTTAATGGAATTAAATAGGCTTGAACAAGTAGAAATTTAAAAAGGTAGAAATGAAGCATATGGACTGCTCAGCTTATTACACGCGTAGTAGTAATTTAGGGAATTCTTGGTAGGGACTATGGAACTAGAAGGTATGGATACCAGGGAAGTAGAGCCGAGGAAGGAGTTGGAGTGGAAATTTCCACAAATAGTGCCTAACATGAGATTCTACCTGGATACCCACCTAGGCAAATGCAATCTCAGAGACATCATTGACAAAATGAGAGAGCCAATCACCATAGAGGAAATAAATAATATGGAAAAGAGTGGCTTAATATAGATTGTAGGGTTTTTGGTCACCATTGATGCCCATGACCTAGTTAGATATTGTATTCAACATTACAATGCTAATCAAAGGCAGGTTATCTACAATCATAGGGTTTATGCTGATTTGATGACCAGAGAGTTAAAAGAGTTGTTAGGGAATGCTACACTGGCAGCTTGGATAAATAGAATCAAAGCTCAAGTGGAAAAGGAGTTATAGGAATTAGAGAAAGGATGCAAAAGGATGATGAGGGAAGAGTGATATGTTAAGAAATAGGGGAAAATATTACCTAAGTTACCCACTCTGGTTCTAAGAAGGGAAATTCACTCTGAGGTGTATGTGGCTATTAAGTTTCTTAGCAGAATGACAGGTTAGGAAATTAGTGTTTAATTCCTTGAATGGATGTTCACTTACATATAGAGTCTTGGGAAAAATCGAGGGACTTATGATTTGGCCAAATTTATTAGCGACTCTATATATCACTACATAGAAGAATCCTCTTGAAATTTTTACATGTCCTCTTACTCGGTATATGCATGTGCTATTATGGCAAGGAAATGGGATTTGAATACTATAAGTATTCTAGGGGAAGAAGTAGGCAAGAAACCAGTATATGTTTATTACACTCAATTACAAAGGAATGAGTCCATGTGTTGCGTTACAGAGAAGTTAATTATTACTTTATCATAAAAATCACCCACGAATTGGATGGTAGACCTAGACAAAGAGTACCAAAAGAGATATGAAGATTGATTCTGTACTATGGTGGTGTTGTCAATATAGCATTATAATTGACAATGAAAGATTGTTGGCATTTCAATAGGATATTGAGAAGGTTGTTGATGATAATGGATATAACTTATTAAGGATGTTTATTGTCTTGATATTATTATTTTGTCATTGATGTCAAGAAATTGATTTTCTAATTCAGTATGATGTTGCCATATCTTGAGAATTATGATTTGAAGAGTATAAAGATGTCAGTAAAAGACACAGGAAAGAATATGATGAATAAGGAGATGAATCAGGTATTCAATGGGCAACTAGTACTGAGTCAGACAATGATGAGATCATGATGTTTTAAATTGTTTTAACATCATACATATGTTGTAAATTGTAAAGGTTAATACTATACTATGTTATCAAGAAAAGAACCTAGTTGATAAACCCTAAGGAACCTAGTCGGTAAACCCTAAGGTTATCGCTATCGGTTAATGAAGGCAGAATGTCTACCGAGTGAATTTTAGTATTCACCGAGTTGTTACCGAGTTGTAACCGAGCTATAACAGAATGCATTAAATGTTTACATGTGATATTTAATGAAGGAAGCTGATGAGCTGGAACTGATTAAATGATTGGTGAGTTGTGGATGAAGTTTGTTAACGAATCTAAGGCAATGGAAAGTCGGCATGAAGATCTACAACTCAGATTGAACCGCAATACCCTGGTACAAGTTCCAAGAAATATATGCAAGTTCCAAGGTGAGGTAAAACATTTTTAGATCGAAAGATGCATTGAACCTAGACAAGATCAAAGATTTGATGGCTATCATTGATCATGGGAAATGTGATCAAGGAGATTAAGCGGTTACCTAATTATTTATAAATAGTAAACTATTATTCAACAATGTATGTGGGCAAGTGTATGCACAGGGATGCTACATAGTGATTACCGAGCACAGAAGCTTGAAGATCTATTTAAATAACAGAGTATAGAAGACCAGCAGATCGACAAGATTAGTTCTATGTCTAGATTGTATTGAACAAATAGGAATCTACTTTAGCATTTTAGATGTGAAGTTGTAGATAGATTTTATTACTATTATTTTGTGAAAGTGACAGAAAATCTCTTAACCAAGTGGACTTAACAGTCTTATTTGTAAAACCCTCTAGCAAGGTAACATTCTAATTGAGTGTTTGAAATCCTTTAACAAGGCCACTTCTAACAAAGTGAAGATCCTAATAGATCTGAGGGAAATCCCTTAACCAGGTCACATCTAGCAATGTGTTTGTAATTTTTAATAGGATTTGCTTTTAACCGAGCATACTCTAGAAGAGCATATTTCTTAGTGGGTCTGAAATCCCACAGTGGTTTTTCCCTATTTGGGTTTCCACATTAAATCTGGTGTTATGAGGTTTATGATGTTTATATGCTTTTGAGTTTGCATGTTTAACAGTTTTGGTTATATTACTGAAATATATGTTACCGAGGTTGAATCTGATGTTTTTATGGATGATTAAGTTTGTATGATTCACCCCCCCCTCCCTCTCATCTTGTTGGCTATTGGATTTGTACTTATATTAAGTATCATAACTATCAATTGGTATCAGAGCTTTGGAATCTGGAAGGAAAGTTTAAAAGAACTTAAGTTAAAGATAAAAAGATGTATAAGAGGGATGCACTGAAGCTGAACAAGTCAAGTTTCTCTACATGGCAGAAAAGGATGAAGCTACATCTATCAGGAGTTGGAGAATATGCTATATACTATCTAGAGAATGATTTTGTTACACCGAGCACCTATCCATTGACTATGGAAGAGATAAAGGCAAAGCAAGAACATATTCAAGCAATGATTGAAATAACATCTTCATTGACCGATTCAGAGTTTAATGATCTAGAAGGCTGCAATGATGCAAAGGCAATGTGGGATAAGCTCATATCAATATATGGAGGAGATGAACATGTTCAAAGAGAAAAAGTAGATAGTCTAAGAGGACAACTTGAATCTATGAGGATGAATGAAGGTGAGAACATAACTCAGTAGAATACAAGACTAAAGGAGATTGTCAATCAAATCAAAGGAGCAGGTGGAACTATTGAAGAAAAGGATATAACAAGTAAGTTGTTAAGAACCCTTCTACCAGCTTATGCAATCCAAGTCTCTGTAATCAATGAATTGAGGTCTATACCTAATATGCCAGTTTCTTTAGATGCTACTATTGGTAAGCTACATGCATTTGAATTAAGTAACTTTGATAACATTGGATCTTCGGTAAATAAAGTTGAATATGCATTTAGTTCTTTTCATCTTGATGAATCTAATGATTTCAATGAAAGAAAGTATAAGTAATCTAAAAGAGATTAGAGTGGAGCAAGTGAAAGATTTCGTAAGAACATGGAGGTAGTACACAAACTATATGAGGAAATCAGAAAGCAAGAAGAGTTTGAAGCACTATTAGCCAAAAGGTTACCAAGAGGGAAAGGTAAGTATAAAGGAAAACTACCTTTGAAATGTTTCAATTGTGATAAGATAGGACATATGGCTTCTAACTATCCTAACAAAGATTCTACTGAAAAGAGAGATTACCGAGATGATAGACAGAAAGATAATCATTACAGAAGACACAAAGAATTCAGAAGAAGAGATAGAAAGACATGCCTAATAGCTGATGAGGAATCCAATGATGATAAATCAGATGAGACTGATACAGAGGATGTAGTTTATGTGGCTATCAAAGATGGATCAGATGAAGAAAGCTATAAATAAAAAACCCTAATATCTCACATAAACACTAATGATTCTTGGATTATAGATAGTGGATGCTCACATCATATGATAGGAGATAAACACAAGTTTGTTATACTAGAAGATTATGATGGAGGCTATGTCAGATTTGGTAATGATGCACCATGTCCGGTGAAAGGTAAATGATCTATAACACTTCTTGACAATGCAAGATGCAATGATGTTTCTTGGGTTGAAGGTTTCAAATACAATTTGTTGAGTGTAGCACAGCTAAATAACACAGGTTACCAAATAGAATTTCAGAAAGGAATTGTCAAAGTTCATGACAAGAATGGAAAGTCAGCTGCTACCGAGACACAAACAAATGGTAACACATTTCACCTTGACTCAACTCGGAATAAGTGTTTTCATGCAAAGATAGATAATACTTGGTTATGACATAAAAAGTTTTGTCATGTAAATTTTGATAATCTAATCAAAATAAGTAAGAAGCACCGAGTAAGAAGTCTACCGAGTCTTGAAAAACTTGAGAATGCTATGTGCCGAGGATGCCAGATGGGTAAGATGACAAGATCAATCTTTACAAGTAAGTCTTACACTTCTAAAGGAATTTTAGATCTAGTGCACATTGATCTTTGTGGTCCTATGAAAGTTCAAAGTTATTATGGTGATAAATATTTCATATTATTTGTGGATGACTATTCAAGGATGATGTCAATAATGTTTTTAAAGAAAAATCAGAAGCTTTTCAAATGTTTATATGGTACAAGGTAAGAGTTGAAAATGAAACAGAAAGACAACTGAAATGTCTTAGATCAAATAGAGGAGGAGAGTTCACATCTGATGAGTTCAACTTATTCTGCAATGATCATGGTATTAAAAGACAAGTCTCTGCACTGAGAAGTCCACAATAGAATGGAATAGCTGAGAGAAGAAACAAATCTATTGTGGATTGTGCTAGAACACTAATGACTGAAAAGAAGGTGCTACAAACATTTTGGAGAGAAGCAATAAGCACTATTGTTTACACCTTGAACCAAGTTCAATTGAAGAAAGGTACTTTGAAGACACCATATGAAATTTGGTATGATAAGAAACCTAATGTTAGTTATTTTAAAATCTTTGAAGTAGATGCTATGTTCACAAAGATGATAGAAATGGCAAGTTTGATCAGAAAAGTGAAGAAAGAACATTTCTAGGTTATTCTTCTAGAAGCAAAGCATTTAAATGTCTGATCAGGTCATCTAACAAAATAGTAGAAAGTGAAAATGTGAAAATTGATGAACTTGCAGAAAGAAATGATGAAGGAAATTCCAAGGAACCAGAAGACTATGATGAATTTGTCTAGGTTCAACCAAGAATTATTACCGAGAAGACTATTGAAGAAAATGAAGAGAATATCTAGTTACCAAGCGATGAAGAAGATCATACAGAGCCTACCAAGCCTGTATTAGCCAAGTATGTCAGAAGACATCATGCACCAAGTCAGATTATAGGAGATAAGGATGATCTAGTGATGACAAGAAACAAACTGAGACAGAACACATGTTTGATATCTGAATTTGAACCAAGAATAGTGAAAGAGGCATTTAACAGTGAAGATTGGATAAATGCGATGACAGAAGAGATTGATCAAATCAAGAAAAATGACACATGGACACTAATCCCAAGACCAAAGGACAAATATGTAATCCGTACAAAGTGGATTTTCAGAAACAAGCTAAATGAAAAAGGAGAGGTCATTCGAAACAAAGAAAGACTAGTTTGCAAAGGTTATGCTCAAGAAGAAGGAATTGATTATGGTGAAACTTTTGCACCTGTTGCTAGACTTGAAGGAGTGAGAACATTGTTGGCCTATGCTGCTTTTAAAAAATTTAAGGTATATCAAATGGATGTCAAATCTACATTTCTGAATGGAATATTAGAAGAATAAGTTTTTATTGAACAACCTGAAGGATTTGTTGAAGACAATAATAAAGATCAGGTATGTAAATTGAACAAAGCTTTATATGGTTTTAAACAAGCACCTAGAGCATGGTATGAAAGATTGCACTCTTATTTGATTAAGATTGGTTTTATAAGCACAAGTGAGAACAACAACATGTACATGAAGAATGATGAAAATGAAATACTGATCTCAACCATATTTGTTGATGATATTATATTTTGTGGAAATGACTCTTTATACAAGAACTTTGGAAATGAAATGAGCAAAGAATTTGAGATGTCATTAATTAGTGAGATAAAGTATTTTATAGGTTTACAGATACTGCAAATGAAAAATGAGATTTTCATCACTCAATCCAAGTACATAAAGGAAATCTTGAAGAAATTTGGAATGGAGGATTCAAAACCAGTAAGTACTCCTATGACTACCACCTATAAATTATCAAATAATGATGAATCTACATCTGTTGATGAGACACTTTACCGATCCATGATTGGAAAGCTACAATATTTTGTTCAAGCAGACCAGACATAGCACATGCAGTAGGTATAGTTGCAAGATTATCTACAGATCCTAAGGAAACACGCATGACATCAATCAAAATAATTTTTAGATACTTGAAAGGCACAGAGGATTATGGCTTAGTATATCAGAAAGGAAATGATTTTGATTTAAAAGTTTATACTGATGCTGATTGGGCAGGCAACATTGATGACAGAAAAAGCACAAGTGGAGGAGCTTTCTTTTTAGGAGAAAGACTAGTGAGTTGGCTTAGCAAGAAACAAGGATGTGTTTCATAGTCAATAGCAGAAGCTAAATACGTTGCTGTAGCATTGAATTGTACCAACATTGCATGTATCAAACAACTGTTGGAAGGTATAAATGAGAAAGTTACCGAGCCATTAACTATATTCTGTGACAATACTAGTCCTATTAATATTTCAAAGAATCATGTTATGCAATCTAAGACAAAGCACATCTCTGTCAAATATCATTATCTTAGAGAAGAAGCTCAAGAGAAGAACGTGGTGTTGGAGTATGTTATCACAAAGGAACAAATAGAAGATATCTTCACCAAGCCACTACCAAGGGACACTTTTGAATATGTCAGAAGTAAGTTAGGGGTCCTACCCCTATCTTCTACTCACTAATTGAGTTTGATGAAAGCATCAATCCAATGACTCTATCAAATATCTTTTGGGAGTTGATGTTGATTTATACACTTTAGGATGTTTTCTAAAGGTGTATAGGAATTATTACAGGAAATATTATAGGGAACAGGAATTGAAGACATAATGCTCTGACCGAGATTGAATTGATACACAACAACAGGAAATCACTTCATACACAAATAAATTATGCTTTAAAGTTCTTTACTTTTTGGCATTGTTGTCAAAGGGGGAGAAGACTACTATAAAGGGGAGAAGACTAATGAGAAGACTACATATTGGAAAGAAAACTGACGAAACAGGAGAAGTCTGATGTATGGGAGAGAGCATTTCAACATTTCAGAATGACAACAATCTGAATCTTTTAAGGTCAAATCAATTGGTTTTGCCATCAATGCCAAAGGGGGAGATTGTTGGCAATATAGCATTATAACAGACAATGAAAGATTGTTGGCATTTCATAAGGATATTGAGAAGGTTGTTGATGATTATGGATATAACTGATTAAGGATGTTTACTGTGTTGATATTATTATTTTGTCATTGATGTCAAGAAATTGATTTTCAAATTCAGTATGATGTTGCCATATCTTGAGAACTATGATTTGAAGAGTATAAAGATGTCGGTAAAAGACACAGGAAATAATATGATGAATAAGGGGATGAATAAGGTATTCAACGGGCAACTAGTACTGAGTCAGACAATGATGAGATCATAATGTTTTAGATTGTTTTAACATCATACATATGTTGTAAATTGTAAAGGTTAATAATATATTATGTTATCAAGCAAAAAACCTGGTCGGTAAACCCTAAGGAACCTAGTCGGTAAACCCTAAGGTTATCACTATCGGTTAATGAAGGCGGAATGTCTACCGAGTGAAGTTTATTATTCACCGAGTTATTACTGAGTTGTAACCGAGCTATAACAGAATGCATTAAATGTTTGCATGCGATATTTAATGAAGGAAGCTGATGAGCTAGAACTAATTAAATGATTGGTGAGCCATGGATGAAGTTTGTTCATGAATCTAAGGCAATGGAAAGTCAGCATGAAGATCTACAGCTCAGATTGAACCGCAATACCCTGGCACAAGTTCCAAGAAATATATGCAAGTTCCAGGGCGGGGTAAAACATTTTTAGATCGAAAGATGCATTGAACCTAGACAAGATCAAAGATCTGATGGCTATGATTGATCATGGGAAATGTGATCAAGGAGATTAAGCGGTTACCTAATTGTTTATAAATAGGAAACTGTTGATAAACAATGTATGCAGGCAAGTGTATGCATAGGGATGTTACATAGTGATTACCGAGCACATAAGCTTGAAGACCCGTTTGAATAACAGAGCATAGAAGCCCAATAGATAGACAAGATTAGTTCTATGTCTAGATTGTATTGAACAAATAGGAAACTGCTTTAGCATTTAAGATGTGAAGTTGCAGATAGATTTTATTACAGTTATTTTGTGAAAGTGATAGAAAATCTCTTAACCAAGTGGACTTAACAGTCTTATTTGTAAAACCCTCTAGCAAGGTGACATTCTGATTGAGTGTTTGAAATCCTTTAACAAGGTCACTTCTAACAAGGTGAAGATCCTATCAGATCTGAGGGAAATCCCTTAACTAGGTCACATCTAGCAATGTGTTTGTAATCTTTAACAGGATTTGCTTTTAACCGAGCATACTCTAGAAGAATATATTTCTTAGTGGGTCAGAAATCCCACAGTGGTTTTTCCCTATTTGGGTTTCCATGTTAAATCTGGTGTTATGAGGTTTATGATGTTTATATGCTTTTGAGTTTGCATGTTTAACAATTTTGGTTATATTACTGAAATATATGTTACCGAGGTTGAATCTGATGTTTTTATGGATGATTAAGTTTGTATGATTCACCCCCCCCTCTCATCTTGTTGGCTATTGGATATGTACTTATATTAAGTATCAAAACTATCAGGTGGATGGTATAGTCAATTTCCCACTTTGTCATACCCTAGGGCATAAGGATTCTCAGGAAAACCTTTCAAAATGCCAAGATACCCCTCTACTTGGGCATCTTTAATAGAATTTTGTAGACAAATAGTGGTGTTTCATGATAATTATTTGAGCTCTTACAGAAAGTTAGGGTTAAGTTCCCTGTGAAAATGGGGGACTTTGGATGTGAATCATTGCGGAATGCTGAGAAAGAAGAGGAAGATTTATTAGCCAAACACTTGCAGTATTTTTAGTATAGAAGAAAAGACTAAGATCCTCTAAATAAGATAGAACATTATATTGCTAGAAGGGTTAAGCACATCCCTGATATGGAAGACTACTAGATTTATTGCAAAGATGAAGAAGAAGTAAGGAAAAGAAAATATTATTCGAGGCTAATGTTAAGTCAAGAAAGACAGTTGGGTCCAGATAAAGTGCCTGATAAAATAACAGATGGTGATGAGGAAGTCATACGACTGGACTATATAATAGAGAAAGTAGAACAAAAGCCTATAATTGAACCCACACCTAATGAACACGAGTTAGTATGATTGGATCAGGTAAATCAATCAGTCCTAGAGTTAACCAAAAGATTATTTGATGCAAATTGTCTTGGAGCTTGGTTCAATACACCTTCTTGAGTGACTTGTCCTACTCAACCCTTCAACTACTCATGTCCTTCCTATGGCACTTTGTAGGGGTTATTTTAATGATACCTCCAAGGTCTAAACATTATTGGATTGCCTCCTAGGTATAGCCAATGGTTTCTGGACAATCAACTCCACTTGTTGAGGTTGTCACCTCAATCACTCACACTCTACTTCAGGCTCCAACCACTCCTGCAAGGATCTCAACACATGACCACTCTCAATGGGTTCCCAATGCATCGACTAGTTACCTTTGAATTATTTTCAGGCTTTAGTTTCAAAAAATTGATCGCTTTAGATTCCTAAGCTTTCTAGGTCTCTACTGGTTCCAAAATAGGCCTAATTGCATTAGCCCTCCCTGGATGGTTTTAGGGTCTTAGTTTGTAAAAGTCCTAAACAAGGATAGAAATAAATAATGGATTCAAGTACCCTTTTGGAAGTTACAAACAATACTAAGAAAGTGCATCTAGGTTATGCGTATAGGTGGGGTTTCCAATGTTGCACTATTTTGAAGGGCTTGGGCTTCATCGAGTGACTTGGCAAGATGGGTCTAAAACTCTTCACCAACCTGATCCAAAAAATGTAGGAATCTTAAAGGGAACCAAGAGGGCTTTCCATTCATGTGTCACTTGGTCCTGCACCAATCCCCATGTGCTCATAAAACACACTTTTCTTATTGTCCTAACTCACCTACTCCTAGCAGTGAGCCTAGGGCTTCATTGTTTCTCCTCCTCAAGGACCTGGAAAACCACAAATCCTATCCTAATGATATGTATAGATCCTAACCTATGAATCTTGGTGATTAAAACAGGTGTCATCAAAGAATGCCTAGGTTAGAGCCATTTTCTTGCTCTTAAACCCTACTTGCAAGGGTTTTGTACCTAGTTGCAAAGAATAGAAGAAAACTCTGCAACCTAAGAAAATCAAACCTGCAAATCCACCTTAACGAAGAAAAATAAAATGAACACTCATAATTGCAATGAGTTTACACCATCTAGTCCATGGTGGACCGTACAAGCAATGCAAACAAGTGAAAAACTATCAAAAACCAGTGGAAACAAGTTTGCTTCACAATCCAAAAACTTTCTCTTGCATTTCCAATCCTTCAACCCATACAATGAAGTGAATTTTAGATTTTATGCCCATGTTTCTATCAGTTCAACCAACTTTTAACACCTATAACCAAAAATGCAAGTTTGGCGAGAAATTGCAAAATTTTGCCCAAATTTTTTTTACATCTTTTTGCTTCAAGATGCAACTTTGCATTCTAATGCATGTTTAGACTCTTGAAGGTCCTCAAACACCCTATAAGACCTAAACACAACTCAATTGACCCCTAATACATGATTACATTCATCTGGAGTACTTTTCCTATGAACTATCTAAGCATCTCACTTCTTAGAGTATCAGTGTCCTGAACATAATTAAACCAAACCAAAAATTGGACAACTTAGCCATGGCTCTACTGAGTCCTAAATGGTTGGTCCATTATCACATCACAAAGATAACTCAAAAAAATGAAATAATATAACAAATTCATACTTGGAGTGTTATGTGCCCTACACCATACTCCCCTGGGACAAAGAACTCATGTCCCTTGAGTTAAAAGGTCTACAATCTCCACTCAATGTTGAAGTATATCTGCCTCTAACATCCACATGGCATCTAAATCAGGTAACCCTTCCCTCTTGACAAGATATTTCTTGTAGAATCCTTTCCTTGTCTTCTTTACTATCTTCATATCCAAGATACTCTCCAACTTAACCAGTTGACTAGGTGGCAAATCCTTTATCCAATATTCATGAACCGGTGATGGCATGTCTATCTAATTTGTTGGTGACTCTCCCTTGTATGGATAAAGATCACATACATTTAAAAAATGAGATATTCCCAAGGTAGGAGGAAGTTCCACCTCATATGCATTATGCCCATACTTGTGCACCACCTTGAGAGGCCCAATTTTCTTCATCATGAGCTTGGTAGGCTTCCCTTTTGGAAGTGTCTCCTTCCTAAGGTATGCTAACACTAAGTCTCCCACTTTAAATTGAACTTTCCTCGTTTTATCAACTTGAACCTTATACTGCTTGGATTTTTGTTGTAAGGACCGCCTTACCTTATCATGCACCTCTTTAATACCTTCTACAAAGTTCTCCCCTTGTGCACTCTTGGGTGCCATTGAACTCTTGGATTCCATGAAAAATTATAATTTCACTTATGCCCCTAGGGATAGGCCAAGTAAGTATTGCCTCTACCATACTTGGATCCATCTTTAAACATCCATGAGAAATAACAAAACCAAGGTATACAAGCTAGGTTTTCAAAAAATCACATTTTTCCAGGTAAATCTTGAGTTGAGCTTCCTTTAACTTATTCAAAACCATTTCCATATTCTTGAGGTGTTCCTCCTTGGACATGTTGTAGATGGGTAAAAGCATAAACCTGTGTCACACTTTTACAAAGGAAAAGGTTAACACAACAATAACTGTTCAATTTTGTCACCATAAAAGTGTCATTTGCATTTTGAATTTGAAGATGATGTAAACTTATGAAATGTGTAAAATTTGTTGAAGTTTAAGTCTACTATTTTTTGGAATTTTTTTGTCAATAATATATATGTTTTTTTACCTTTAAAGTCCGAAAATCAGGGGGTTTACTTCCCACCACAAAAGAAATGTAAATCAACTTTTTTTCTCTGATTTTGATATCCATTATAGATGAAATATATATATATAGTGCATGAATTTTTTTTTTAATTTTTGATGTATATTTTCTTTGTTATAGCATTTGGAAATTGAATATGCCATAATTTGACGGTTTTTGTCTGCCACCACAATTTGTCTATTCAATTTATGATAATTAAAAAACTAAAAACACCCTTTTGGAGAAGACTCTCTCTTCTAGTGAACCATTTTTTTATTTTTTATTTTTTTGAAGTAATTCAATATTTTTTTTTGTTTTTCAAACCAACCTATTATAGAACAAAAGAATACGTAGTCGTAGTATTTTTTATTTTTTGTATATTAAATGTAATCAAAATATTATAAAAATTATATGAGTAGAATGGTGACTTCGATCTCTACAAAAGGGTATTTTTATTTTTTTTAATAAGTTTAATTTACCTATTGGTTTTATTGTAGAAGTGACAAGTTTCTGAAAATCATCATTTTTGTTGATGTGGCTGCCACTTGGCATTGCACATAGATGGTTCCAGGCAGAACCATTCTGATTGGAAGGGTTCTGACCAAAAGGGTTCCAGTTGGAACTATTCAAAATATTTCTGAGTTTCTATAGTGGAACATATTAAAAGGATAAAAACATTCTGGCCAGAAGCATTCCAGCCGGAAGCATTCCGGCTGAAATGTTTCCGGTCGGAAATCCATTGCCACGTGAACTCTACATGGCCGCCAAGTCAGTCCGACCAGAAGCATTCTGACTGGAACCCTTTCGACTGGAATAGGTGTTGTTAGCCTAAAGTGCAACACAAATCCATATGATTACCCAGATCAAACATTCATCAAGATACACAATAACAAATCTAACAATAAACTCAACTAATACTTCATTCATGAGCCTTTGGAAGGTACTAGGTGCATTGGTGAGGTCAAATGGCATCACCAACCACTCATATAGGCCTGCATTGGTTCTAAAGGTTGTCTTCCATTCATCTCTAGGTCTAATTAGGATGTGATGATAACTAGATTTCAAGTCCACCTTTGTGAAGTAGCTTGCACCTCCTAGATTATCCAATAGGTCCTCAATCCTTGGCATGGGAAATCGATACCTTATAGTAATCTTATTGATTGCTCTAGAGTTCTTACACATTCTCCATTTTCCTCCCTTTTAAGGCACTAACACAATAGGAACAACACATGGACTCAAACTCTTCTTGATAAACCCTTTGTCTAAGAGTTCTTGCACTTGTTTGGCGATCTCTTCATTTTGACTAAGTGTCATTTTATAGGCAACTTTGTTTGGAAGATTGGCCCCTGGTATAAAATCTATTTGATGATTCACATCTCTCATTGGAGGAAAAGAATCAGGCATGTAATCCCCTATCACTTCTGCATATTGTTTGAGTAGACCTTGCACCTCTTGAGGCACTTCACTCATTGGATATGCCTTAGCTGCATCTCTAGGCTTCAACACTAGAACATGGCCTTAATTACCTTCTTCCTTCAACACTTTGAGAAACTCTTTACCTCTCATCAGCATCACACTAGAGCCTATTTGATTTTCTTGCTTTGGATCAAGTAGTGGATCCATTTGGTACTTCATCCCATTCTTGGTGATAAGATAGTTATTCTTTTCTCCATCATGAGTAGCTCTCACATCATATTGTCATGGACAGCCCAATAGAAAATGATAAGAATCCATAGGGAATATGTCACATAGTAATGTGTCCTTATACTCACCAATTTCAAAATCCACCCATACTTGTTCATCAACCAAGACATGTTGACCTTAGTTGAGCCATGATACCTTGTAAGGAGTGAGATGAGGTAATCCTTTTATTTTGAGTTTGTCCACCATTTCAACTGAGAAAATATTCTTAGTTGAACCTGAATCTACAATCACCTTACAAATCTTCTCATGTGACCTACAAGTGGTTCTAAACAAACTTTTCCTTTGTGGTGGCTCTTGAACATGGGGTATCTTGAGAATTGTTATCCTCATCATCAAGTTTTCTCCATCTATCGCTGGTCTTGCCTTGCTGATTAAAGGAGTTACACTCTAAGTGTCCTCCTCTTGCAACAATTGAGTTCTTCTTTCCCCCATGTATGAGCCTATGGAGCTTGAGGATTTTCTTGGGCACTTACTCATGGTATGCCCAACTTGATTGCAATGATAACACCTATCAGTGAAGGTTGTGTTTCATCTTCCGAAGTTTCCAAACCTACCCCTAAAATTGCTCCTTCCTCTATAGGATCCTCTAAATTCTCCTCTCTGAGAGTCCCCACTACCTTCTTGGCCTTATTTCTCTTCATTTCTTGGTGTTTGTTGCCCTCTACCAAAGCTTCCTCTTCCTCTAAAATTCTTACCTCCCCTATGTTTCTGATTTTGTTCACTCCTTTTGATCTTCTCTTCTGCCCTTAGGGCCAACTCAAAAACACTTATGGACAGTGTCTGGTGTGAGGATACTTATATCATCTTGAATATTTTGTCTAAGGCCATTCATGTACTTGGACAAATTCTCCATTTCATTCTCATGCTTCCTAATCTGGAAACTGAGTTTATTGAATTCCTTAGTGTATGCATTGACATCTAACTCCCTTTGTTTCAAATTTTACAGTCTCTTATGGATTTGAACTTTATAATCTCCTGGAAGGAATTGTGCCTTAAGTTTGTTCTTCATATGCTGCCATGAAGTTATCTTCTTCTTGCCTTCTTGTATCCTTTCTTCTTGCATCATATTCCACCAAACCAATGCTAATCCCCTCAATCTTGATTTGGCCTCATCGACTCTTTTCTCTTCTGCTACCTCTTTGTAATAAAAGTGATTATTGAGAGCCTCTATCCAATCTAGTAACTCTTCTCGATTGAGGTTTCCTCCATAGGTGGGTAATCCATCCAAGTTGTCTTTAGAAATGGATTTGACTGCATCCAAGAATAGCTTTTTGTCTTGAGGCATGGCTACTGTTGTTGGTTCCACTCCATCTTCCACTTCTTCATCAATCTCATAACCCCATTATGTCTTAACCTTCTTATTCTCCTTCTTAACCTCTCTGGTTCCTCTACTTCCTTCTACATTCTTCAATCCTTCTATCATCTCTGCCACCAACTATTGGATGGCTTCTGGATTCATTTCCTTTGGAGGCATTGAACTTGCTCTTGATTCATCATAATATAACATACACCAAATCTTTCAAAGAATGACTCTGATACCACTCTGATGCAGAGAGTCTTGGAGCTTGGTTCAATACACCTTTTTGAGTGACTTGTCCTACTCAACCCTTCAACTACTCAAGTCCATCCAATGGAACTTAGTAGGTGTTATGTTAATGAGACCCCCAAGGTATGAACCTTATTAGTGTGTCTCCTAGGTATAGCCAATGGTTTCTGGACAATGAACTCCACTTCTTGAGGTTACCACCTCAATCACTCACACTCTACTTCAGGCTCCAACCACTCCTGCAAGGATCTCAACACACAACCACTCTCAATGGGTTCCCAATGCATCTACCAAGTTTCTTTGAATTATTTTGAGGCTTCAGGCTCACAAAACCCATTGTTTTATCTTCCTAACCTTTCTAGGTCTCTACTTGTTCCAAAATAGGCCTAATTACATTAGCCCTCCCTTGGCGATTTTAGGGTCCTACTTTGTAAAAGTCCTAAAAAAGGCTATAAATAAATAAAGGATTCGATTACCCTTTTGGAATTTATAAAAAATATTGAAAAAGTGCATCTAGGTTATCCGTATAGGTGGGGTTTCCAATGCTGCACTATTTTGAAGGGCTTAGGCTTCACCAGGTGACTTGGCAAGGTGGGTCTAAAACTCTTCACTAGTCAAAACTCCTACTCCAAACAATGTAGGAATATTCAAGGGCACTCAAATGGATTTACATTTATGTGTCACTCTATCCTACACCAATCCCCATGTGCTCATAAAACATTTTTTTCTTGTTGTCCTAACTCACCTACTCCCAACAGTGAGCCTAACACTTCATTGTTTCTCCTCCCCAAGGACATAAAAACACCACAAATCCTATCCTAAAGCTATTTACAGACCCTAACATATCATTATTAGTGATTTCAATAAGCACCATCAAAGAATGCCTAGGTTAGAGCCATTTTCTTTCTCTTAAACCCTACTTGCAAGGGTTTTGTACCTAGTTGCAAAGAATGGAAGAAATCTCTGCAACCTAGGAAAATCAAACCTATGAATCAATGTTAATGAAGATAAATACAATTAACACTCAATATTACAATGTGTTTATACCATCTAGTCCGTACTAGACTGTACATGCAATGCAAACAAGTGAAAAACTATCAAAAACCCATGGAAACAATTTTGCTTCACAATCCAAAAAATTTCTCTTGAATTTCCAATCCTTCAACCCATACAATGAAGTGAATTTTGGCTTTTATGCCCCTGTTTTAGTCAGTTAAACCAACTTTTAATGCCTATAACCAAAAATGCAACTTTTACAAGAAATTGCAAAATGTTGTTCAACAACTTTTTACATCTTTTTGCTTCAAGATGCAACTTTGCATTCTAATGCATGTTTAGACTCTTGAAGGTCCTCAAACACCCTAGAAGACCTAGACACAACTCAATTGACCCCTAATACATGAATACATTCATCTCGAGTACTTTTTCTATGAACTACCTAAGCATCTCACTTCTCAAGTTGTCAGCATCCTGAACACAATTAGCTCAAACCAAAACTTGGACAACTCAACCATGACTCTACTAAGTCCTAAATGGTTGATCCATTATTACATCACAAAGATAACTCACAAAGTTGAAAGAAAATAACAAATTCATATTTGGAGTGTTATGTGCTCTGCACCATGATTGGAAGCCTATAAGGTGAAGATGAGTAAATAGGGATCGAAGCTTACAGTAAAAAGAAAGAGCAAGAGAAAGGACATAGAAGAGAATGCGGATTTCTTGGTGCATAAGAGGAACAAAGATATGACCAAGATAATAGAGCCTAGAACTCCAAGGATAGAAGATATGAATTAGGAAGGGGTCAAAGTAGTTACAACATATGCAAACCTTAATTAGCTGGCGAGGAGAAAAATAAGGGTCAAGACTAAAGTAGCAGAAATGTATAGGTATATACGCATAAAGAAGCTAATGAAATACAAAGGAAGGTGCCTTAGGAGAAAATATTGATGACCATTCCTATGAATATTTCTCATTCTACTGCCCAACTATTTGTATCTCCTCCCTTAGTTAACAATGCTTTAGTTACTATAATGGGTATATTTGGAACTAGTGGAGAAGAAGAAGACCTAGGGTTTTATAATGACCTAAACCAGTTGCTAGAAAGGCATCACAAAGGAAACCTAGATGATTTATAGAGGAAATTGGAATAGGGAAATGTACTGCATAATACATCATCTAAAAATCCCATTGAGACAATAGCAACTACAAGAAAGATTATGATGGATGATGTGGTAAACTTGGATGGGTCTAGTGAATCAGAGGATGAAACGGTTGAAGAGAAAAATACACAATCCATAAGTAGTGATCCTCCCGCAAAGGAACAAGAAGGGGTAGGCAAAACTATGACACTTAGTCAAAATAACCAAAGTGAGGAAATTGGAGATAATGCAGAAACACTAGTTCTAGAGGAAAAAGGGAAATAGATCGAAGGTAAAAAAAATAAATGAGTAAGGAAATCCCGCCATAGGAGATGCCAAGGTCTCGCAACTAGAAGTGCAGAAAGTCCTGTAGAAGGAAACCCAACAATCACTGCAAGGTGAAAACATAGTGAAGGGCAGTCAAGATGAAGTTATGATGGTAAGGGATTCATCAAGCACCATAGGTGGTGGGATGAACCAGGAAAGAGAAAAAGAAAATTCTGAAAGGGAATTATCCCAAAGTAAGACAATGGATAATCCCAAATTTTAGGAGGGAGAAATACAACCCATAAGGATCCCAAGGTGAGCCTATAGGAAGATGAAAGAAGTGAGATTTCCTACAAGAGGAAGCTAACCACAAGTGTTGAAAGAAAAAATATTCTTGATTGGTTAAAGCAATGTAATGTTCCAAACAAATAGATAGAGGTAATCTCATTGGACTTCAATAGCTTGTTGGCTGGTGCACCCAACGCTAAGAAGAGGGAGTTTGCTAAAGTAAGATACACCACATAATTGACTGTTGAGGGAGAATAAGAATTGCATATTATAGAACCCATAGAGAAAAGAGGCAAAGAAGAACTAATGTCTCAGCAGTACCAGATAACTATAGTACAATTGGGAAGACCATCTTGATTTGAAGACGAAAGGATTCCAAGAAGGCATCACAATTAAGGAGGATAGTGTTGGATTGTTGGCATTAATAAAATAGGTCAATCCAGAGAACCAGTATATGCCCTAAGACTTGTCATTAATGTCTAACACTTACCGGTGAATTGGTATTAGTAGAGTGGTGTTTTTAGTAAGAAAAAATCATGACTTATAAACACATGGAAACAACACTGGTAACTAATGACCAAAGGTTCAATCAACTAAAGGAAAGATAGACTAAGCCAACAAGTTTGTCATTCAAGAAGATCGATCACTCTAATGATGATGAAGTCACAAAAGGTGATTTGGGCAAGAAAAATTGATGTTGTATGCAAACATGAACCTCATTGGAAAACAAGGGAAGAGACTTGATGCTAGTACAACAAACCAGCAATCAAAGGATGAACTGGTAAAAGAGAAGTGTAGTGGCATACCGGTATATCGATATGACAAAAGGAAGACGTATGTTCACCATAAATCTCAGAGTGGTGATTGGTTATTCAGTTGTGGTAGCAAAAGATGAGTTGGTGAGCTTGTGTCTATGCCAAATCACATGTTGGTAAGCTCAAGTTCAATTATCATGTAGTCAAGCATGATTACCTATGGATTTTCTGGTTCGCACTTAATTGACTGAACAAGACCCAGAAGTTACTATCTTTGGAAGATGTCATGGCATAATTTCTTGAACACTTGGTGGAAATGTTGTAAGGCATGTAGAGAAAGATTGGGAGATTTTTAATTTGAAATCTTATGAAATCCATGATTCCTTTGATTAAGGGATCACTTGAAAGTGTCGGCATAAAATGTGTAAAGTGTTTTTGAATTCATTTAGAAAGATTTGATCATGAAATTTGCAATAAGAAGATATTGTTGAAGGTGATCCAAAGTGAAAGTAGAGAGAGAGGAAGTGCTCAAAGGTTTTAGTAGAGAAAAGGGTGTTTGAGGTATATTGACTGAGTAGAGAGATGAGAGACAAAGAACCAACAAAGTGCAGAGCCAAAGGTTAGAGGATTGGTAGAGTGCAGAGCTGAGGGACAAAGGACTGGCTGAGTAAAGATCTGAAGGTGCAAGAAGAAAACCAGTGTTGTGCAGAGAAGACACAAGTGATGAATACTAAGAGGAGGGGGTGAATTAGTATGCCAAAAATCTTTGCACTAAAACACTTACACAGTCTAGAGATAAACTAGTAAAGCAGTCTGACAATCAAACTAGTTATCACACATACAAACCAAAATGCGAATAAACCATTCACCCACAAAAGCAATACAACCATAACACAAGATATTTGACGTGGAAACCCAACTGGGAAAAACCACGGTGAGATGGAACTCACAAGTCACTATCTGCAGAATAGAAACCAGACCGGTTAAGGTTAGACCGGTTAAGGTCTTACAATGTTCTTCACTAGAACAGATCCTGTTAAGAATCTCAATCTCTGTTAGGAGATAAGTTTGATTAAAGACTATCTTGTTAGAGGATTTTAGATTCACATGTGTGAACCACCTTGTTAGAGGATTTTACAAAGGCTTTGAGGCCTACCCGGTTAAGGGCTACAAACTTGTCAAAGATGTGAGTAATCAACAAGTGTTTGATCTATCTACTAGCACAAACTGCTTGGTTAGATCTAGTATGCTCATAGCTAATGCATTCAAGCATTACTTCAGTCTTCTCTATCTCACTCTAAGTTACAACTCGATCTCCTCTCATAAGATCACTCTTTTCTTTCACCTTAAACCCTAGCTCAACATAAACCCTATTTGTAGCTCTTTCAACAACTTTTAAAACCCTAGACACGATGTCCTTTTAAAGGAATCTGATTTCATGTCGGTCCAATAGGATTACATTACAATTTCCTAGGTTCAGTGAATCTAGACATACTCAGTAACATGACACAAGAATCACCGTCAATGTGTCGGCACCGTCAAACAATCGGTGGATTGGTAACTCATCACAAAATGCTGGTTGGTAACTCATCACAAAATGTTACCGGTTCATACAAAATGCTGGTTGCTGGTTTGACAAAAATGTCTATTGTCGGTTTGACAAAAATGAAGACTGGTAAGAATGTGTTGTGCCACTTTGCTTCCTTGTACCGCTTGTGATCTGCGAACCGCTTGGGGTCGACATGCTGCTTCAGACTGGGAAAACACATTCTGCAAAATCACTACTAGTCTAAAGACTAGAGTACAACATACCGGTTGGAACAAATACCGGTTGAGCATGAGCTCATACATATAAAGGGGATCTCAATACAAGTGTGTTTCCATCAATGACAATCACAACATAAACATCAAAAATGCCAACAATCTCCCCCTTTGGCATTGATGGCAACACTTAGGAAAATAAAATTTTGACATCTAAGTGTTTTACAACAAAAGCTTGCCACTAACAAAATTGCTCCCCCTAAGCATATACACTATCCCTTAATCAACAGAGTGTATAGCAGTTTTTCATTCAGAGCATAATCATCAGAGCATATAGCATATATCACAACATATATCAAAATTTCAAAAAAAATTTCTCCCTCTGATATACCAAAATTTCAAAATTTAAGACCATCAAAATTTTAATTAAAACCATGTACTTCTCCCCCTTTGCCAACAATGACAAAGTACCACTGCAAAAACCTGTTTCCATATATATAAAAGAGTTTATGACAATAATGAATAATACTTGTCAAAAACCGCTTTGTAGTCCTGCAAAAATTGTTTCATGGAGAGAGACTAGGACTCAAGTAGGGAGGTCGCCACTTCCTTCTCTGTCTGCATTTGTGATACCTATTCCTCCATGGCCTCTATTGTGCTCAGTTCTTGGGTGACTGTCAGTGCTTCCAGGTTCAGATAGCATTTCTGAAGAATTTGCAGTCATGGAAGTAATACCAGTTGAAGTTCCTGCAAATCCCTAGATCTTGTGCTGATCTCTTGCTCTATCTTGGCTGACTAGATCTGGAACCGGTGAACGGTTTGCCCATATGCCACAAAGGAGTCGTAAGGAGTCTTGAATATGCTTAAGTAGGACTGTAAGTCCATTTGAAGCTATTGCTTCTTAGCTAGCACATCATCACAAAATAGATGAGGTTGACAGATTTTGCTGAGTAGCAAGTTTCCCTCATCCAAAGCACTCCTTATGTCCTTTTGATCCTTTGATAGTTCAGTCCTAAGCTCATTCAGTTTCTTCACCAGAGCAACATTAAGAGCCTTTTGGTGCTCTTTCTTTACATTGGCCTTAGTTTCTTCTTCTAGGCTCTACACCTGATCATCCACTATAGTACATAGAAGTTTGAGTTGTGCTAGTGATGAATCAGTGTCAGGAAGATTAGTACCAGGGATTAAACTGGTGAGCATGTCTACAGCTGCCTGAATGATGTCTTGTTCCTTTTTCTTGTGTATTATCTCAAGGTTCTCTTGAGCAACCTTGATGCTCTGCATAAGTTTTGACTCGCTTGTAGATTGGAGATCGATAGGACTAGAGAGATTAACTGGTGAGGGTTGACATCCGGTTGCCTTCAAAGTCTCCACCTGGGACCTTTTTCCACTTCACATTCCTTGGCTTCTTCAACTTTCTTCTTTTCCACTTCTCTTCTCTTCTCTTCTTCCTTGTCTTCTTCTACCTTTTTCTTCTCCTCTGCTCTCCTCTTCTGCTCTTCCTTTTCTTCTTCTTCCCTCTTCTTCTTCTCTTCCTCTTCCTTTTTCTTCTTTTCTTCCTCTTCCTTCTTCTTTTCTTTCTCTTCCTTCTTCCTCTTCTCCTCTTCTTTCTTCTTCTTTTCTTCTTCTTCCTTCTTCCTCTTTTCTTCCTTGTCCTCTTCTTCTTTCTTTTTCCTTTCTTCTTCTTGCTTCTTTTTCTCTTAATCTTTTCTTTTCTCCTCTTCCTCTTTCTTTTTCTCTTCCTCCTTTCTCTATTTCTCATCTTCATCCTTCTTCTTTTTCTCTTCTTCTTTGTCTTTTGCTGCTTGCTGTGTGTCCACAGCTTGTTCACCACCCTGATCAGCCTGTTGCCCCTATTCAGTTCCCTGAGTGACATCTTCTATATCCAAGGCATCGACATCTATGGTGTCGATTGGTTCCTCCACCAGGTTTCCTTCCTCATCAAAAACTTCATCTGGTTTGGAAATAACCGGTTCCTTTTCTGCTTGGAGGTTGGCCATTTGAGATTTGTGTGAATTGATAGCATGGGCCATGTGTTGATGTGTATCCTTTTCTACATCATCAACTCTCCCTTCCAACAACCAGAGTCTTCTTCTCCTTGTGAAGAAGAGACCTTTATTTTGATCTAATACATCAAATAATTCTGAGTTTGAGAGTTCAGGGAAGTAATGTGAAAAAAATTTCTCCCTAATCTCTTGTTCCTTTTCAATGGCAATGTGCCATCTGTTATCCAATGCTTTATACAATGAATCTGGTGTCTGAGACTTAATCTCTGATGGTGACCGGTTATTTCTACATAAATAAAGAATAATCTCCTGCAGTACTTCATCTTTTTCCTCACTATTGAAATCATCATAATAATCAATCAAATCATGAAGTAACTTTCTCCTAATATTCTTTACTATTCTTTGACAATGTGTTAAAGGTTTGTAAGAGGAGATATCTATATTTATCAGTGCGGATGTTGCCAGTTCATTCTTCTTCACCTTCTTGGTCTATCTAGCCTTCTTTGGTTGTTCATCAGACCCAGTTTCTTCAGAGTCTGGTTCATTTGCCTTAGTCTTCCTCTTTCTTTTGAAGACTTTTGCCGGTGTTGCCTAAGATTTCTTCTTTACTGGTGACCGCTTGGTCACTTTTGGAGTCTCAGTGGTAGCTAGTGCTAATGCCGTAGGTACTGCCTTAGCTTTCTTGGCTACTGGTTCTTTTCCCTTCTTCACTGATGGTTCTTCAACCAGTGTGATCCTCTCCAAGTAGGTTCCGGTTCGCTTCGCCTTTGGATCAAGAGGCGAGGCAATAAGGGTTGAAGCATACCCTTCTAGCATGTCATACATGAATTTATAGCCCATAGGCTCCACTTCCTCCATTCTAGGCTCAACAGCCTCCATTAGACATTTGTCCACCTGAATAGTGAAATAGATGTCATCTTCATACTTCTTCACTATGTCACCTGAGATTTGTATCCTTTGACTCATTTTTCTTCTAAACTCATCAAAGTATTTGTTTAGGATCTCAGGGTAGCCAGTTCCAATAGCTTGCACACTTTCCTTTATCTGCTTGGTTACTGGTTGGTCAGGGGACCACTGGACATCTCCTACACCCGAAAAGTAGCCTTGGAAATAGAAAAACAATCCTACCAATAGTTGTCCAAATTTAAATCTCAGTGAATTGTCCTTTTTGATTGATAGGAGTTGCCTTTGCATACCGGTGCATAAGTCAAATGATTTATCCTCTATAATCATCCAGTAAGCGGCATTTACCACTGCAACAGATACATAATTAATCCTACTGGCTGAGAATGTCCTGTAGCCTACCACCATGCAGGCATATTTTACCAGTTCATCCTTGATAGAATTAATTGTCATACCTCGTGAATCACTTGCCAAATTGGTGAGCTTGGTCATTTCCATTTTTCTTACCATTCTCAGGGCTAGTACTTCCCCTGTGTTGTAGAAACCGGTGACTGCATGAATTGCCTCAGGCGTGATATCATGCGTTCTCTCCAGGTACATCTTGTCACCATGGACTCTACTCAAGATGATTCTGATGTGATCCTCTGTGAAGTCTTCTAGAAAATACACCGCATTATGGAGTTTCTTCTTCTCTAAGATACTGAACTCCAGTTTGATCCTTTTATCCTTTCCACAAAATAGACCTAATTGAGTGTGAATGGCCAAGGACCCTATGTCTTCTATCTTGCAATCAATATAGTCAGAAATTCCTTATTTGAGTATGACTCCAGTTGGGACTTGTGACAAAGCATTATACTTGGACTTCCTCTGAATGAAATTTTCTGACTTAATGGATGTGCTTGAACTGGTATGAGATGTAGAAGCCATTGAAGAGTATTTCAAGAATATGAAACATACCTTTAAAATGCAAATTTAGGGCTTCCTGATTCTACTTTGCTTTGCTCTCCGTCGAATGCCAAATCACCGCTTTGAGTTCTCCACTGCCCATTGCAAACTATACTTGAATCTCCTTCAAATCTCTCCAATTCCTCAAGATCTAAGCTCAAATCACCTTCTTTTTGCTCTGCACTTGAAAAATTTTCTTCGCTCGAAAAACAGATAGTGAGAAATGATTTGAAAATTGCATTTATACATGTCTCTCACCTACCATCATTAATGCTCCTATATTAGGGCATAAACCCTAATTTGCCTTTTTACCATTTCCAGTCTTCTACTAGGCGACAGGTGTAGCATACCGGTTAAGGTCTTTTACCAATGTTAACCGGGGGTTTGAAAGCATTTTGCCATTTTCTCCCCCTAAGCCTTTGAGGCTTAGTTTGCTGGTTCAGATATTTCCACACTGGCTACAGAAACCGGATCCTCCTCCAATAATACTGGTTTCTTCTTCCATACTTTCTTCATGTCTTCTTGAACTATTTCAACATCTATTTCTCCTTCCCGAGTGACCGATATATCATCAGATATACTTTTTCTAATTCTACAGAATCTTGCAATGTGACCCAGTTTGTTGCAGTGATAGCAAACAAGTCCAGGTGTTCTCCATGACAGATCATACAACTTTCTCTCCATCCGGTTGCCACTTGATGACCACCGCTTCTTGACTGATGGTTGAGGACATTAAACCGGTTGTGGTTTTGGTTCATATAAGATTCAGGACCAGTTCCTTTGGTCCTCTAAGGATATCTTCTAGTGTTATCCATTACATACCTGCATTCAAATGCTCTATGCCCAAACTTGTTGCATGCATAACAATGACCATTGAACTTATTGGATCTAGGTATATTGTTGATAAAATAAGGAAAATTATTGTAGGCTTTTCTCTTACACACATTGGTAGTGTGTCCTTCTTTAAGATAGTTAAAGCAAATAGGTTTGAATTTCTGCTTACCTTTTCCTTTGAGTGCCGGTTGCTTCTTTGATGCTTCAGCATTTGTCCTTGAGGATTCTCCTTCCTCATGTTCAGAGAAACCAAGACCATTGGTATTCTTTGCCAGTCTAGATGATTTAAGCTTTTTCTCTAGCCTGACTGTACTTTTGCCAAACTTAGCTAGTATTTCCTTTGATTCAAAGAGTTCTTTGGAAATAGCAGTGTTTGTCTCCATAAGACCTATATTTTCTGAGATGGCAATGTTCAGTTCTCCTTGCATGTCTTCTTTCTCCATTCTGCTCTCATGAAGGCGAGCAGTTAGTACACTAATCTCTTGTTTCAACTTGGAGATCTCATGATCTCTATCTTTTACCAGATCTTCAGCCTTTCTCCGGTTCTCAAGTTCTTGACTAAACTGAATAGTCAGCCCTTCTAACTCCTTTCTCAGATTAGAGTTTGAATCATTCAGCTTATTCACTTCAGCAATCATAGCTTCCATGTTAGCTTCATCTTCAGAACTACTTTCAGATAGTTCCATTAGCCTCTATGCATGTTCTCTTCTTTTTGCTTGCGATGCCTTGTATTTGACCATAAGATCATCATAGGCTTGCTTAGACTTAGTGAGCCATTGAGTAAGTTCCCTCAATGTGTATTCTCCCATATCTCTTTCCAAGTGGTTAAACTTATAGAAAGGTTGGCTCTGATACCAATTGATGAATACTAAGAGGCGGGGGTGAATTAGTATGCCAAAAATCTTTGCACTAAAACACTTACACAGTCTAGAGATAAACTGGTAAAGCAGTCTGACAATCAAACCAGTTATCACACATACAAACCAAAATGCGAATAAACCATTCACCCACAAAAGCAATACAACCATAACATAAGATATTTGACGTGGAAAACCAACTGGGAAAAACCACGGTAAGATGGAACTCACAAGTCACTATCTCCAGAATAGAAACTAGACCAGTTAAGGTCTTACAATGTTCTTCACCAGAACAAATCCTGTTAAGAATCTCAATCTCTGTTAGGAGATAAGCTTGATTAAAGACTACCTTGTTAGAGGATTTTAGATTCACATGTGTGAACCACCTTGTTAGAGGATTTTACAAAGGCTTTGAGGCCTACCCAGTTAAGGGCTACAAACTTGTCAAAGATGTGAGTAATCAACAAGTGTTTGATCTATCTACTAGCACAAACTGCTTGCTTAGATCCAGTATGCTCACAGCTAATGCATTCCAGCATTACTTCAGTCTTCTCTATCTCACTCTGAGTTACAACTTGATCTCCTCTCATAAGATCGCTCTTATCTTTCACCTTAAACCCTAGCTCAACATAAACCCTATTCACAGCTCTTTCAACAACTTTTAAAACCCTAGACATGATGTCCTTTTAAAGGAATCTGATTTCATGTCAGTCCAATAGGATTACATTACAATTTCCTAGGTTCAGTGAATCTAGACATACTTAGTAACATGACACAAGAATCACCGTCAATGTGTTGGCACCATCAAACAATCGGTGGATTGGTAACTCATCACAAAATGCCGGTTGGTAACTCATCACAAAATGTTACCGGTTCATACAAAATGCCAGTTGCCAGTTTGACAAAAATATCGGTTACTGGTTTGACAAAAATGTCGATTGCCGGTTTGACAAAGATGTCGGTTGCCGGTTTGACAAAAATGCCAGTTGCCGGTTTCACAAAAATGAAGATTGGTAAGAATGTGTTGTGCCGCTTTGCTTCCTTGTACCGCTTGTGATCTACGAACCACTTGGGGTCGACATGCTGCTTTAGACCGGGAATACACATTCTGCAAAATCACTACTAGTCTAAAGACTAGAGTACAACATACCGGTTGGAACAAATACCGGTTGAGCATGAGCTCATACATATAAAGGGGATCTCAATACAAGTGTTTGTCCATCAATGACAATCACAACATAAACATAAAAAATTCCAACAACAAGTGGTGTGGATAGAGTGTGATTCATATTGAGGTCTGATCAAGCTATCATTAAGCAAGTGACATTTTAATTGATGTTCTTGTCCTTTAATTATGCTACCTTTAATAGGGTAAAGGCACTAATTGACCTTAAACAAAATCCCTTAACTAGGTGGCACCTAACAATGTCTTTGTAATCTCCTAACAGGGATGGCTCCTCACCGGGTGTACTCCAGAAGAATACAAATTTTGTGAGTTCCTACTCACACCGTGGTTTTCTCCCATTTGGATTTCTGCAAGATATATCTTGGAGTGACTATCAACTTCTCATGCTTGCATATTCTACTTTAGTGATTAAGTATGTTGATGAATATTAGATATATACAGATTAGAGTTAAAAATATTTAATTGTGTAGAACTGATCAAGTGTTGATTCACCCCTCCCCTCTCATCACCAGTTGGGACTAACAATTGGTATCAGAGCACCCGATCCTTAGAATCAAAAGAAGCTTAATCAGCTTAAGGAAAAATCCAAGATGATGCGAAAGGAGGGTCCTAAGTTCTCTAATGAGAATTATACCTTATGATGTGGAAAAATGAAACTCTATCTAAGATCCATAGGAGAACACTACTGGAATTATGTGATCACAGAGTACACTGAACCTTCAGGGACTCTTACTTCAGAATAGATCAAGGAAGGGCAAGATAATATTGTTGCTATGGATCTAATTGTTAGCACTCTTTCTGATAATGAATTTGCTAAGGTTCAAGATTTGAAAACAACTTTTTCAGATATGGAATAAGGTGAATACAGTCTATGGGGGATATCCTCATATTCAAAAGGCCAAATTAGATAGCCTAAGAGGAAAATATGATGAGATGAGGATGTAGGAAGGAGAAAACATAGAGCAATATAGCAAGAGAATAAAGGATGTAGTAAACTCCATTAAAAGTGCTAGAGGAAAGCTTGAGGAGGATTATGTGAAAAGAAAAATACTGAGAACCTTGCTACCACAATATGCGATAAGGGTCTCTACTATCCAGGAACCCAGATCCTTGGGAAAAGTTAATATATCTCTTGACTCATTGATAGGTAAGTCGATTGCCTTTGAATTGAGCAATTACGACAACAACATACCAAAGATTGATGCATCTTTCAAAGCCTCCATGATGCATGAACCAACAAGGAGAAGGAAAGAAACTGGAAGTAGTTCTACTACCAGAACTGATCATTCCCATGATAGTGACAATCTATTATTTGAAGAAAAGGAGCAAGATGAAATTGAAGCTCTATTGGCAAGAAGATTGCCAAGAGGAAAAGGAAAGTATAAAGGTAAATTACCCTTAAAGTGCTTCTCCTGTAATAAGATAGGTCATATTGCTTCAAGATGTCCTGATAATGATAAAGACAAGAAGGATAATTTCAGAAGCTACAGGGACAAGAGTAAGGAGTGTTGTCTTGTAGAAGGAGTCACTAATGAAGAATCAGAAGGATCTAATAGAGATGGAATTGCATTTGTGGTAGTCAAGGAGGATAACACGGAGGAAGGAGATATGGCACTGATCTTTAGTAGAAACTAGTGTGAAGAATGGGTGATTGATAGTGGTTGCACTCACCACATGACCGTTGATAGAAACAAATTCCTCAGCATGGAGGATTGCAATGGAGGAATTGTGAGATTCAGAAATGATGCTCCTTGTCCAATAAAAGGTTAGGGATCTATAGACCTGAATGATAAAAGAAATTGTGATGATGTCTATTGGGTAGAAGGGTTAAAATATAGTTTGTTAAGTGTTGCACAACTTAATAATAAGGGTTACCCATTATAATTCAATGAAGGAATATACAAAATAAATGACGAATCAGAAAGTCTGATTGCTACCTATAAACAATCAAGAGGCAATTTGTTTCACCTAGACACCACCATAGGTAGTTGTCTAATGGCTAAGGTAGAAGATAGTTGGTTGTGGCACAAAAGACTGTGTCATGTTAACTTTGATAGAATAGAAAAAGTCAGTAAGGAAAAGTCTATCAGAGGTATGCCTAACATAGTGAACCTTGAAAAATGCTATGTGCAAAGAGTGTCAGCTAGGAATATTGACCGGGTCTAGTTTCACCAATAAAACCTTTTCATATAAAAAATGTGCTAGACTTAGTTCATACAGACCTGTGTGGTCCCATGAGAACCAAGAGTTTCTATGGAGACTGGTATTTTATGTTATTTGTGGATGACTTCTCAAGAATGATGTGGGTTATATTCTTGAAGGAAAAATTTTAAGCTCTTCGCATATTTAAAGTTTTTAAGGCTTGCGTAGAGAGAGGAATCGATAAGAATCTAAAATGTTTGAGATCAGATAGAGGAGGAGAGTTCACCTCTCAAGAGTTCATGAATTATTATGAGGAATAGGGGATTACGACACAAATGTCTATACCTAGAGCACCTCAGCAAAATAGAGTTGTTGAAAGAAGAAATAGAACTCTTATTGATTGTGCAAGGACACTGATGATACACAAGGACATTTCGCATATTTTCTAGAGAGAAGCAATAAGAACTGATGTATACACCTTGAACCAGATACAGGTAAAGAAAGGGAAAAATAAAACTCCCTATGAATTATGGTGTGGATACTCACCAAATGTTTGTTATTTCAAAGTATTTGAAAGCAGGTTCTATATCAAGAGGGATGAGTACACTAGAAAATTTGATCCCAAGAGTGATGAAGGAACCTTCATAGGTTACTCCACAAAGAGTAAGGCATACTAGTGTTTGAACAAACATACCAAAAAAATTATGGAAAGTGCAATTGTCAGAGTAGATGAGTACTCTAAGAAAAATTAACAGGATAGTAAGAGTGAACTGGAGGACTATAAAAGATTCAAGTACAATGTACCGGTGGAGCCTACTAAAGAAGATCCTATTGAAGTGGCAAATGAAGAAGCTTGTGAAGTAGAACTTGCACAACCGGTAGAATAAGCTCCATGAAGTGAACCGATATTGGATAAGTATGTTAGAAACAATCACTCTATAGAAAATATCATCGGTGACAAAGATGCAGAAGTACTAACCAGAGGAAGAGCAAGAGAGAATGGCTATATGCTCTCCATATTTGAGCCCAAAATAGAAAAGGAGGCTCTAAAAGATGATGACTGGATCAAAGCCATGGAAGAAGAACTAGAGCAAATTGAGAAAAATGGAACATGGACTCTAGTGCCCAGACCGGAAAACAAAAATGTGATAGGCACTAAGTGGGTGTTAAGAAATAAAATGGATGAAACCGCTAAAGTGATAAGAAAAAAAGAAAGATTAGTCTGCAAGGGCTATGCTCGGGAAGAAGGTTTGGACTATGGAGAAACCTTCGCACTAGTGGCTAGGTTGGAAGGGGTCAAAATTTTGCTGGCCTATGCTGCTTATAAAATTTTTAAAGTTTATCAAATGGATGTCAAATCGATAATTCTTAAATGGCGTGTTAGAGGAAGAAGTGTACATAAAGAAACTAGAAGGGTTTGCATCTGAAGATGGAAGGAACATGGTATGCAGGTTGCATAATGCTCTATATGGGATGAAACAAGCACCAAGAACTTGGTATGAGAGGCTGCACTCATATCTGCTAAGCATAGGGTTCAAAAGAACCAATGATAACAGTAACCTATACCTAAAGAGTGGAGGTGAAGGAAAAAATCTAATTATTGAGATCTTTGTAGATTATATCATCTTTGGGGGAGATGATGAGATGAGAAGAAGCTTTGCAGAACAAATGAAGCAAGAACTTGAGATGTCCATGATTGGTGAGATAAAGTTTTTTATTGGTTTGCAAGTCTCATAGCTAAAGAATGACATCTTCATCAGTCAGACTAAGTACATAAGGGAAATTCTGAAAACTTTTGGATTGGCAGATAAAAAACCTGTTATAACTCCAATGGTTCCAAGTTGTAAGCTCTGTAAATATGATGAGGCTGAAGAAGTGAATGAGGCACTTTATCGGTCCATGATCGGTAAGTTACAGTATGCAGTACATAGTAGACCAAATATAGCACAAGCTATTGGCTTGGTTGCTAGATTTTATGCAAATCCAAAAGAGACTCACAAGGTGGTAGTCAAAAGAATATTTAGATAACTCAAGGGGACTAATGAGTTGTTAGGATTCCGATAGATACTGAGAGGGGGAGGTGAATCAGTATCTAACCGGTGAATTGAATTTCTTAACTTAAAACATGTAGAACATATTATAATAGTGTACTGGTAAGCAAGAAATAATGTAATAAACAGAATTAGAAGCAACCACATGAAAAACCCACCATAACACAGTATTTTAACGAGGAAACCTGGTGTGGGAAAAACCTCAGTGGGATTTGTGACCCACAATATTCACTTACTGGCCAATAAGAGAATATTACTTACAAGAGGGGCCTGCACATGCAGGAAGGCCAACTGCCTAGAGCTCACTACTCAATGGAAGTCTCCCTGACTTACAATGATGGATTATACAAATCCAGTATCTTGTACTACTTCAAAATAGCATCTATAATGCCAGATCCAGTACCGGTTTCTGCTCTGCTTCTTACATAAACCCTTAACCTATAATTTGCATAATAGGTCTACCTTATTTCGCCTAAATACAATCTTCTTCCTTACTTTTTATGTTCTATAATGATCTCTTGTATATATGAGTCATTTTACAATGATGCCAAGGTAGCTTACAAAGATTTTACAATAATAAACAAAATATAATATAACAAAAATCCTGTCGGCCTCTGTGTCGGTATGCTTCCTTCCTCTACCGGTGATGGTGGTTTGAGTGCCGGTATAGAGTCTGATCTTGCTAGTGTTGGTGTAATGCTTTGCTGGTGCCATAGGATTGTAAGGTTGCCATCAATGACAAAACCTTCAATCACCTACAATGTCTCATTGGAGTGTGCATATGCCAACAATCTCCCCCTTTGGCATTGATGGCAACACTCATGAGAAAATTTCAAAAGTGTATCCAAAACTTGTAATCCAAAAATGTTTCCAAAAATATGTTACAAAAAATATAAGAACTCCCCTTGAGCAGATAAGTCTTCTGCCAATTATTTTCTCATACTACTACTCCCCCTTTGGCATCAATGGCAAAGGTTGTCAAGATGTCAGTAGAGTTATAGTCTCAACCTTGTAACTGGGTGGTTACAATTTTATCAAGTTTATACTTTTCATGAACTTCTTGTTGTCCTTTATTGCTGTCTCTATTCTTTGAACTATATCAGTGAGGTGCTACATATGCTCTGCCGGTGTTCTCTGTCCTTATACTAGTGCCTTAGATATTTCCTTCTGTAATGATTCTAGACAATCCAGTCTTGGACTCAGTCTTAGTCTCAAATTATTTGCCTTATTTACTATTCTCTCCTTTTCTCTTTCTAACTTAAGTAATTCTTCCTCAAAACTTGTTATTCTTTGTTCAAAAATTGATAATGTATCAGGTGAGTTAACAAAATTGTCAGCAAGTTTATTTATTTCATCCTGTACCTTGCTTATTTTCTTATCTATGTCTACTGTCAAAATTTTTGTCTTACAGATGTCTCTATACAAAGTTTTGAATTCCTTCAATAAGTTACATAGTTCTGGTAGAAGTGTGTCAAATTCCCTAGTACACTTCTTTATTTGATCTTCAAAGAATTTTTGCTTTTCAATTTCCAACTTATCCTTTAATGCTTCTTCCTTTATTTGCTCAACAATCACTATGTTCTCAGTGATGTATTTACCCAAAGTGTCAAGTTGGCTTAAAGAATCCTTATTGTCTATGTTACAATTAGGAGATATCATCTTCAAAATTGGGATTGTGCCATCTATAGCTTTATAAGCCTGTGAACTACAATCTGTTATATTTTTTATGGAGTCCAAAAGTACTTCAGTCACATTTGTTGATATGTAACCTGTTGAGGAGGAACCAACATTTTGAATTCCACTGGTGGAGGAAGTAACCAAGCTTATAGTGACCTCTGGTAGGTCAACCTATGTTTCCATTTCTTTAAGCAATGGTTTTTGATCTTCTCCTGTTGCCAGTGGCACTGTTTTCATGTGAACCTGTTCCTGTTTCAAAGCCTGTTGCTTTGCTTGTCTCTCTGTTTGTTGCTCTATTTCAATCTAAGTCTGAGTCTCTACCTGTTGCTTTGTATTATCAACTTCAACTTTTCTTTCAGTATTGTCAATGCTATCAGTTGTCAGTGGTTCACTAGCCATATCTGTCTTGCTGGTTGTGTCTTTGTCTATCATAATGTTGACCTTTTGTGTATCAATATTAACTATGTATAGTACTTCAGGATTAGGATTTGTATCCTCTATGTCCATACTCTCATCTGTCAGTTGGATAGTTGTTACTGGTGATGTAATTGGAGGTGGTGGGAGTAAGCTATCTTTTACTTTGATGCTTGGAGGTCTACCAACCTTTCCTTTTCCTTTGTCCCTTTCTTTTTGATATACCTTTAATGGTTTGGGGTTCTTGTATTCTTCTTGTTTTACTTTTTCAACAAAGAATATGTCCCATGCATTTTATGTTTCCTCTGTAACTTCATTCACTCTTCTAACCATTAATGCAATATGTCGGTGTGCAGTAGAGAATACTGACCAGTTGGCTTCTGCAATTAAGTCATCTATCTCCTTAGGTGAGTTTACTGGGTAAACAGCAAGTAACTTTTCAATTTTGATTTTCTTATCAAGCTCTACCAAAGCTTGTCTTCCTACTTCTAGTATCTTGAACAGTTCATCAGGTAGATCATCTATCACTTCCATTAAGAACTTCTTATAGATGTCCATGTGTAAAATAACACTATTTTCAACTTGTTCTTTTTCATCTGCTGACAGTGTATCATAGACCTTTCCTATGTTCTTGAGTTTCCCTTCCTCTATGATTTCATATAGCAATTTTTCAAGAGGGGCCATGTTTTGTTTAGTCTTCTTCTTCTTTGGTGTTGTCTTTCTAACCGGAGACCTCAGTACTTGTTGTTTTTGTCTAGTCCTTGTAGGCGAGGGTGTGGATGTCAGTGAAGGATCCCTTTTCCTTACAACTCTTTTGAAAGTTGCAGGCATGTCACTCTCTAAAGAAGTAGCTACCAGTGATAGGTGAGTCTCAGACTGTAGAGTTCCTAACTCACCCTCAGTGATACCAGTTTGTTTCAATACATCTTCTTTAATAGCCTTCGCTTGTCTAGAACCTCTTCTTACAATTGCTTCAACCTTTTTCACTCTCTTCTTAGATTGAATTTGTTTTTCTATGGTCTCAACACTACCAAATACCTCTTCCTTTGGTTCATTTGGTGCTTCCAGAAGTGCTTTAGTATAAGTCTCAATTATATGATCATCAGTCTCATAACCCATCTCTATTACCCAAATTGTTCTTGGGATGACTACTTCCATCCAGATCTCATCCTTTTCTATTACAAAACATATATCATCCTTGTATTTGTTGACAACCTTCTGTGATAGTCTGATTCTTTTGTTCATCCTAACCTTTAGTGCTTGAAAATAGTCATGAATATTCTTTTCTTTGTTTTCACCCATGTTATTGAATAGGTTTGTTAATTGTTTTCCTACCGGTATATCAAATCCAAGGTTCTTATTGCCTATACCGAGAACCTATTTGGTTATATGTAGCATCAAGCATACAAGTAGATTTCCAAATCTAAAAGTTCCTTTCTTATCCTTCTTGATTTTACCTAAGTTATCAATCAACTCATCTTTTAACCATTCACATACATCAATTTTCACATTGTCCTTAACCATGTCATAAGCACTCTTTATGCATAAATTGGAAACTGAGTTAAGTCTATTTGCATGAGTTGCTTTGTACCCTAAAATCATGCTAACAAATCTCACATTTATATCAGTCATATCATTAACCCTCAGAGACCTTCTGTCTAATGTTGCACTAGTTAAGTTTGTTACTAGGTCATTGGAGACCTTCTTAGTCTTGTCTAGTCTGTTACCAGTGGAAGGTAACCCTGTTACTTCTTTCACAGCTTCCTTTGTAATTTTGTGTACTGAATCAAGCCAAAAGAATGAACCATGTACCCTGCTTAAAAGTATCCTAATCACCTCCTTGGGAAATTCAAGAATGCAGAGGATTTCGGTGAATCCTAGGGTTTCAACAATTTTATGTTCAGGTTTTACATTGCTGGAATTGTCACATATAACAGTCTTATACATTCTTTTAATTTCTTCATCTCCTAATTCCTCTATGTTTCAATGAATATATATTCGGGGATCTTCTGTGAAATTACTCCTTTTGGAATTTGAGAAAAAGCACCTACATTGTCATCTTTCTTAGCTATCTCGGGAACTAGTTGAAATATGGGCCTAGGGCATTTTATAACCGCGACTATTATAAGGTTTGCTATGAATTCAGGTGCAGAGGAGGATGCCATGATAAATACCTCTTTTTCTGCCTTTGGATGGATTGATTGCTGAAATGGTTTGCCTCTTTGCTTGAAATGCCTTAGCTCTGCAAATTTCATGCCCTTCAAATGTTTGAAATCTCGGTGAAGTGAAATGGAGCCAAAACCACAAATTTATAATGTTTATTTTCCATCTACCATAATTAATGTATACCGATTAAGTGGCCACTTAACATTGTATGCCAGTATAGAAGTAATTTCCAACTTCTCACCTTTAACCGAGGGAATTATAGCATATGTTTCATTGATTTCCAAACCCTCAAGAAAGTTTTCTTCAATTTGATGAAGAGCTTCCTGCCGGTGAAGTGTTGATTGGTTCTACTGGTGGAGGAGTATTCCAAAAAATATTTAGGTCTGACTTTCTAATCCAATGTTTTGAGAATTCTTACTTAACCTCTTCAACTTTTTCTTTTCCTTTCAAACTAGGACCTTTGTTGTCTGCCAGCGATCCTTTACTTCTACAAAATTTTGCAATATGCCCAATTTTGTTACATGCATAACAAGTCACATTATTTTTCTGAATAGCTTTCCCCATAACCTATGCCGATATGTGTTCTACATTGATTAGATAGGTGTCCAGATCTTCCACAAACATAACATCTCACATTCATTCTGCAATTTTCAGAGTTATGACCAACTTTGTTGCATTTTGAACATTGACCGGTGGGTGTGTTGATATTCTGATAATTTATAGATCTACATTCATTTGCTCTATGACGATACTTATTACAGTTAAAGCATTTTCCATTGAATTTATAAGCATTAGGTTGTCTTGCCAGTTTGCTATGATCCTGTGTGTTTGCAGTACCGGAGCTTTCACCAAATTCAAAGCCAATTCCAAAAGTGTCACCTTTAGGTTTTTGATTCTTCAGCAAGTTGCCAAGTTCCTCTAAGCTTTTCTTGAATTTCTCTTTATGTTGATTTGCAGTATCTAGTTTTCTTTCTAAGATCTCTTTTTGTCTCATCAGTTCATTTGATTCATTCTATGTATGCATCATATCTGTCTTTAATAGGTCATTTTCATAGCCAAGTCTTGTGTTCTCATTTGCTACATCACTTAGTCTTTTGGTCAATTCTTCTTCATTCTTCTTCTTATCTTCAATTTCCTTACAAAATCTCATAGTCATATCCTGCATCTCATTTTTTGTTGTCATGTTCTCGTGTTTCAACTTGCTTATCATATCATTAAGTGATTCCTTTTCATCATTCTCATTTTGCATCTTTTCACATAATTCTCTTCTCTTGTTTCTTGCAATGGTAAATTTTTCTTGAAGTACTTGAATGATATCTTGAGCTGCCTTTAGATCATCTTCAAGTTTGATGTTTTTCAATTTCTCTACATCATAGTCTAAGAGAGCTGCTTCTAGTTGCTTCATCAGATTTTCCATTTGTACCGGTGTCAAGATCTTCCTCAAGCTGTTAGGCTTCTGAAAATAGAGGACTAAGCTATGATACCAATTGTTAGGATTCCCACAGATACTGAGAGGGGGGGCTGAATCAGTATCTAACTGGTGAATTGCATTTCTTAACTTAAAACATGTAGAACATATTGTAACAGTGTACCAGTAAGCAAGAAATAATGTAATAAATAGAATTAGAAGCAACCACATGAAAAGCACACCATAACACAATAGTTTAATGAGGAAATCTGGTGTGGGAAAAACCTCGGTGGGATTTGTGACCCACAATATTCACTTGCTAGCCAATAAGATAATATTACTTACAAGAGGGGCCTGCACATGCAGGAAGGCCAACTGCCTAGAGCTCACTGCTCAATGGGAGGTCTCACTAACTTACAATGATGTATTATACAAATCTAGTATCTTGTACTACTTCAAAATAGCATCTATAATGCTAGATCTAGTACCGGTTTCTGCTTTGCTTCTTACATAAACCCTTAACCTATAATTCACATAATAGGTTTGCCTTATTTCGCCTAAATACAATCTTCTTCCTTACTTTTTATGTTCTATAATGATCTCTTATATATATGATTCATTTTACAATGATGCCAAGTTGGCTTACAAAGATTTTACAATAATAAACAGAATATAATATAACAAAAATCTTGTCGGCCTTTGTGTCGGTATGCTTCCTTTCTCTGTTGGTGCCGGTGGTTTGAGTGCTAGTGTAGAGTCTGATCTTGCTAGTGCCGGTGTAATGCTTTGCTGGTGCCATAGGATTGTAAGGTTTCCATCAATGACAAAACCTTCAATCACCTACAATGTCTCATTGGATTGTGCATATGCCAACATGAGTATGGTCTCTAGTATCCACATAAGGGAGACTTTAGTTTAAGTGTCTTCATTGATTCAGATTGGGCAGGGAACATTATTGACAGAAAGAGCACTAGTGGAGGTGCATTCTTTCTCAGAGACATGATTGTATCTTGGAAAAGAAAGAAAGAAAACTACATATCTCAATCCACAGCTGAGGATGAGTATGTAGTTGTTGCAATCAACTACACATAGATAGTTTGGATCAAGCAACCATTGGAAGGTATCCAAGAAAAAGTGACTGGATAGGTAGTGATTCAATGCGACAACACCAATGCCATTAACATATCCAAGAATCTGGTGATGCACTCCAAAATGAAGCATATAGCCATCAAATATCACTAACTAAGGGAACAAGTTCAAGAAAAGGAAGTGATGTTGGAGTATATACCAACAAAAGTGCAGGTGGCTGATATCTTCACCAAGCCACTACAGAAGGACACCTTTGACTATCTCAGAGGTAAGTTGGGGGTTATGCTCCTACATGTTGTAAAGTAAGAAAAAAGGGGTCTACATCAATCTGCTATGATTTCAAGCTTTTTTTTAAGACTAGATTGATAAGTGTGGACTACTCGGTCAAGAAGAGCAGTCTTGTAAAGTGTACAAAAATGAATCTTTGGCATTGTTGGCAAAGGGAGAGATATGATTATAATGTTTGAGCATTGGTAAGTAGTGATTGAGTTGAAGTCTCTATATCAGAGTATTACCAATGATAGGTGGAGATATTCATTACTCAGGGCAGAAGTAATGACTAGACTGGTACAGATATGAAGGAAGAAGAAGAACATGCAACGAATTAGACATATTATAAAGTGTTTTCCATCAATGCCAAAGGGGGATATTGTTGGATTATTGGCATTGACAAAACTGGTCAACCCAGAGAACCGGTATATGTGCTAAGACTTGTCATTGATGTCTAACACTTGTCGGTGAAGACACTAACTGGTGAAGTGGTATCGGTAGAGTGGTGTTTTTCAATAAGAAAAAGTGATGAATTACAAACACATGGAGACAACATTGGTAACAAATGACCAAAGGTTCAATCAACTCAAGGAAAGATAGACTAAGCCAATGAGTCTGTCATTCAAGAAGATTGGTCACTCTGATGATGATGAAGTCACAAAAGGTAGCTTAGGAAAGAAAAATTGAGGTTTTATGCAAACCTGAACCTCATTGGCAAAGAGGGGAAGAGACATGATGCCAGCACAACAAACTGACAAGCAAAGAATGAACCGGTAATAGAGAAGTGTAGTGGCATACCAGTATACCGGTATGACAGAAGGAAGATAGGTGTTCACCACAAATCTCAGAATAGTGATCGGTTATTCAGTTGCGATGGCAAAATATGAGTTGGTGAGCTTGTGTCTATGCCAAATCACATGTTGGTAAGGTCAACTTTAGTTATCACGCAGTCAAGCATGATTACCTATGGATTTTCTAGTTTGCACTTAATTGAATGAACACGACCTAGAATTTACTATCTTTGGAAGATGTGGTGGCAAATTTTTTTGAAAACTTGGCAGAAATGTTGTAAGGCATGCAGAGAAAGAGTGGGAGATTTTGAATTTGAAATCTTCTTAAATCCATGATTGCTTTTATTGAGGGGTCACCTGGAAGTGTCGGTAGAAAATGTATAAAGTTTTTTTGAATTCATTTTGAAAGACTTGATCATGAAATTTGTAATATGCAGATCTTATTGAAGGCAATCCAAAGTGAAGAATAGAGAGAGAGGAAGTGCTAAAAGTTTTTAGAAGAGCAGAGGGCGTTTGAGGTAGATTGACTGAGTGCAGAGCTGAGAGATAGAGAATCAGTAGAGTGCAGAGCTAGAGGTCAGAGGAATGGTAGAGTGCAGAGCCGAGGGATAGAGGACCAACTAAGTGAAGAGCTAAAGGTGTAAGAAGAAAACTAGTGTTGTGTAGAGAAGACACAACCGGTGTGGATAGAGTGTGATTCATATTGAGATCTGATCAAGCTATTAGTAGCTAAATTCAACAGATCATCCATCTATTTCTTTCTAACCATTAGAAAATAAATCCATAAACTAGGTTGACTTTAAAAGGTCCTTTTTGTAAAATCCCTTAACTGGGTGACATCTTAATTGATGTTCTTAAGTCCTTTAATCAGGCTACCTTTAACAAGGTAAAGGAACTAACCGGCCTTAAACAAAATCCCTTAACCAAATGGCACCTAATAGTGTCTTTGTAATCTCCTAACAAGGATGGCTCATCACCAAGCATACTCTAGAAGAGTACAAATTTGTGAGTTCCTACACACATCATGGTTTTCTCCCATTTGGGTTTCCACAAGATATATCTTGGTGCCACTGTCAACTTTTCATGATTGCAAATTCTACTTCAATGATTAAGTATGTTGATGAATATTAGATAAGTGCATATTAGAGTTAAAAGTTTTTAATTGTGTAAAATTGATCAAGTGTTGATTCACCCCTCCCCTCTCAGCACTAGTTGGGACTAATAGATAAAATCTAGAAGGATCAAAAGAAGGTGAAAGAATTGAAGATGCAAGTACAACAATTAATATAGTTTATAAAGGGGATCATTCAAAAGGGAGATTCTCTATGGAAAGTATCAGTTCATCTAGTATTAGTCTCATGGGAAGAAGTAGATGCAGTGGATATCTTGAAATGTAAAGCAGAGAATGTGGATGAATGGATTAGGGAAGTGTTGGTGCATGCTAATTCTTCATTAGAAGTGGCAATGACTAAGTACCTAGGATAAAATGATCAAAAGGATCAGTAGAGCTCAAAGATAATGTGAGGATTTGTTGGAGCATATTGAAGTAGAAAAGATCTATTTTGAAGCCATAGGAGATATGACTATGAAGGAGTTAGTAGAGTGGAAAATAATGACTATAGAATAACTATCAAAGATAAGAACATGGATGGCATTGAATACTTGGCAAATTGGCAGATTGTAGGAAGGGAAGGATAAACTAAAAAAACTAAAATGCAAAGTAGAGGACAACAAGGGTGATAATACAATGCTCATCCAAATATTAATGGAAAGGTTAATTGAAGATGCGATCAATTTGGGAGAAGAGAAAATGTTAGAATAGTTTGAAGATATATGGGACCAAAGGATGTTAGAGCCAGGAAGATATGATAGTCCATAGCTTTTGGGAGATATCGGGCAAGTTAAAAGTTTTGTAAGGTGGTATGATATAATGTCATGAAAGAATAGAAAAATATCAAGCCCTTGCGGATGGAATGTCGAGTACAAGAACACAATTTGTCTGTGATGAAAGAATCCAAAATGAAGAAATGACCCGAGTTTTAGTGAATCTTCAACAATATTTATCACAACAATAGGAAACCTTAGAAGTGAATGTTGAAAGTGCGACGTTGAACAAGAGAAGGGTTAATGCTGAGCTAGAAATATTTTATCTTTTTCTTGTAATTTTGTTATAAAAACCAAAATTGTTTCTCATTTGCTAGAGTTTGAGAGTTGTGGACTTGGGAGAACTTTGATATTTTTGAGCTTTTATTCTTGATTCTCCTATGCAGTAGTTATTATAATAGTGTCTTTTCGTCATAGATGATTATTATGATAAAACTTTGAGAGCTAATATATGGTGAAGTCTAGATGTAATTCATTGTTTTGATAAGGATCCATATAAATCTACATGGCTTTCTACTATGTTATATCACTTTCTTTGTTCAATGCAATATTCCCTCCATAGACTGCACAATTATAGCTGATTGAGAAAATATTTCTTGTTACTTGTAAAATTATTCTTTATCATTACTGATCATTTTAGAGGAGCACTTATTGAAAAGCTAATTAGTGTGGAAATTATATGATAATCCAGCCTCCCTTTGGGCTAGAATCATGTTCGCCAAGTATCTTTCTAATGGTGTTAGGGAGTCTATTTTTCAAGCTGAGTCTCTACCTAAGGGGTCGGCCATTTGGAATTTCATGGGAAAATGTAGAAGAGTCTTGCTGCTACATCTTGCTGCCGCATCTTTCTTGGGTTGTGCATAATGGTCTGAAAGTTAGATTTTGGGATGATACTTGGAATGGTCATTGTCCTATGGATTCTATTAGGGATTGGTCACCCTTGAAATCTATTCTTTTGGATAAATGGGGGGCCTACTTATCAGACTATTTCACTGTAGTTCATGATGGCAATATGGTGATGGCCCAGTGGAAGTCAATTGATTTTCTTCCTATTAGTCCTAGTCTTAAAGTAGATTTTTATTCTACTCTTAGAAATAGAATAATCATCTTATCTGAGCTCAATGATGAGCTGATTTGGACCAAGAACTCTACTGGAAAGTATTCAGTGAAAGATGGATATAATTCCCTTATGATGGTCAAGGATCTCTCTTCTTGGCCTTACAAATTATTTTGGCATCTTGCATGTCTACCGAAGGCTGGAGCTTTTACATGGCTTGCTGTTCAAGATAGGGTTCATACTGGGATGAGATTGGATAGGATGGGCTTATCTGTTGTCTTCCCTTGTCTTTTATGTAATCAGAAATTGGAATCGTCATCTCATCTTTTTCTTCATTGTGATTTTGCTCTAGGATGTTGGAATTGGTTCTTCGAGAAGTTAGGCCTCTCTTTTGTTACTAGTGGGGACCTCCTCTCACACTTCAGAGCTTGGCCTCTTTTGTTCCCTTATTCTTTTTATGCCTATCTTTGGATCATAGCTCCATCGATCATTGTTTGGAACATATGGTTAGAGAGTAATCATAGGATCTTCAAAAAATCATCCACGTCGCTCTCTGATATATTAGTCAAGATAGAGGCTTCTATCTCGGAGGTGGCCTTGTCATATATTCATAGGAATTTAGATCATTTGACATCCTTTTCCCATTGGGATGGCATGATCACAAGAACATGGAAATCCTTGTCTATTATTCCCTCCCATGGGTCAGTTTCAAAGGGTATGGCTTTTAAAAATAAGAGAACTATGGCTACCTAGGTTCCTCCTCCTCCGGGTCATTATAAACTCCACTTTGATGGTGCTTCCAAGGGGAACCTGGGTATGGTGGGGGCTGGTATGGCTATTTTGGATCATAATGCAATTTTAATATCGGCTAAATGTCATGCCCTTGGGTTTCAGTCAAACAACTTTGCTGAATGTCAAGCTCTGTCACTTGGGATTGACATGGCTATTTCCCTTGGGATAAAACATCTTCACATTCAGGGGGATTCATGTTGGCATATGGACACTCCAATGAGACATTGTGTGTGATTGAAGGTTTTGTCATTGATGGCAACCTTGCAATCCTATGGCACCGGCAAGACATTATACCGACAAAGCATTACACAGGCAACCTTGTAATCCTATGGCACTGGCAAGACATTATACCGGCAAAGCATTACTCAAACGGAACAGTGCACCGGCATCAACAAAATCAATCTGCACTAGCACCGGCACAGAAGATGTACACTAGCACAGAAGGAAATATGCATACCGGCACAGAGGCTGATAGGATTTTTGATATGCAATATTTTTTTTATCATTGTAAGCCGGCTTGGCAAATTGTAAAATGACTCTTGTATATAAAAGAGATCATTGTAGGCATTTGTAATATATGGAGAGAATGTAATAAGGAAATTAGAAGGCAGACCTAATGTGTGAATTGTAGGTCAAGGGTATATGTAAGAATAGAGAAAGAACCGGTACTGAATCTGGCATTGAAGATGCTATTATAAACTAGTACACAATATTGGATTTGTGTAAATCCTCATTGTAAGTCAGTGTGACTTCTTATTGAGCAGTGAGCTCTAGGTAGTTGGCCTTCCTACATGTGCAGGCCCCTATTGTAAGTAATACTCTCTTATTGGCCAGTAAGTGAATATTGTGGGTCACAAATCCCACCGAGGTTTTTCCCACATCGAGTTTCCTCGTTAAACATCTTGTGTTATGGTGTTCTTTTCATGTGGATGCTTTTGATTTTGTTATTTGCATTAATTCTTGCATACTGGTATACTGTTTACTTTATATTCTGCATATTCAATTTTAAGAAAATTTCATTACCAGTCAGATACTGATTCACCCCCCCTCTCAGTATCTGTGGGAACCCTAACAATTGGTATCAGAGCTTGGTCCTCTATTTTCAGAAGCCTAACAACTTGAGGAAGATCTTGACACCGGTAAAGATGGAAAATCTGATGAAGCAACTTGAAGGAGCTCTTATTGACTATGATGTAGAGAAGCTGAAAAATATCAAATTAGAAGATGATTTAAAAGCAGCTCAGGACATTATTCAGGCACTTCAAGAAAATCTTACTATTACAAGAAACAAGAGAAGAGAACTTTGTGAAAAATTGCAAAATGAAAATGATGAAAAGGAATCATTAAATGATATGATGAGCAAATTGAAACAAGAGATCATGACAACAAAAAATGAAATGTAGGATATGACTATGAGATTCTGCAAAGAGATTGAGGACAAAAAGAGGAATGAAGAAGAATTGACCAGAAGACTAAGTGATGCAGCAAATGAGAACACAAGACTTAGCTATGAAAATGATATGTTGAAGACAGATCTAATGCATACTCAAAATGACTTGAATGAACTAATGAGACAAAAAGAGATCTTGGAAAGGGAATTGGAAACTGCGAATCAACACAAAGAAAAATTCAAGAAAAGCTTAGAAGAACTTGGTACCTTATTGAAGAATCAAAAACCCAAAGGTGACACTTCTGGAGTTGGATTTGAAGTTGGAGAAAGCTCCAATACTGCAAATACCCAAGATCAAAGCAAATTGATAAGACCCTCTAATACTTACAAATTCAATGGAAAATGCTTTAACTGTAATAAATATGGTCATAGGGAAAATGAATGTAGATCTAGGAATTATTAGAACATTAATCCTCCCACTGATCAATGCACCAAATGCAACAAAATTGGTCATAACTCTGAAAATTGCATAATGAATGTAAGATGTTATGTTTGTGGAAGATTTGGTCATTTATCAAATAAATGCAGAACACAAACCGGCATAGGTTATGGGAAAGCTATTCAGAAAAATAATGTAACTTGTTATGCATGTAACAAAATTGGTCATATTGCAAAATTCTGTAGAAGTAAAGGTACACCGGTAGATAACAAAAGTACTAGCTTGAAAGGTAAAGAAAAGGTTGAAGAGGTTAAGCAAGAATTTTCAAAGCAATGGATTAGAAAAGACAATCTAAATATTGGGGTTACTCCTCCACCGGTAGAACCAACAAATGCTTCACCAGCAGGACAATATGATGCTCCACCAACAGGACAGAGCAATGCTCCACCGACAGGATGTTCTTCATCAAATTGAAGAAAATTATCTTGAGGGTTTGGCAATTTAATGACACATGTGCTATTATTCCCTCGGTTAGAGAAAAGGAGTTGAAAATCCTTCATTACCGGCAAATAAAGTTGAGTTAATACATTATCGGCAAATAATTAATGTGGTAGGTGGCAGAAAAGACTTTATAAAATTAAGTTTTTGGCTCCATTTCATTTCACCATGAATTCAAAACCTTCAGAGAGCACGAAGATTTCCGAGCTAAGGCATTCTGAGCAAAGAGGCAAAGCACTTCAGCAATCAATCCATCCAAAGGCAGAAAAAGGTATTTATCATCATGGCATCCTCCTCTGCACCTAAATTCATAGCAAACCCTATAGTAGTTGAGGTTATAAAATGACCTATGCCCATGTTTGAGCTAGTTCCCGAGGTAGCTAAGAAAGATGACAACACAGGTGCTTTTTCCCAAATTCCAAAGGGCGTTGTTTATGCAGAAGACCCTAGATTGTACATTCATTGCAACATAGAGGAATTAGGTGATGAAGAAATCAAAGACATGTACAAATTTGTTATATGTGACAATGCCAGAAATGTGAAACCTGAACACAAAATTGTTGAAACCATAGGATTCACTGAAATCCTCTGCATTCCTGAATTTCCCAAGGAAGTGGTTAGGATAGTTCTCAACAGGGTACATGGCTCATTCTTTTGGCTTGACTCAATGCATAAAATTACAAAGGTAGCTATGAAAGCAATAACAGGGTTACCTTCCACCAGTACCAAACTTGACAAAACCAAGAAGGTCTCCAATGACCTAGTAATGAAACTAACTGGTGCAACATCCGACAAAAGATCATTGAGGGTTAATGATGTAACCGATACAAATGTGAGATTCATTAGCATGATTCTAGGTTACAAAGCAACTCATGCAAATAGGCTTAATTATGTTTCCAGTTTATGCATAAAAAGTGCTTATGACATGGTTAAGAACAATGTAAAAATTGACATCTGTGAATGGTTAAAAGATGAGTTAATTGATAACTTAGCAAAAATCAAGAAGGATAAGAAAGGAACCTTTAGATTTGGAAATTTTCTTGTATGCTTAATGCTACATATAACCAAATAGGCTCCCGGTATAGGCAACAAGGATTTTGGATTTGACATACCAATAGGAAAACAATTGTCTGACTTATTCAACAACATGGGTGAAAATAGAGAAAAGAATATCCATGAATATTTTCAAGCACTGAAGGTCAAAATGAATAAGAGGATCAGACTATCACAGGAAATTGTCAACAAATACAAGGATGACATATGTTTTGTAATAAAAAAGGATGAGATCTGGATGGAAGCAGTCATCCCAAGAACAATCTGGGTTACAGAAATTGGGTATGAAGCAGATGACCACATAGTGGAAACTTATGCCAAAGCACTTCTGGAAGCCCCCCATGAACCAAAGGAAGAAGTATTTGGTAGTGCTAAGCACATTGAAAGTCAAATTCAATCCAAAAAGAGAGTAAAGAAAGTTGAGGCATCTGTGAGGAAAGGAAGCAGGCAAGCAAAAGCCTTAAAAGATGATGTACTAAAGAAAACTGGCATAATAGAAGAAGAGTTGGCAGCCCAACAGCCTGAAACTCATCTATCACCAGTAGATACCTCCTCAGAAGGAGATATGCCAGCAAATTTCAAAAGAGTTGTTAGGAAAAGAGACCCCTCACCGGTATCCACTCCTTCACCTAGAAGGACAAGACAGAAGCAACAAGCTGTAAGGTCTCCAGTCAAGAAAGCCACACCTAAGAAAAAGATGACCCCCAAAAGGAAGAAGAAGATAGACACTGACTTGGCCCATTTTGACATATTACTGGATGAAATCACAGTGGAAGGAAAATTGAAAAACATAGGGAAAATCTATGACACCCTATCAGAAGATGAGAAAGGACAAATTGAAGAAAGTGTTATACTACACATGGACATGTATAAAAGGTTTTTGATGCAAGTCCTAAATGAAATTCCTGATGAATTATATAAAAGACTTGAGGCCAGAAGGCAAGGAATAATTGAGTTGGATAAGAAAATAAAAATAGAAAAATTACTTGCAGTATACCCGGCCAACTCACCTAAGGAAATTGATGATTTGATAGCTCAGGCCAATCGGACAGTCTTTTCCACTGCACACTGGCAAATATCATTAATGGCAGGTAGAGTCACTAAATTTTCAACTGAAACAGAAGATGGTTGGGATAGATTCTTGATTGAAAAAGAAAAACAAGAAGAATATATGAATCCCAAGCCCATTCTGGTATATCAAAAGGACAAAGGGAAAGGTAAAGTTGGTGGACCGCCAAGTATCAAGATTAGAGACAACTTACCCCCACCTCCTTTAAATACTCCACTGGTAAAAACAATTGCAGAAGATCAACCGGCAACTAAGAGCATGGACATAGAGGACAACAATCCTAATCCTGAAGTCCTATAAACTGTAAATGTTGATACTCAAAAAATCAACATAGTGGTAGATAAGGATACCACAGATAAATCTGATAATAAAGAGCAACCGGCAACAGGAAACCAAGAGCAACTGGCAATAGGAAACCAAGAGCAATTGGTAGCAGATTCAGAGAAAAAGAAGGAATATAGAACACAATCAGAGCAACCAACAGAGCTAAAGGCTCCAGAATAGATGCCACTGGTAAGAAATGATGCAAGAAAAACTGTGGAGACACAAACAGACCTACCAGAGGTCAATACCAGCATGGTCCCTTCCACCGGCACTCAGTTTACTGGGTCATCATCAAATGTAACTAAGGTATTGCTCGATTCTATCAAGAAAATAACCGATTATAGCTCACAATCCTATAAAGCAATAGATGATTCAATTCTAGTTTTGAAATTAATAGCTCCAAATTGTAATATAGCCAACAAAGATTCTTTAGGCCAGTTGGATACACTTTGTAAATATATTTCTGAAAATTTTGAGCGAACAAAGGTAGAAACTGTAAAGGAAAGTGTAGAAAAAGAGAAACAAAAATTCTTTGAGGAAGGAATAAAGAAGTGTAACAGGGAATTTGACACACTTCTACTGGAACTATGCAATTTATTGAAAGAATACAAAACTCTGTATAAAGACACCTGTAAGATAAACTTTTTGACCACGGATGTAGATAAAAAGATGAGCAAGGTACAGGAAGAGATCAATAAACTTGCTGATAATTTTGTTAACTCACCTGATACATTATCAGTTTTTGAGGAAAAGATAACAAATTTTGAGGAAGAATTGCTCAAATTAGAAAAAGAAAAAGAGAAAATAATAAACAGGGCAAAATTTTTGAGATCTAAACTAAGTCCAAGATTGGACTATTTAGCATCTCTGTGTAAGGAAATCTCAGAGACACTAAAATAGGGTAGCAAAACATCGGCAGAGCACTTGCAACATCTCACCGGTATAGTACACAGAACTGAGATAGCAATAAAGGAGAGCAAGAAGTTTATGGATGGTATAAACTTAATTTTGGGAGATATTCTTTAGATAATAACTACTCAACTACAAGGTTGAGATTATGTATTGGTACAACTACAAATCTACTAACCTTTGTCATTGATGCCAAAGGGGGAGTAGTAGATGAGAAAATTCAAAACACAGGGATCACATGCTCAGGGGGAGCCCTCATATTTTTGGTAACATTTTTTTGGTATACACATTTTTGGATATCTTTTTGAAATTTCTCATGAGTGTTGCCATCAATGCCAAAGGGGGAGATTGTTGGCATATGGACACTCCAATGAGACATTGTGTGTGATTGAAGGTTTTGTCATTGATGGCAACCTTGCAATCCTATGGCACCGGCAAGACATTATACCAGCAAAGCATTACACAGGCAACCTTGCAATCCTATGGCACCGGCAAGACATTATACCGGCAAAGCATTACTCAAACAGAATAGTGCACCGGCATCAACAAAATCAATCTACACCGGCATCGACACAGAAGATGTACACCGACACAGAAGGAAATATGTATACCGGCATAGACGCCAATAGGATTTTTGATATGCAATATTTTGTTTATCATTGTAAGCCGGCTTGGCAAATTGTAAAATGACTCTTGTATAGAAAAGAGATCATTCTAGGCATTTGTAATAAATGGAGAGAATGTAATAAGGAAATTAGAAGGTAGACCTAATGTGCGAATTGTAGGTCAAGGGTATATGTAAAGAACAGAGCAAGAATCGGTACTAAATCTAGCATTGAAGATGCTATTATAAACCAGTACAGAATATTGGATTTGTGTAAATCCTCATTGTAAGTCAGTGTGACTTCTTATTGAGTAGTGAGCTCTAGGTAGTTGGCCTTCTTGCATGTGCAGGCCCCTATTGTAAGTAATATTCTCTTATTGGCCAGTAAGTGAATATTGTGGGTCACAAATCCCACTAAGGTTTTTCCCACACCGGGTTTCCTCGTTAAACATCTTGTGTTATGGTGTTCTTTTCATGTGGATGCTTTTAATTTTGTTATTTGCATTAATTCTTGCATACCGGTATACTATTACTTTATATTCTACATATTCAATTTTAAGAAAATTTCATTACCGGTCAGATACTGTTTCACCCCCCCCCCCTCTCAGTATCTGTGGGAACCCTAACAATTCAATGGTTGTTATCCAAAGTGTTTTGAATTGTAAAAGTAATTGCTGGCACTTGAAGTATTTAATTGACCACATTTTGGAGAAATTATCTTTTTTTGATACCTATTTGTTATCTCATTGTTTTTGAGAGTTAAATAAATTGGCAGATTTCCTGGCTAATTTGGCAATTGACTCGGCTGCTCTTCATAAGATTGTGGAAAGAGTTGACATTCCTCAAGATGTCCTCCCCGGGTATATGCCTCTTCCCAAATATTAATTTCATCTATTTTGAGCCTTTCCTCTCTGTTTTGAAGTATATAGATTATCCCCTTCTCAAATTTTGTATTGGGTTAGAAGGTAATATATGTACTTCTTGAGGATTGGGAAGGCAGTAAGGCAACTGGCAATACATTATAATTAGTTCATTTTCTTTATCTTTTATTTATCACTGAAGTATACATATTATCCTCTCCCTAGTACAGTCTGTATCTATTCTTTTTGTGCTAATAGGAGTCTTTTATTTCTATCTGCACTTGAAGTACTTATACATCTCCACTCTTGGGGTAGATGTTTATGTGTGTATTTCCTTGAGGATTGGAGAGGTTTGTTTCAGTTAATTCTATTAATTCATGAGTTACATATGTCTTGGAGATATATCTGGGTCAAGCAGAAGGATGGGGCATTTTTGCTTATCTTGTTTTTAACTATGGGTGCTTGTTCTATTATCTGTAAATGTTGTTATTAAGAACACCCCTTATATTGTTCACTTTCAGACATAAAAGTTTAAAGTGGTGGTATCCTATTTTGGGTCATTGATGTATTATTTTGACATAGTTGTGTGTAATCTCAAACAGGGCTTGAGGCCTTTGCTTCCTCTATCCAATTGGTCTTATGGTGCTTGGAAATTGCTTTTTATCTTGCTTTACTCTTTGGTACCACTTTCAAGAGTTTTTCATTTCTTACTCATTGGCAAAAAGCTTGTCTATGTATGGTGGCTGGAAGATAAATCATAGGAATGCACTTCTATTTTTTCACCACACAGGGCGTCATTATTGAGAGTTATGTTTGCATGTTTTTGGGGTACGGGGGAGTTTTTTCTTGTGTGTGGTTAATCCTTCCCTCATAAATTTATAATTTGTTTTCCGCCCTTGTTGATTGCACGATTTTGGTTTCTTCATGTTCATAACATGGAAAAGTTTGTGATCCTCTGAGTAATCTTGTTCGTGTTGATATCTTGAGTCATTAATTGGCTTGGCTAGTTTTATGCTTCGCATGGACATTGTCATCATCGTTTAGTAAGATGGTGGCTTTTTTTTTTGTCTTGCATTCTTGGTGTCGAGCTGTTTTGAAAATATCATCATTATTTGTTTAGGGTGGCAGCTTGGATAATGACATCATTTTTGATTAGTGTGTCATCCTCTTGTGGTTGTTTTTACTACCTTATGATGGCATTGGGTTCTTTAATTCTCCTTGGCTCTCCTGGCTTTGCATTTGCTTTCCTAATGGAATCAGTGGGTTACCACATTCTATTACCCCACAAACACTATGATTTTCAAGACTCTTTTGTTTTGGACGATGAGAAGCTCGGGCGTTTGTTTCAAATTCATTTGGTGGATTTTTCTCTGGCTATTCACAAAGTTTTGGGAAAGCGATGGCTTGTGGATAACCCAGGTTGTTTCCTTGCTGATATTGCATCTCGGTTTCTCACTGTATGTATGGATGTGCTTTTGGATTCTGCTATGGTTAGGGCAATTTGTGATAGATATTTCAACCCACACTTTTACTCTTCGGTTGATTTGGATAATGCTCTCTCTAATTACTACTTTGATTTTGGTAATTTTGCATATGCTGGTTTTATTACTCATTCTCAGTTATTATCCTCTAGGTGGCCTGGAAAACTCCTTTCAATTTTAAGGAATGGGCTAATATCTAACATATATGATGACACATTATTTGAATTGGCAGCCCTTTTAGATCATGTATCACCAGATTGTCTGGCTGCAGTGGTTAATGTTTTTGTAGGATTGCATTTTCTTTTAGAATCATTGTCTAATGTTCAAGCTTTGCCAGTCTGGATTCCTCCTATATAGATGGTGCCTCCTTCCTCTCCGCCATTAGAAGGGCCTAGCTCATCACTCTCATTTACTTGACAGCATGATCTTGGGTTTCTATTTGAGTGTAACAGGTTTTGTCCATAGGTTTTTTGAACAGGGGTATGCTTCCATCTGGTTCTTCCCTCTTTTTGGCAAGCAGTATTGTTGTTCATGGGACATAAGGGGTGGTTTTCTACATGCTTGTTGGACATTATGGTGTTGAGCGGGTGCTACAAAATCTTGTCAAGCATGGAAGCATGCTATCTTCCCTTTTTTAACAAGTTTATTCTTCAAAATTCTTTTTGGGTCCTATGGAGAATGATAAGCATCTTTGAAGAATCATGTAAGGGGAGGGTGTTTATATCAAGTATGTAATGGGTCTATGGGATTTTTTGGATGATGTCAGGTATATTTTGATAAAGCTCTGTAACGGGAGGGTGATCAAACTCAGATATGTAATTGGGTATATGGGGATCTAAATTTTAGTTTTTTTCTCTTTTTCGGGCCATAACTGGAGGTTTTCTTGTGGGTTCTTTCCTGTCGGTATGCCCTTTGTACCTGTTATGTATTTTCAACTCTTAAATTTAATAAAATATAAGTTTAGTGGCTTGTCCACTTTTATCAAAAGAAAATATATATATATTTGAATTTTTTAAATAAATATTAAAATAGTATTTATATGACAAAGTGATAAAGTAAAAATTAAAATAAATTTTACTTTTTATACAATATTTTTTATATGTATGGTCTTATTATTGAAAAATAAAATAACTCTCTACTAAAATATAAATTAACTAATATTAAAAAAAAATTAATTTAAAAATTTAAAATAATATTTATTTTTAATTTATATGTTTATTTATTTATGTATATATCTTGTTATATATATATATATATATATATATATATATATATATATATATATATATATATATATATATATATATATATATATATATATATATATATATATATATATATATTGATATCATGAAATAACCCAATGACTTAGTCTAGCTAGCCAACCACACCTTATATAACTCTTTATATTTTATTTATCAAATTACACCTCTTCCATAATGATATCTCTGGGCAAAACATAGGTATAGTAGTAATTATGATATTATATATTTTATATAAACTTAATGTTATATATGAAATATTTAAAATTAACTAAACTATATTTATATTTATATTTTTATATTATTAAAATGGATATATGAATAAAAAATAAATTCTATGATATATACTTCTTGGTGTAATTTGTAAAGATTATATTTAAAATTAAAAATGCTAGGATTTTGAGTTTTAAAAATTAGTTAAAATTTATTTTTGATAAGAGAGAGTTTAATACCTCCCATGTAGAATGATGACAGCTAACCACTACATTGTGGGGTGATCCCCTTAAAAACTAGTTTTTTTTTTTGATAAAAGTGGTAAACCACTAAATTTTATTAATATTATAAACTTTTACAACCTGGTTCAAAGAACATCGGTAGGAAAGAACCAGACAAAGAAAACCTCTGGTCTAGCTCATACATGAAATAGATAGAAGCCCACTCGAGATTACAAAAATGTCATATTGGCCAACAGAAACCCTACCACTTGTAATGAGTACAAAATTTCTCTGTCTAAGAAAGTTACAATGTTATATATACCACTAACTAGTTCTTTCCAACAGAGGAGAAGAAGGGGGGGTATCAACATCAATGAGAACTTTAGGAGGCACCATCTGAATAGGTAGAACTATTGTTGGCGAAGACATTATGACGTGTATCGAGTCTAGGAGGAAGTGGATACCTGAAAATATGTTTATAGCTGCAGCCAAGCAATCTGGTGATACATGATCTAATAGAGCTACCATAGCAAACAAAGTATCATCATATAGGTTAGAGATCAAACCACTTCTCATAATTGAAATAATTTCCCCATACTAGCTAGACAATAATAACTGAGAACGAGATAGGAAACCAGCATACTCAAAATTACCAAATTCAAAATGATAAAAAGATAACGCACTATCCAAATCATCAGCAGTGTAGAAATTGGAGAGGAAGTATGCATCAAATAGAGCCATAACCATAGCAGAATCCAGAAGCACATCCATACAACAGTGAGAAAATGAGATTCAATTTCAGCAAGAAAACAACCTGAATTCTCCACCAACCAACGTTTTCTAAAAACCTTGTGAAAAGACAAAGAGAAATCCAAAGAATACACTTGAAACAGACGCCCAAGATTTTCCTCATCAAAAACATGAGAATCATGGAAGTCATATTGCTTGTGAGGCATCAAAATGTGATAGCCCACAGACTCCATAAAATGATTATGCAAAACCAACAGAAAGCACATGAATATAAGGAGCTCAAATGCCATTATGAGAGAACAAGCTCGGCCATCAAAGGACACAACAATAAATATCATCTCAAACAAAACCATGACATTGGAGCAAGAAAGCAACTAGAGGCCGCCACCTTCATACAAAATTATGATCACCTCTGCACGAAAACTTATAACCATAAATCAACATGAGCATTCCACAACCATAAACAAGATGGCCAAATGACCAAAATCCCTCAGATGAAATGAAATAACTCAATAAACTGCCACCACAAGAGATGAGGATAAATGAATCATTAAAACTATAAGCATGACCCCCAGATCGAAGTACAATCATAAAGAATCAGCACAACAATAAACCCCATACAACCATCATGAAATTAGACAAAACAAAAAGCCACATCGCAAATAAAGATAAGCCCAAAGCAGATTTGAAGTGTGTAACGATGCAGAGCATAATTATAAGATGCTCCTGCCTATTGCAAATCCCAACTAATACCAAAAAAAGAAAAGACTCGTACCTAGGCTGAGATCACATACAAAATTGCAGACATGATGAAGTGAAGAAGGCTAGAAGGCCATCAACACAATAATATGTTGCATTCCTAAATATGATTGCCAAGCAAGGTACAAGGTCATGCTTCTGCCACCTTATTAGCTTCCTTGTAACAATAGACCATAAAGTAGGATTTGAATAAATCAAGTTGAGCAAGTATTCTTATCCAACCAAAACTTTCGATGCCAGGAGTGCTATGGGCGATAAGCGACCATGTAATACCCTTAGATTAGATTAAATACCCTAGCAGAATATCTTGAGGAATATCACTTACCTCCACATTCTTAAATTGAACACCAGAGTCAATTGCAGTATTAGCCAAAAAATCTACAAGCTAATTAAGTTCTCTATAAGAATGCGATATCGAGAATGTATCAAAAAATGACAACTTTTCCAAAATATGCTCCAATATGTACTTCAAATGCCAATAATTGCTCTTACTAGACAAAACACTGTGAATAATGACCATCGAGTCCCCCTGAATTAACAGGTTTTTAATGCCTAAAGAGATAGACAAATCAATCCCTAGAGACAAAGCCTGGCACTCAGAAAAATTGTTTGACTGGGAACCAAGGGCATGACACTAGGTTGCTATCAAGACTACCTTATGGTCAAAAATAGCCATACTACCCCCAGCCAGCCTCAGATTACCCCTAGAAGCTCCATCAAACTGGAGCTTTAAATTTCCCAGAGGAGGAGGATTTCATCTGGTAGCAAGTCTCTTATTAATAGATATAAGACCTTTTGTGACAGATCCAACGGAAGGGATGATAGAGAGAGATTTCTAGGTCCTTTTAATCCTACCATCCTAATGAGAGAAGAATGTCAAATTCTCCTAATTTTTATGTTTGTATGATAGATCCACCTCTGAGATAGAAGCCTCAGTCTTGGTTAGAATGTCAGAGAGAGAAGATGATTGCTTTCTAAAAATCCTATTATTTCTCTCTAACCATATGTTCCAAATGATAATCGGAGGAGAAATAAGTCAAAGACAAGCATAAAAGGAAGAGGAAAATAAGATAGGCCAAGCTCTAAAGTGGGAGAGAAGGTCATAGCCAATAACAAAGTACAGACCTAGTTTCTCAAACATCCATTGCCAACATCTAAAAGAAAAATCACAATGAAGAAATAGGTGAGAGGAAGATTCCAAATTATTATTGCACAAAACACAAGGGAAAACAACAGTCAATCCTAACCTATCCAATCTCATTCTGTTAAGAATCTTGTCTTGTACAACAAGCCAAGCAAATGCACCTGCCTTAGGAAGGCAAGCCGAATGCCAAAACCATTTATAGGGCCAGGAAGACAAGTCCTTAGAAAGCATAAGGGAATTATACCCATCTTTCACAAAGTATTTGCCTGAGACACTCTTAGTCCAAATAAGCTCATCTTCCCTCTTAGACAAGATGACAAATCTATTCTTAAGGACATTACAAAATTCTACTTTCAGATTTAAGTCAACATTCAGACACTTAATTGATTTCCATTTAGCCAACTTCACATGACCACTTTGTACAATATAAAGTATTTAGCCACAAAAATTCCCCATCTGACAGAAAGGATTGACTTTAATGGGGACCAATCCCTAATGGAGTTCAAAGGACAATGACCATTCCAAACATCATCCCAAAATCTAGCTTTGCTACTATTATGCACAACCCAAGAAAGGTGAGGCAACAAGACACTTCTACATTTAACCAAAAAATTCCAAATAGCTGACCCATGGGGCAAACACGAAACACGAAAAAACACACTCTCTTGCCCCATTGTTAAAATACTTAGCAAACATAATCTTAGCCTAGAGGGAATCTGGTTTATCATACAATTTCTAAACAAGCTTAGCCCCGAAGGCCAGATTTTGATTCTCCAAGCTTCTAATCCCTGACCCACCAAGCTCTTTTGGAAGACAAACTTTATCCTGAGCTAGCAAGGGGATCCTACTTTTCCCATCCTTACTATTATTCCAAAGAATGGATCTCAAAGTATCCTTCAAACTAACAAGAACAAACTTTGAAGCTTTGATAATTGACATTAAGTAAATTTGCACCGCATTCAATACAAACTTAATCAGAACAATTTTCCCTACCATATTAAGCCATTTGTGATTCCAGGATAGGATTTTCTTTGATATCCTTGAAATTACTTTATCCCAAAAACCCACCTTGTCTTTTTTAACAAAAAAGGGAATCCCAAGGTAGCTGCAAGGGAAATCCCCAAGTTGGTCGAAACCCCAAAAATTTTGAAGCCTACCCTGAATCAAGGGGTGATTATTTAAGAAGAAAATCTTAGACTTATCCTTATTGACCTTTGGACTAGAAAATGAAATGTAATTCTTAACCACATTATTAATAATTCTAGCCTCATTCAAAAATGCATTGCCAAACAAAAGGGTGTCATCAACAAAAAGGCAATGAAGAATCCTCTGATCAAAATTATGAATTTTAATACCCCTCCATAAACAACTCAATCTAACTGCTCTAATTGCCTAACTCAAGGTTTTGGCTAGTAATATAAACAAGAAAGGGGATAGGGGATCCCCTTTCCTCAAACCCCTAGAAGAATGAAAAAACCCACAAGGAGACCTATTAACAAGAATTGAGAATCTAGCCGAGGAGATGCATGACATGATCCATTTTATCCAAGCCAATGAGAAACCCAACCTAGACAACACAACTTTTAATGCATTCCATTTGACTCTGTCATATGCCTTCATCATATCTTACTTTAGAATCATGGCAGGACATTTCTGAACTGATATTGAATGAAGAACCTCATGTGCAACTATTGCTTCCTCCGTTGTTTCCCTTTTTGGGATAAAACCTCCTTGCTCTAAAGAAATAATTCTCGGCAAAAGTTTAGCTAGTCTCATAGAAATCACTTTCGCAAAGATCTTGTAGAGGGTATTACATAGAGCTATAGGACAAAAATCTACAAAAGTTTTAGGGTCCTCCTTCTTAGGTATAATGACTATCAAGGTAGTATTCATTTCCTTAAGAACCGACCTATTTCGTCTAGCCTCCTCAAGGGCCAAAAGAACATCCAGTCCCAAAAATTCCCAACATTTTTAGAAGAATAATGGAGTGAATCTATCAGGCCTAGGTGCCTTATTCAGATTCATAACAAAAACAGCCCCCCTAACCTCCTCTAATGAAAAAGGAGACATTTACATTCTATTTTCATCAAAATAGAATAAAGAGGGAATATGAGATGTAATATTATTAGAAATATCATTGCTTTCTGAAGAAAGTAAATTCTTAAAGAACTTAATTGCTTCACTAGCAATATCAGCTAAATCAAAAAGAATATTCCCATGATAGTCCTGAATACAATTAATCCTACTCCTAGCCCTTTTCAATTTAGTGGAAGAATGGAAAAATTTAGCATTTTTATCCCCATCAGATAACCATATCTCCCTAGATTTTTGTCTCCAATATACCTCCTCTCTCGCCAAAATTTCTTCTAACTCACTCCTAAGAGACTTAATTTCATCAAACACCCTAGGACCCATTCCATGCTGGATCACATGACTATTAAATGCTTCAATCATATCCAAAATCCTTTGCTTTTCCTCAAAGATATTCTTAAAATGTAGAGAATTCCACTCCCTAATATTTTTCTTTAAAAATCTGATCTTCTTAACAATCTGAAACATTCTAGAACCTCTTACGAATGGAGCCTCACCCCACCATTTTTGAAGAAGGGGTAGGAAAGAAGGATCCCTAAACCACATGGGTTCAAACTTAAAAGGAAACTTATGAATAGATTTGTCTTTTAAAACAAAGAGGGAGATAGGAAAGTGATCTGACCCTAAGAATGGAAGGATAAAAGAAAAAAACTCAATATCAGAATCAAACCAATTGCTAGATAGTAAAAATCTATCCAATCTCTCCGCAATTTGAGAGAAATCCTTCCTCATATTTGTCCAAGTAAAATACCATTATTTGTCCTACAATTAAAAAGAGACATATCAGAGATAAAAGCATTAAAATCATCCATAGATTTCTTATTAGGGAACATACCCCCTATCTTTTCACCCGATTCCAAAACTGCATTGAATTCCCCCCAAAAAATAATAAAAGAATGATCCCTAGGGGGGATGACACCCTTATAAGTTCTTGCCAAAGGTTGTATTTAGCTAAAACAACTGAGGGAGCATAAATATTGAAAAGCCACAATTTGAACATAGGAGTTTTGTTAGACACTAAAGATAGCATCCAATTAGGAGCATAAGCAACCAGTTCTACATCTACCACAAAATCATTCCATAACAAGGCCAAACCCCCTGATGCCCCGGAAGCTGAATAGGAAAGAAATTTCCACTTCTTCCAAGAGGAAAAAACAAAATCAGAATTCTCCAAAGAGAGCTTAGTCTCTTGAAGCATACCTATGTCCCACTTAACCAAGTCCAATTGAGACTTGATCAAGTGTCTCTTGTTAGGGGCATTTAAGCCCCTAACATTCTAGGAAATAATCCTCATTGCCCTCGAGGGGAGGTCGAAACTCCCCTCTTTCCATCGTTAGGGGAAGAAGTATTCTCCCCAGAACTTTTATGTAAACTCCTCTCAATAGTCACGGATCTAGTGACCAGAGGACTATTTAAGCATTTCTTTTTCTTCTTAATGGAACTTGAGCGATGACCAATGTATTTACCCATATCCAAAGACAAGGTTGAACCCATCTTAACCCCAGGAGAAGTAGACAACACTTGCTAAATACCTGCATCAATTTCTAATAGATTTTTATAGTTTTTTGGAGATCTACCCCTGCCCGGTGACACAAATGGGATTGGGAATTTCATCTCTACTTGGAAAATAGGTGGACCTATAGGAGATGATGGCATATTTCTTGAAGGTAACCGAGGAGAAGACACCATTCCCTGAGGTTCCACCTTATTTAAAACGTCCTAAGCAACATCATTATTGACAACCTCAAAAGGGTTAAATGAAGGGGAAAGAGGCAAACTCTTATGAATTGAATTCAAATAATTCTCAATAGAACACACAACCCTATCCAAAACCTCCTCATCTAATTGATCCTTATTGCTATTGAGTAGATTCTCAGCTTGGTGAACAATATATTCATCTGGAGAAATAATTGGGAGCTCCTAAATCTTTCCATACCCCAGATTAGGTTTACTATATGCCAATTCTTTTACCTTCTGAATTAAGAGAGTGTCATCTTGACTTAAAGGAATAGGCCTAATAGGGGGATTATCCCCTTCAACCCCAATATGCTCTCGAATGTTCATCTGAACACCCAGTCCTTCTAAAGAAACAAAAGCCTTATCACCCATCTTACCATCTAGCCCACCCCCCTGGATAAAATTACAAGTAATGGGACCTTGAGGGGAGGAAGATATTTTATGACCAGAATGCCAAGGATTAACACCTTGTCCCTAACAAGTAGGCTTAGAACTATTAACCCCCTCTTGACCTGCCTGATTTAAGTTGTTCAAAACACCCTCCACTTTATCAGAGGAAATGTTATGGATAAACTGACCTGCATTGTTCCTTTGAGGGCCCTTTCTTGACTGATAATCAAAGTCAAAATAGACATGGAGAGAAGGAGTTTTAGTAGGAACATGACTCAAAGGAACATCAAAACCACCCTGAACATGTGTAACAGATTTGGAATTACTATGAAAATCCAAGAACAAAGGGGCATCCACAACAGTCGGATTTTGAATAAGGTCATTATCCAACTTGTCAATAGGTTGTTTCCAAATACCCTCATTTGACTTAATATTATATGAATTCGGGCACACAAAAGTAGGGGTAACCAACACACAGATTTTTACCAGAACCTTGCCTTCCACAAAATTAGATTTAGATGTCAAAAATGCCCCAAAATTATCTCCTATCGATTTCAAAACTTTGGGATCATGAATTCGAAGGGAAATTTTGGCAACCCAAACCAGATAGGAATATTTTTAGGTTTGGACCATTCTGGGACAAAAAAAGGCTTCCAAGTAGATAACATAAGTAAATTATTGCCAAACCAATGAAACAGATTCGCAAAAACTTCATCCCTAAAATGAAGGGAGTCAAAGATAAATACAAAGGAATTCGTAGATAATAACTAAAAATAAACCAATGAAGACCAACGTTTCCTCAATTTAGAATGCAACTTAGACAAATTAGTTTGAGGACCCTAAAATTCACCCAAGAGTGGGACATAATGCAATCTAGAAGCCCTCTCTGCCACAAAAGATCCTCTAAAATCAAAACACGGAACATGAACCCATACCTCTTTTATCGGGGCTCCATCATCCCCCTTACCATTTGCCAAACTTGAAACAGAGTGGGTCAAGTTACCAACATTCATCTTGCCCTTGCTATCACAAGAAGCCTTCAAGTTTAGAATCAAATTGAATTAAAACAACTTGAAAATATTATTATTTTTATTTTAATATAAAAACATATATTATCAATATGTCAATATTTCTAACTTCTTCCAAAAAAATTATTAACTTATTCACCTTAAGGTAATTACAATTAAAAAAAGTTTAGTTAACACATAGATTTTAGAAATTTATTTACACATAAAATATACTTTTATTTCCTAATATACACTTTCTTTTTCTCAGGCTCTTAAATAAAATATGCTGATAAGTAAGGAAATTAAACTTATCTAAAATAATTGGCGGTAGTGTAATAATAATAATATAAAATTACAATTAAAACTATAACTAGCAATTGCACCTTGGTGTGTAATGGTTATGCCGAAGAAGTGTGGAATTTCAATTAGGTAATTTTCTAGTCTATTTTTTGCATATATTTATGTAGGACATGAGGTGATTAGGTAGGATATTTAGCAAATAATTTTTTTTGCAATAGAGAGAGAGAGGGGAGAGATAAAGATGGATAAAAATAGCGAGAGAGAGGGAGAGAAAGCGGAATATATTAGTAGAGGATAGGTAAAAAATGTTGAGAGAGAAGGGGGAGAGGGAGAGAGAGAGGGGGGGATGGGAGACATAATATATAGAGAGGGAGAAATATAGATAGAGGGTGACAAAGAGCGATGAATAGAAAGAGATAGAGAGAGGAGTGAATAGAGATATATTTGGAGATATGGAATGAATAAGACAGAGAGAGAGAGAAAGAGGGATATATAGAGAGAGTGAGAGGGAGAAAGAGATATGAAGTATGAGAGATGATGTGAATCAAAGAGAATGGCACACATAATGAATTATAGATAGAGAAGGGGAGGGAGAGATAGAGATAGAGGGGGCAAGAGTGGGAGAGAAATAAGGTGACAGAGACAAGTCACAAATAGAGGTATAGAGAGGGGAAATGTAGAGAGAGAGAGAGAGGGGGGGGAAATACAAAGAGGGGAGGAAAAGTAGAGAGATTTAGAAAGAGGAAGTAATAGGGAGAGGGAAGGATATATATGGATAGGAAAGGAAGAGATAGAGATAAAAATAAGTAGAGATATAAAGATAGATATAACCTGGAAAAGATAGAAGGATTGGGAGAGATAAAGGTGGAAGGAAAGGGGAAGAGGGAGAAATAGAGATAGAAAGAGGGAGACAATGAGAGAGGGGGAGATGGAGAGATGGAGAGATAAAGTAGCTAACAAAGAAAATTAATAGAGAAAGAGGGAGAGAGAGAGGGAGAGAGAGGGAGAGATAGAGAGATAGAGATAGGGGAGGAGAAACAAGGAGTATGAGAGAGAAAAATATATGGAGATATAGATAGAGAGGGAGGGAGAGAGGGAGAGAGAGAGGGAGAAATAGAGGGAAGATATAGGTGAAGTAAAAAAAAATCATATACACATTGCCTAGTGAATATGACTACCAAAGGGCATCATAATACACTCCAACAAAGGTATCAATGGAGAATTGATATCTTCTAATCAACTATGAATCCACATATATGAGTACAAATACAATTAAAATAAAAAATTGAATCAAAAAGATAATTGAGCTCCATTACTAATAATGTTATGTTTACAATAGAGAGAGAGAGAGGTAGGAGAGGAGGGGGCGGGGGGTTTGGTGGGAGTGGGGGGTACACCAAGAAAATGAAAGGGGTAAGGAGATAAGAAAAATCATCCCTAAAGCCCATTGTGCATTAAGTAGCAAAAAGAGATTGATGAGCATAGAAATTGATTGCAAAATTCAGTAGCACTTGATGATATTTGAAAGGCCAATAAACCCCATTTGTATGTAATCATGTTTAGATATATGTTGCCTCATAATGTTATAATCTAACATATAAAAATAAAAATACATAATCCAAATATTTTTTTCATATATATAGAATATATTATATTTATATGTATACCATTATTTTAGTTAAATATTAATTGTTTGTATTTATTCATACATTTTCTCCTCCAAAAATTTCAAGATAATGCTTATTTAGTATTTTCTAATCTTACAAAAAATTTAATAATAAAATAAATATATTTATTGTAAATTTAAAGATGACATTTTTATAAAATTTAGCATTATTAAATTTTAAAATTTTGATTCAAATAAAATAATATTTTTAATCTAAATTTGATAATTTACTTATCAATTTTTTTATAAGTATCTCTTTAAAATTATTTTATTAAATATATCTTATTTAAATATGATTTTTTAAATATTCTCTCATTCTTTTATAGATTACTCTATTCTTAATCTATGTAAAAAACAAGTGATGTCAAAGAATTAAATGACTATTATGTTATATTTTGGATAGGCATAATGATGTGATATTATTTCTATTTCTTACAAGAAACTTAGAATTTTTTATACGAAGGACAGAGTGAGATTTCTTATATTAACAAATCTCTTTGTGAAATAAATGTACCTGTATTGACATGTTTGGGAAATGAATGTTCTATGTCTTTATTCTTTGACTTAATAATATAATTCACTTTAAAAATGTACTTCATTTTTAAGCCTACCATGTCAATAATTTTTCATATGCCACTCTTATTTTCCAATTAGCATATTCAATATATAAGCACTCTTATTGAAATACAAACAACAAAAGTATATACATGTTGTCACTAATGATAGATGAATGGTATTGATTACATAATTTCATAGAAGTGGCTTATGAAATTAAGATATAAGTGGATTTGGAAATTAAGACATCATTAAAATGGATTTGTTATTGACTTTAGAAAACAATGCCTTTGTAACTCAAAAACCTGAGTTCCAAAAGGCCTATACATTGACATGGCGCAAAAAGGTCCCATTTTCTTGTTAGACATCATTAATGGCTTTTAAAATCTGCTCTCTTTTTTCAGTTAGCCATTTTTTACGGCTTTACAAATCTTCTCAAAGAATACTTGATGCCAATTTTATTGGCAATTCTGCATTTCATTCCACAAGTTAAAGCTCAACAAGTACCACAAGGATTCGATACTATTAATTGTGATTAGAAGGTTGGATTTCTATGCGTACACATTTAAAGACCCTCATAAAACACCTTATGTGCCCCTTCTATTCAGCATGCCAAAACAGGTAAAGTGATGGTGATTGTTGAAATTGAATTTTTTAATACTATCGTCAGCACGAAACATTTCAACAAACTATTTTCAGGATGTATTATGATAGCTGGGATATTTTATGCGGAAGGTGTATCCTTATTTGAAATGGACCAGCTAAGTTTTGAAATCCACAGTGGAAACTGATCGAGAGGCTATGCAAGACGATGCAATCCATCTTGACTGTGGATTTTCTATTTGTCATTTGGTTTTCCGCATGTAGATCAATGAATGAATAAGTACAATGGAGAAATGGTTTCTACCGTTACGCCATTTCCAATTCACTTCTCACCTCTATGGTCGATAAATGTGTTCTCCACAATGTACAACACAGTTTTCTTGTTGATTTCTCCCTTACCCTCTACTTCCAGTATGGGATCTATAGCACACTTTTTCACCTCCTCATTGCCATTCCCTTTCGCTAAAATCTTCTTGCATCCACACCCATCATTACATCATTACATAAAATCACATGCATTCTATTCAAAGGATGTAAGATAGGAATAAACAGTTTTATTTGAATTTAAGACCAAAAAGCCTTCAAGGCTTACCTTCATTCTTGGATGAAGAAGTCATTAAAAAGGCGAGCATCCTGGTTTGCAACTCCCTGGACTTGTTCAAATACCCTCTCAAGAATGGCCTCAAGATGGGAATGAAGTCCCCATAGTTGTACTCAAAACTCTACACCAGTTAGCTTCTCCCTGCATTAAACTTCATCGCCTAGATGAACAACAGGTCCTCCTGAGACTCAAACCTGTCTCATAGAATGCAATGATTGCAGGATACACACAAAACAACTATGTTGAAAAGCCTTCAAATTTTTTAACTAAATGCAATTGGCAGGTGTCAAACCAGTCTCCCCAACCTTTTCCAATGTCCTTCCACGCTATGCAAAAATGGGTGATTTAGAACTAGGAATGGATATTTATAAAACCATAATCCAATGTGGACTTTCATCTCATCTCATCCTTGTAAATTCTCAGATATAAATTTATGAAAAATGTGGAAGCTTACAAAAGGTGCTTGAATTATTTGACAAAATGCCTCAAAAAGAAGCAATCTCATGGAATGCAATGATTGCATGATGTGCACAAAATTGATTATTTGGAAACACCTTAGAATCTTGTACACAACTAATAGGTGTAAAGCCACTTTCAATTTCAAGATCAGATTCTCCAAAAGTATCTTCTGCCATTTCCAATTTCCACTTCCTTTATGTCAGCTTCCAAGATCAGGGACAATTTGGCTCTTTGCAGAATAACTTCTTTATAAATACACTGGAAACAAGTCCCTTGCCTCCTCCACACCAATAATGATGTAGCAGATCTATCTAATGTCGATCTCGAAACACCTTCATATTAAGATCTAATTTTGATTTATTATAAATAGATTGAAGCAACCATTGTAGGAAGATTGGTTTGGGTTCGGCCCTGTGAGATTTTGCCAAGATCAAGAGGCAATGGAAAGCACAAATAAGAGAGAACAAAATACATGATAGAAATAAACTATATTCTATCAAGATGAAAAATATGATCAACTAGATCATTAAGCATTACATACAATGAATATGAGCCTACTTATATAGGCAAGGCTATATGGATATGTGAGCATAGAAACATGACATGTGGCTCAATAAGAAACAAGGGTAGGTAGGAAATAGGTGTGGGTAGGTAGGAGAAACAATATAATATTCCATACGAGGTGGATCACCCACTAAATGTGGAGTGTAACAACAAGATCACACCATAAAAAGGTGGAAATTCTCCTACACACACTATCCCAATGTGGCACAAACACCCAAGTGTCTCATACCCAAACTACTATGAAATGCATGTACCTAAGTAAACTTAAGTAAGGTGTAATAATATCCAAGATGAACAATTATTTATACCAACACCCCCACTTAAGTGTAACTTAGGGGAATGCACTTAAGTCTACAATGCAACTAAGCAATGCAAGATGGGTCCCGACTACTAGGCCATGTTAGGTACCCATGTACAAGTGCAAATGCATGAAAACCAATGCAATAAAATCTCTCACAAAGCAGGGAAAGAGAGAAAAACCCAATGGGAAAAAACCCTCCCCCAAAAGACAGATGAAAACATACAAGAGAACTCTCATAGAAGAATGTGAGGAACAAAACCCCATGTGAGGAAAAAGTCCCCCCCATATGAGAGAAGAAGAGAAGCTAGGAAGCCCCCCCTCAATGTGGAATCTGCACCAATGATAGAAGCTCGATGTATGAAGAAACTGCTCCATGATCATCGAACAACATTCCTCCCCTTAGGAAGAAACAAAACCAAAGGTGTATCCATGAAGTCTCCCCAATCATGAAGGGAAGATGAATGAAAAAAACTCATGATGAAAGGAATCTCTGAAAACTACTCAAGTGTCCCCATGTCGATGCTGAAAGATACCCCCTCCAAAGGTGGTAAACTGTGCCAAACTGCTAAAAAAGGCACTCCAAGATCTAGTGGAGATGAATGTAGAACAATATCCAAAGACTCACATGTCTCGTCAAAAAATAAAGAGACCTCCTCCAGCTATTGTACATAAGTATCCACAATCATGTCAACCTCAAAAGAATGATCATGTAGAGAATGAACAAGAGGGTCAGAGTGTTCCCTTGCAACAATTGAAGAAGGATCATCTTCATAAAAGAGAAGATGAATGTCATCAATGATGTCTCCCAAATATATAATGTAGGATTCCATAAACAAACCTGCAATGTCTGTCAAGTAACCATCCCATGAATCTGAAGATGGAAGACAATGAATATCCTGCTGCACTGAATCACATGAAGGCAAAATTGTCACACTATCTGCATCATCAGGTGCAATAGGTGATGTGATATCAATATGAGGAGATGAAATACAAGGCTCAAGAATGGGGTCACATGTGAGAATCCCCATGTTCAAGTGCCCAAAGTTCTCCTCAAAAACTGAACCATCACAAGAAGTGTGATCATCATGTGTAGAATCATCAAATGTGAAATCATCATCATCAACAAAATCTGAAAAGGAGTATAGCCGAGATGCATGATGAACCACCCCAGTCGCATTGATAGCTCTAGTCTCCAAGTCTCAAATGAAAATTGACTCAGGTGTGAACTCCACAACTCTCTTAGTTGCACCATGTGTGGTTTGATAGATAGAAAGGAGATTGTTTGTCAAGTGGGGTACACACAACACATCATTGAAGGAGTTATCCCCAATATCAATAGATCCTTTCTCGATCACATCCATGTATGTATGATTGCCCATCAAAATCTGTGGCATGTTGCAAGTCTCAAATGTAGAGAACATAGACTGCGAAGATGCCATATAATGAGAAGCCCCTAAATCTAGAAGCCATCTCTCTGAATCATGACTGATAGTAGCACATAGAGCTTTTCCTTTTCTTGTCCCAAAAAAGTGAGTCTTCCCACTTGTAGAAGCCATGCATGCTTTCCCTTTTCCTTTTGAATGTGAGGGAGTGGAAGTTGATGAATCATCCCTCTTGTAGACATTAGGCAAATCAATGTTATGCTTTTTGATGATATGTGTGAGCTCATCAATCTTCTTAGAATGGGAATGATGCTCCTCATGACCAAACTTTTTACAATAGGCACAAGTAGGTCTCTCCCTCTTTGGTGAATTATCCATCTTGGAAGAGGATGTATCTCCTTGTTGTGGAGAGGATGATGCTTTGTCCTTAGGCTTTGATTGCCATTCCTTCTTGTTTGATGTGTCCTTTCCTTGATTTCCTTTGTTCCCTTGATTTGCCACTAATGCTTGAGACTTAGAAGCCTTAAGAATGCCCATGCTTATCAACTTAGTTTGTTCCATCATCAACATTTCATTGAAAGCATCAAATGTAGGCATTGTGTAGCTTGAACCCATTGTCATCCTATGGGTTTGGAAACTAGAAACAAATGTTGCATATTCTTGTGGAAGCTTGCCTATCAAGTTGAATATCAATTGAGTATCCTTCTTATCAATGCCACAATCTTTGAGTTGTACCCTCAACTCATTTGCCGTAGTGACATAATCTTGTAAAGTATCAAAGTTCTTGGGATATAACATGGTGAGATCACTATCAATCTGATATCCCCTAATCTCATCAACTTTACCATCCAAGTCTTGAAACTTTTTCCAAGCATCCTTGATTAGAGTACACTTCTCAATATGAAAAATGAGATCCTTTAATACATACTTTCTTAAGGTACCAATTGCCATGATATTTTTAGTGAGCCAATCCAAGTGACCAACTAGATCAACCTTAGGATCAGTGGGAGCAACAATAGTTCCATCAATGTAATGAGTTAGTCCTTTTTCCATAAGTTTACTCCATGCATCAATTTTCCAAGTAGCATAATTGTAAGGAGTTAAGAGAGGAAAATTAGAAGAACCCAGAGCAGCAAAAAGGAAGGAACACAAGAGTACAAAAACACAAGAGACACCCCCCCAAATTCACTCAATCAAAGTACCCCCCCAAAAATGATAATTTTGGCACTTTATATGTAGTGCATGTACAATAGGCCACTTGCAAATAATGGCAAGGTGGACTTCTGATTTCAATTTACAACTTCTCAAAATGAGATCTAAGAGACTTCAACAAATACAGCTAGTGATCTAAACTGAGATCCGAGCCAAATGCAAGTACCAAATATGCCAAAAATGGCCTAATGCTAAAAGTACAATTTCTACTTAAAATCACTGCAAACAAATGGCATATTATGAAAGTAGATGAAAAAATATGCACTTTAAAAAAAAACGGCCCCTGAAAAGGAGTCCATATGAGCCCAAACGAAGCCTCCAAAGTTGCTAAAATCAGGATTTCATGATTTCCGAAACACTTGTATCCGAAAATCAGAAAAATCCTGCACTACTGTCCAAATCATGAAATTCTACCCCAAAACAAAAAAAATTGCTTGAAAAAATGAGTCCAGATGAGTGAGATAACGCTATTTGAAAATTGCCTGCAAAATTATAATTTCTGGAAAATTTCCGCCGCAGCGTCAAACTTCAAATGCCTCTAGATTTGGTCTCTGAAGTCCGATTTTGATGAAACAAAAAGCAAAACTAACTTTCTTGGACCTCCTAAATCCAATGGTAACCTCAGATTTGACCCATCAAGCTTCAATAATAACCTACAATAGAAAACTCCAAAATACACAACCCCAAATAGCATCAAATTTCTCTCAATTAGCAAACCAATGACACTCTAATGGCTCTGATACCATGTGAGATTTTGCCAAGATCAAAAGGAAATAGAAAGCACAAATAAGAGAGAATAAAATAGATGATATAAATAAACCATATTCTATCAAGATGAAAAATATGATCAACTAGATCATTAAGCATTACATACAATGAATATGAGCCCGCTTATATAGGCAAGGCTATATAGATACGTGAGCACACAAACATGACATGTAGCTCAATAAGAAACAAGGGTAGGTAGGAAAAATAGTATAATATTCCACATGAGGTGGATCACCCATTGAATGTGGAGTGTAACAACAAGATCACACCATAAAATGTGGAAATTCTCCTACACACACTATTCCAATGTGGCACAAACACCCAAGTGTCTCATACCCAAACTACTATGAAATGCATGTACCCAAGTAAACTTAAGTAAGGTGTAATAATATCCAAGATGAATAATTATTTACACCAATAGGCCCATCTTTTGAAAATAGATAGTCCAGGCTAGAAGATTCTGGAATGGATAGTCATGGCCTAAAAGGACTCTGAAATAGATGGGTGCCAAACAAAACAACTTCCAATCATACTATCAGATAAATTATTTTTCTATAATGAAGTAGTCAAATGCCATTGTTTTAGACACAATTGAATGGATATTTGTGATTAGAACATTTCGAAAACAATAACCATTTACAAAAAACTATAAGATGGGATGTGAAACTTTTGTTTTCCATTCCAACACAATCCCACTGAAAAACAGAGAACTTGGAAACTTTATTTCAACTAAAAAAAATCTACATGTATATCAACTTAAGAGGGAGAATGCTTCAAAAATTTGTATAAACTGGTAAGCAAAATTAACCTTCTTTACAATCATGTTTTAACACTACAATAGTAATCTTACAAGGATATTCATAAAGCAGTTCAAAAAGACAAATTTTGCCTAATTGCAAGCATATGCAATTAAAATTATGTCCTCCAGAGTAGTTTTCTTAATAAATTTGACCCAACTAATGCTAGAAGCCATTTAATATGATGAAAAGGGAGGTATTAGTGTATCTAAATGCTTTGTAATTGTGAAAATCGGGAGTGAAGTTGTTTGACAAGTTGTGATGAACTTTTCTGGACGAGATTCTATGAAAAAACTGCCACGCATATGTTGTTTCCAAAATATCTCCTTCTGATATGTGTCTACCTATTAATAAATAGATTCACCTGCCCTTGACTCCTCTCTATTATCTTCACTACTATTCCTTCATTCCTCAGTCCTCAATCCTGACTCCCCCACCATAAGACGTCTGTTCAAAATGCCTGCTTTCCTAGAGTCATGCTAGGATTTGTTGATAATATATTAATGTAATCCACATGGCCAGAGTCTATCTTTAAAGAGAAAGGCTACATCAATCCATTTCACAATTTTAGCTATACAAAGAGATGTTTGAGATGGATTCATTGGTTGTTAAAATGAAATTGGGGTGAGAAGTTTAGGAAAGGTTTAGAATATAAATTCCTGTTAAAATAAAATTTGGGGAGAGGTTAAGATTTGTCTTGAAATTTATTTTGATGGATAATCATCTATTTATAAAATAATTTTATATATATTCAATGTCTGTGGATATAAAATATTATATGATCAAATTTTTAAAATACCACATGCATTCTATATTTGTAGTTGCATGCAAGTCAGGTTTTCTTTCATTGTAGGAGGTTGGGATGCTTCACTTACTTCCCATGCTAGAGAAACCGAGTTTGTTCGTTGCATTCATATGTGTTGTCCTCGATTTCAGCACGGCTAAAATCATGGTACAACCCCTATGAAATGTGTTCATTTCATAGCCTACGTCCTCCAAGATTGGTTGACTTCCCTCATAAGTCATGCCAGTTTGCATCTTCATTTTTGTCATTTTCATGGTTTTGCCTTCATCTTTTATTTTATCTTTTGTCTACACTTCAAGTTTTAAAACCCGAAATGCAATGTTTCTTGTTTATTCCTGCATGTCGGGTTTTAAAACCCGAAGTGCAATTTTAGTCTACTAAGTAATGCAGGTCAGGGAATTTTTCCCGACCTTTAGGTCTGCCCTTATGTGCAGGTCGGGAAAATTTTCTCAACCTACCAGTTTAAGTGTAGGTTGGGGAAGTTTTCTTGACTTGCAAGTCTGCCTTTATGTGCAGGTCGAGGAATTTTTCCCGACTTGCCAATCCATATGCAGGGTGGAGAATTTTTCCCGACCTATCGATCCATATGCAAATCGGGGAATTTTTCCTGACCTGCCAATCCATGTGCAGGTCGGGGAATTTTTCCTGACCTGCAGGTCTATGTGCAAGTCAGGGAATTTTTCTTGACCTGCAAGTTTTCCTATGTGCAGGTCAGGGAATCTTTCCTGACCTGCAAGTCCATGTGCAGGTCGAGGAATTTTTCCCGACCTACAAGTTTGCCTATGTGCAGGTCGGGGAATTTTTCCCGACCTGCAGGTCCATGTGCAAGTTGGAGAATTTTTCCCGACTTGCAAGTTTGCCTATGTGCAGGTCGAGGAATTTTTTCCGACCTGCAAGTTAAGTTTTGCCCTTCTCGCATATTGGACTTTAAAGTCCGATATGTAATCTTTGATTGATTTTCCTTGCGAACTTTGAGTTTCCTTCCTAGGTTGCAAATCGGACTTTAAAGTCCGACATGCGGTTGCTTGTCAAGTTTTTCCCTTGTGGATCGGACTTTAAAGTCCAACCTGCGTATGATGTTGTTTGAACTTGCAGTTCGGACTTTAAAGTCTGTCCTGCAAGTTTTTTCCCCTTTTGTCTCCTAAGTCATTTCTGACTCCTCTTTCTTGTTCGGATTGATGAAATTTGCTGGTCCGATGGTGATCATTTTTAAAACACTAATGATCCATGTTGAAATGTCTGGGCCCTCTCCTAGCAAATTGACAAAGAAAAGAAGATGCACTAATGAGATTGCTGATATGACACTAGAGAAAGCTAAGATGCAAGTTGCTTTAGGTTGGTTTGAAGAATTTCAGAAATCCAATGAGGAGGAGAAAGATGAGTAAAGTGTCCTCTTTTTGACACTTTCTTTTCATGTAGTTGCATTGTTAGATGCTGCAAGTTTTCTCGTAGCTGCATATTTTCTTTCTACTGAAGTTGTAGTCAAGTGGGACTATGTAGTTGAATAAGTTGATTATGCCCACATTTTTCTCCAACATTTTCCTATATAAGGAGGACCCTTATTTGTAAATAGGGATCTTTTTTGCAATGCAAAAGAAAATTCTGCTAGTTTGTATGTGCACTCTAAGACTTTGAGTTTAGATGTAAATCATATTGCTTTCAATAAAAGAGACAAGTTGTGTTGAGACTTTGTGCCAATTCAAGTTGTTATGTGATGACATTTTCTAGAGTTGATTGTGAGTTTTGTTCTATTGTGAAAGAGGGATTTAAATTCAATCTTGCAGACTTTGAGCTGCTAATTGTATTTAGAGTTATATGTTTGGTTTTCAGATTTGGTCTTGTAGAGTTTGAGTTGCTTATCATATCTGAAACTAGTGTGGAAAGCTAAAGTGGGAAGATAGCTTGTAGACTTTGTGCTGCTTCTATTTTTAAGACTTGTGCATGTGAGTTGAAGTGCATCATTTAGTTAGACTTTGAGCTGCTACATATTGTGCTTAGTTAGCAGAAAATCATCTAAAAGGTTGATAGGAGAATAGATAGTTGAAGACTTTGAGCTTTCTTTCTATTTTCCCATCCTGGGGAAGTGATGGAGGTCTTTGTGCCTTCATGGAAACTTTGCTTCCCTTTATGTTCCAAAAATCCTACAAACAAGTCTTGTTTTTGTATTTGTTGTTATTTATTTCCAATTGCTATTACTTTTCTAAGAAGAGAAAAGAATATAATTTTTCTTGAAAGAAGAAAAAAGACTGTTGTCCTAGCCATATTAGATTAGTTTAGTTTATAGATAGGGGGAGCCTTCCCTTAATTAGGAGAGTTTTACTCACACACTGTGGTTGAAGCCACAATTTTGTATATTTCTCCAAGTGTACAAAATTTTCATCCAACAATATGAACTATAATCTCAATATTGAGAGAATAAAATATTACATTTAAAAAATTAGAGTTTTGGGCTTTATAATTTTTATTTTTTGATGCCATCTTTTAAAAGTTTTAGCAAAAGGAATAGCTTGTATAAAATGGCAGTATGGATGCATTACTCTAGCGAATGTCTAATAAATCACACATAGAACATTATAAAGCACAATGAAAAATATTGCAGTTCCTAGAACCTTAGCCGCGAATTGTGTTAAAATGATAATTTTGTGTATTTTTTTGTTGTTGTGAAAGATAATGAATGTGTAACAAATTCTTATATGTTTCTCTTCATGTGTTTCAAACCATTTTCTTTATGTAAGATTTGCTTAGCTTTAAGTTTCTCCAGGTAAATAACAAGCTTAATTCTATGGGGGGAAAATTGTGAAGCTATCCATGCACCCCAAAAGCATATGAACAACTCCAATGCCATGGAAGGTCAAATGATTAATTGGAAGAATTTAAAAAATGGTATTTATACTCCATTATTATAAACATTAATGCTTTTTAATATCTTGATTAATTGAAAAAATCTCTCACTGAGTTCCAATATTCACTTATCTTCACATTTTAGATTCAATTTACTTATATTCTACAAAGTTAGTCCTAAAAATGAAAATTTTCATCCCCTTTTATTTTGCATTCGGGCAACCTTCATTCATCAAGTGAAATGAAAGTATTTGTAAGAATTTTTTTTAATGTTTATTGTTTACTATTTTATTTTTCCCCTCCACTAAAGGTAAATAAATCTACCTTGTAAAAAGTTTTTAAAGTTAAATGCTTATATTATATATTTCCATTTAAAATCATATTGATGTGGCTAGTGAATTAAAAGCTTTATGTGCTATTATAATAATTTATTTAAAGTTAATATTAAAAAAATATAATATGTTTTCTAAATATTAATATAATTTATATTCCAATCAAATTATACAATTTTAATTTGTATTAGATTTTTTAATATAATTTATTGATAGTAAATAAATTACAGTATAAGTATTATTATTATTATTTTTTTGATCGGTAAAAGGCCAAAGCTAGAGAGATTTTATTAATAAAAAAGATAATTACAAGTCCATTCAGTGTGGGTACTGGTAGGAAAGAATGGAGGGAAGAAAACCTCTGGTCTAGCCCAGATCCATTAATGGATCAGAAAAATAATGCTAGAGATAGCTAATAATAAGGAACATGATACATGAATCCCTGGATAATGCATATCCACGTGAATCTACTTAAAAAGAGTACTTAAGGATCATCCACATTTTTCCTTAGCGTTGTGTTTTGCCCTTGCTCTGAAAATGATAACCTCGTTCATGATTGTCAACACAATGCATAACCTGAATTCTCATTTTGCCTAGTTTGGATCAAACCATTCCCCTGTTCTGCATAGGAAGCTCATCACACCTTTCATCCCAGTTCAATGTTAGAATGATTACAATAATTAAAAACTCTAAAAAGATAATAGCTTGAAACATAACTTTCTAATTGATTATTAAAGACATCTTCCCTCAGTTGGTATCGAAACCTTAAACTTGTCAAGAAAATACATACCAGAACCCTCAATCCTGCCATACAATAGATTAGTGTAGAAAAAGTTAGCTAAAAAAAAATACCCCCATCCATAATGCCCAGCCTATACCAAATCATCTGCTGAAAAGCTTACGAAATGAGAGCACTATCTTCACATCCAATATTCAAGGATATACAATCAAGGACAAACTATTGAGAAGACTGGTCAGACATTTGTTTCCAAACAACCCACCCATATAAAACACTAAAAAGGAATTAAACATTGAGAAACCTGCCAACTGTCACCGATCTAAATCAAAGCAGTCATCCATCTTAAATTGGAAAAACTTCCTTTCATAAGGCCCACAACTACTTTTCTTATAAAATCCTGCCAATAGAAGTGCAATTACAAGAAGATATGCAATTATGAATATATATATATCTATATATGCATATATCTATATATGAATACACACACACACACACACACACACACACACACACACACACACACACACACACACACACACACACACACACACACACACACACACACACACACACACATATGTGTGTGTGTGTTTATAAACATATGTATCTATATATATGTATATTTATATATATCTTGCGAGAGCTGATTTGATCATAAATTAAGAGAGTGGAATAGAGTCTAAAATGACAAATAAAAATAGCTAAACCCATAAGCTGAAATCAGTGAACTAAATAGAGAAAAATAGAACTAAGTCTAAAGAGTATATAGATTAAGCATCCATAAGTCTTTTAAAATATAAGTCTGAGACATGCAAAAGCAATAAATTTTGAGAGTTAAAAAAGTGACGAAACAGAAAACAGGAGACAAAACCCCCATTAATTGTCTAACATTTCCATGCCCGCATCTCTAATAGCCAAGAAGGAACCAAAAATGATAGAAGGCCCCCCTTCAGTAGGAGCCTCATCCTTTCCTTCCCTGCTTATGAGGGCCCCTAGTTCCTGAGCTCTCTAGTTTTGTTGAAGAGGGGTCGATAGGAGAGGGAGGAATTGGAATATCATCTGGGATCACTATGATGTTCTCAGTTTCGAGATAATTAATAAACCATTTGTCACACAAAGGCTTTTTAACCTCCAAGAGCCATGAAAGGAAGGAAAAATTCCTGCTTCTGATAGGGCTATAGGCTTAAAAGGCCTAAAGATCCTCTATAGCAAGAATGGGGAATCGAGGCACCAGTTTATTCATCTTGATAAAGATATCGTAGTGTAATACCCCACTAGGAAACCCTGAAGGGATTAAGATAAAACACAAGAATAGAGTGCAATAATTTTAAAAAAATAATTAAACACCACATAACGATACAATGAGTTATCATGAGATCAGATAACATAGTGGAAGACTAAATAGTACCTAAAGAGTTTCCCAACATGATTACTTAACTTAACATTTAACTCAAATCACGATAATTAATCCAATTAAGAAGATTAACTTAATTACATGTTATTACTTGAAACAAGGATTTGATTTGTTCGGTAAATTAAAATTATAGCTAATAGGACGATTTCATCTATTATGATTGATAATGTAACTAACATGAGGAAGTTCACCCATTAAAGTTAAAACATAGATAACATGAAGAAGTTAATCCATTAGAGTTAAAATATAGATAACACAATGAGGTTCATCCATTAGAGTTAAAATTTAGATAACATAATGAGTTCATCCAATAAAATTTATCCATTAATTACGTTAAATATTACATTAAACATATGCCATGCATATAGTTTCATAACGTACTTTAACTTCATCATAAACTAATGAATACTTTCAATGCATACTTAATTGTGCTATCAATAACTAAATATATTCCATTAAACAAATCTACATTCTTTAATGATCCTAATTACTGCACTTAATAAGATGACTACATACATGCATTTAAAATTTACTTCATCTAATCTCCATTATACATTTTAACATAATGAATCCATACATGCGAAATTAAAAGGAAACATAAGGATGGAAAAACACCACATAACACCAAAATTATCTTGGAGTTCACCCCTAGTGATCTACGTCTTCGGGTTTGCTCAACTACAAGAACCCTCTGATACTTAATCAATAGTGAAGAATACATAAGGTTCACATCATTTTCAATCCTACCATCAAGGCGAACAGAACCAATAAGACATATGACCACATTGGTCAAATAAATACATGAATGATCCCTGAATAGGAAATGATCCAATTGAACATAATAAGAAATTATAAAAGATCAACTGGAGAATCCGCGAAACTAAATATTCGCAACCCATCATAAGCATCCCATGGTCTAAAATGAATATTAGGTTCTCATGAGGGCAATAAACATCAGGATGACTCCACAACTGTGCTCCTATCAAAGGCAACACAACAACACACTAGTGAACATATTCAAGCAAACTCCTAAAACCTAGGAATACACAAGGTCACACAAATGGAGTTCAATATGGTAGGATTACTCACTTGGTCAAACTGAACTTCATACGGGGTGCACTGACTAATGATACTCTAACTAGAGACCTAACCAGCTTTGGTCTACCACAAACCAATATTAAACACTCACACAAAGGACATGATCAAATACAAACCATCACATGAAAACAATCAAGATTCGGGATCAAGGACATAAACCGGTACCCAAATTGACAAACGACAATAACCAACAATTACAAACAAGGACTTGCCATTCCCTAAGTGAATGCGAAACATAAATTTAAACATGCACAACCATAAACCAAAGAAGACAATCTTTTTCCACATTGGTTAAACATTACAATTGATCCAATTTTCTAGAGGATCTATGTTTATTTCTATCCGTCTACCTTGTCTAAAAACATGACATTCATGGTTTACTAACTCACTATAGTTCATTTGCATTGTACAATAACATAAATACATCATTATGAGTTTCAAAACCAAATTCACAAGAATATAATTAAATAAACATTAATCAACTATAAATACGATATGCATTTTCAAAATAAAACATCATTTCCATCTTTGATTGAAAACAATAATCTAATTTCATCTTTTACAACACAAATATACACTTTCCAAAAATGGAAACATACATCTTAAAGGAAATCAAAATCGATATTCGTTTTCTAAATAAATTGATATTTCCTTGCATACATATAGAAAAATACAAATTAAATATTAATATATATATATATTAATCCATGATTAATAAGATATATACAATTAATAATTAATAACAAAATATAAAAATTAAGTATTAATTAATATATATACATTAATCCTAGATTAATTAAATATATATATTGAAAAAAAAATTAGCGAAGGTTTTTTTTTTTGGAGAGGGGCTCTGCAACCAACGACGAATACGAATGGTCCTTAGAAGCAGGCCGACTCTCTGGCTGGGGGCTCCCAAGAATATTGGGAGGGTCCCGCATTCAATTCGGCTCATGTCTACAATAATGAAGAAGAATAAGGTTGGGGTTGTTAATAAATCCAACCAAAGCATCTCCAAAGGGAAGAAAACTAACCAGGGCAATGCCGAAGAGAAGAGATCATTCCACTAGGTTGTTGAAGGGCATTGCACCACCTTCCTGGAGGATGCAAGGTTCAAGTCAGAAATCTTCCATGATGAGGCAACAAGCTAGGCCCGTGAAGAAGGTGAGGCTACCTTGGCACCAAAAGTTGCATTAAACCTAATACTTCCATGGTAGAATGTATTTCTAAGGATATTTCTAGACTTAGGGATTCTACGATTTTTTTAGCAGCCCTTGATATAGATAGAATGTCGTCTAGGTAGTATTTGAATAGATGGTTTCAAGATGTTTGGTTTTCAAAGCTTGGCATTCATTTTTCCTTCTATAGAATGTTACAAAAATGATTATTTCTTATTTTTTTCAATGATAAAGAAACCTAGAAGAAAGTGTTAGAAAAACAATTTTGGAATGTTGGAAACTCTTGTTTTAGGGCTATTCCTTGGAATCTTGTTGCATGTAATGAGGAAGTCATGGCATTGTCTAACCCTAAATGGGTTGTTATAAAAAATGTGCCACCTTTTTTATGGAATTGTATCTAAAAAATTATCAAACCCCTAGGCAAAGTGATTAAAATCAACTCCTCTGTCGCCTTATTACCCCATATGGATGTGAGGGTTCTTATTGCCCTCAATCCTGGCTCGACTATTCCCTCTGTAATTGATATATCTTTTGAAAACCAGTTATTTTCATGTCCTTTAGAGTATTTAGGGGGAATTAATGCTTGTCATTAGTGCAGAAGAAGTGGACATTTCCTCAAAAATTGTCCTTTGTTAGCAGGGAAAAATGTCGCTCATCCCAAGAAGACCTTTGCTCAACATTATCTACACTCTGGCTCCGAAGCCCTCTCAAACCCTAATCAGACTGATCCTACTCCTGCCTATTACACCCTAAATCTCTGCCTTCCATCCCCTCCATCCAATCTCAATCTAACCATATCGACCCGACACCCCCACCTACCACTGATCACCCACTCACTAACTACCACCCTCAAGGTTGCTCTAATCCACCCAGTGCTCCTCCCTTGATTGTTGAGTGTTTGGCTAAATATCAGAAGGCCATAAAAGAGGCCAATTTGGCCACCAGTATCCCTAGCTTAATGGAATATGATGTGGTTGGGTTCCCCACTAACATTGGAGGACCTAGGACCCAAAATGCATAGCAAATTGTCCTTGAAAAGCTAAAATGGCTGCAGAACATAGAAAACAACTCGAAGTGGCTTTAAGTATTTAGAAAAAGGAGATTGAGTCCAATACCATGTCCTTCCTCCATGAGTTGATCGAAGGGGATGATGGTGGTCTTCAAGATACCACCAATGCCATCTGCATTATAAGTCTGGGGGCTAAATGTAGGGGCAATTGGGACATCCTTGGGGAAAATAACATCCCTTCCATAGCTACGGATTCAAATACTCCATTGGAGGACAAGGTTGAGGGGGAGGGGACACAAAACCCTACCACACCCCTTGAATTAGAATCAGGTGACATTGATGGGAATTTGGGGCTAACCATCCCCCCTTCCGACCAAGCCATTGAGGATGATCATGGCACTAGACCCTGTGTGGAACCTGATGAATTTGAGATTAACAATAATGGTGGGGATAAGCCATTTTCCCCAGATCCTAGAGTCTTTGACTTTAGCTCTAATAGTGGGGAAGGGGACCTATCTGGTAATAAATCAAAAAGAAAAAGAAGGAAAAGATCTCCTAAGGTATCTAAGGAGACATCAGTTAGGAAGGAATCATTGGGACCCGAGCAACTATCTGAACTAATGAAAAAAAGAGGTAGACCACTCTCAATAGTGGCCTTTGATGCTAGTCACCTCTCTAACCCTGAGGAGTGGCATAAGTGCTTTGAGGGGTTGAAGTCCCCGATGGATACTACTGAACAATCCTCCTAATGTTGAAAGCCATCTCATGGAACATCAGGGGCCTCAAGGCCCCTGATAGGAAATATGTGGTCAAAATTTTTCTAAATATGCACAAAGATATTGACTGTCTTATGCTCCAAGAGTTAAAATCAGTGGGATTCACCTTATAAGTTGGATTAAAATTCATTTAGAGGGAGGCCACTCCCATATATACCAACTGTAGACACCTAAAATTGTCCAGTCTAATTAAATAAATATTTTTTTTTAAAATTACTTTAGCCTAATTCTTCTATTAATTAAATAAATATTTATTTATTTAATTAATTCATTAACCTTTTCAACCTATGACACATGTCATTCATCTCTTAATTCCTGCACTACCTACCTTCTTATTATTTTATTATTTCCTCTACCTACCCTCTGATCATAGCCGGCCATTTATCTTTTACACCTCTCAATCTTATCCCTCCATTTCATATAGTGTCTTCTATATAAGGAGATGGTTCCTTCATTATCTAGCCCCTGGACATATACATTCTAATCAAGCATCCTAGCATTTGAACTTTCATATGCGATCATACTTGCAACCACATTTCCATTCATTGTTGAGCTCTTGTGCACACATAAAATCTGAGAGCAAATATATCAAGCAAGATCAATAGAGATAGGAAGAATGGAGATTCAAACCCTATTGGACATGTGATGGTATAATCTTTGTGATTTCATTTGATTTGCATTGTCTTAGGTAATCTTCATATGTTATGGTGGATCTTTGTTGTTGTTAGGCTAGGGTTTTGTGGTTGAATTCATTTAGTCTTTCAATATTATTGTTGTTATCCATTTTCACCATAAACATTTTGGCACGCTCCATGGGACATGGATTTTTGTTAGATCTGTGTTTTTTTTGTAGGTTTTTCTAACCCTATATTTCTGTTTTGTAAAATAATTTGGAGAATAACCTTGTGCAACTAGGGTTTTGGACACAAAATCAAGATCTTCGAGATATTTGATCTGATCTCACAAATGGCTTAGAATTTTTGCACCAACTTTTGTTTGCAAGTTGAAGACAATATTAAACACTTTCAGTCCAAAATTCAGAATTTTTGGAGCACATTTGCATTTTTCATGATTTTTTTATGATTTTTCATAAAAAAATAATTTTGAGAGAAAATTAGTGAATTTTTCAGACTTTCTTATATTTTTGGAAAGCTCTCTGATTTATACACATGATCTGTTCTTTGTGATTTTAATTTTGATGCAAAATATTTCCCTAAAAATCGGATCTTTAAAAATTAGGGTTTTTCATTAGTTTGATCAGATCTCACAAACGGCTTTGAATTTTAGAAACAAATTTGTTTTGCAGTTCAGGAACATTATCAGTGGCATTCCTTAAAAATTTCCAATTTTTTGGATCAATTTTTCATTTTATATGAATTTGTTATGATTTTTCATAAAAAAATTAATTTTGATAGAAAATTAGCAAATTTTTTGGACTTTCTTACATTTTTGGAAATATCTCAAAATCATACATAGGATTTGTTGTTTGTGATTTTAAATTTGATGCAAAATAATTCCTCAAAAATTGGATCTTTGAAAATTAGGGTTTTGCATTATTTTGCTCATATCTCACAAACTGCTTGGATTTGTTGCAGGAATTTTTTTTATGTGGGTTTGGAAGATCATCAAGAGTGTCCAGTAAAAATTTATGATTTTTTGGATCCATTTTGCTTTTTATATGATTTTTTTAATGATTTTCCATAAAAAATTAATTTTTGGAGTAAATTAGCAAATTTTTTGGATTTCCTTACATTTCTGGAAATTTATTGAAATTTTACAGGAGGTCTCTTTTTGTGGTGAATCAGATCTTTGAATTGGTCAAGAAAACACATTGTTGAAGGCCCCTATTTCACAAAGTCTTTTGGATCTAAAATTTACCTAACTTCTATGCTTGCGGGAAGGGGTGATCATTTCAAACAGTCCAAAGTACTAACAAATCTTTGTTGCAGGACCTTGACAAGGATTTTCTTTTGATCTTTATTGTGTGCCTTGTTTTCATAGATTATCAAACACTTGAATTGGTGCACTAAAATTGAACTAGTTTCTTTTGTGTCTTGGGCAATAGGCTCTTTTTGTTTAATCTTTAGAGGGTCTGTCTCCCCGTGTGGTCATTAGGACTACTAGTGAGGAGAGAATGACCCAAGTGGTAGCGAGGAAAACCCACCTCTTCCAAACCATAATAAACAACTGTATTCATGGTAAAAACTATGGATAACTTGTGTTGATTAGTTCATACCGACACTATGTCTCCCCATAAACCTGTTTGATCAAATTTATTTGATCAGTTGTAGGGCATAACCCCTATCGGCTGGGAGCCTTTTGTATTTATAGAGCTGAAAGTGCTACATGTATGGCCACATGAGTGGATGCCCTTACTAGCACCTTTTTGTTTTAGAAGCCAAAATCTTTCTAGTTGTTGGGGTAGGAGGTCAGACCTTTGGAGCGACCCACACACATACGGTTCTTAGTAGAGATACAAAGTTCACCACGAGGAGTTTTCATGGGGACTTATGCTTGGCTACCCCGAGAAGTGAGTGCTGAGGGTGGAGCTAGTGGGGTCAAGCATCTAAGTATCCTCTCTGAATAGTGTAGCCTCAAGGGAAACTCCATGTGGGATCAACAACTATTGTCCTGGCCAACCATAAGAATTGTGCTTGTCTTATTTTGAACAATCAAACATTCAAGACCAAATAGCAAAACATTGTGTCTTTTGTGTCTTCAAGTGTATGCAAAATAATTTTGCATCAAACAACACATTTTTCTTTGAGTCATTTTGAGTCTAAACACTTGCAAACATTGAGTCTTCATCAACATTGTGTCCTCTTCTCATGGAAATACAATCAAAATTTCAGATTGGTTCACAACAAAACAACTTCACAAATTGGAAAATTTTACAGTCCAACAAACAAGAGAAGTCAGTTTCAGACTTATTGAGCTTCCTAAGTTATTTCTCTAGATTTTCATCTAGCATTCAACCAATCTTTGGGTCTCACAAAGTTCATCATTGCTTTACACCTTACATTACATTCACATTTGTCTAAACTTGAGTCAAAAAGTCACTTGCTTGTCCTCATCTTGCTTTGTCAACATACTACATATAACAACATTTTGCTAGGTGGTCCCTCATCAAGGTCTATCACCTTGGGTCTCATTTGGTCTTACTTAGAGTCAAGGTCAACTTACCTCATCAAGAGAAACTATCATCTCTTTGGAAGTCACACCTACTCTACTACATACATACTTGGTCTTACACTTTGGACATTGCAAGTACACCTCAGATTCATTTACATTCCATCCAACTCTTAGTCTTCCATACTCTTTCCATTTTCATCTAGTCTCACACATCTTGTTCATGGTTGAAACCCGTTCCTAAAAATCTAGGAGAGAAACTAAAGAGGTTCAAGAGTCCGCAAACATGAGTGTCTATGAGTATGACAATGATGTCTTTTTCAATTCTGATCATAACACATTACCTTGCATGGATGCCTATAGAAACATTCCAAATGTTGAGAACATGGACACTACAAACAACAATGATATACACAATGACAATATGGACAAAATTTCAATACATTCAGCAGAAGTGGAAGACTCCATTATGGATCCCCGTTTCAATAGATTGGTTGAGGTAATAATGAGGAGGGATAGACAATATTTTTTACAAATGATGGCACAAAGTGGAGCCAACATCCCTCATGATTTTGACATGTCTCAACTAATGGCAAATCGACCTTTGCAACAACCTCACCTCAACATGGATCAAAGGAGGCCTCATAGTGGATGCAATAGAGGACCACATATGGTACTTGATTCACCATCATCTTTGTTTCAAAAATTAGAGGTCCCACATACACATGGTCAAGCATATGATACTCACCTTCACGGACCATTATGGAAGTCTTATGTAGAAAAATATGCTCAATCACATACCAATGCTAAGGATCAACCACCAAGGCAATTGGATATTCAAAGACATGCTCAAAATTTGGACACAAGGAAACCCCACGTCAAATTTGGGGGTAACACACTAGAACAAACTCATGACATTCCTGTAGAGTATGGTATACATGGACAAAGTAGATATTCCATTTCTCATCATGACTCTATACCAAATGGTCCTTATATGCAGCATCACTATAGACCTCATCCATATGAACATGTATATGATCAATATCATCCATATATGCAACATGCTCCTCCTCCACCCGATGTTTCAGGCATGGGGTATGGTCCAAGAAGTTGATCTCCACCTAAAAAACAATTTGGAAAAGCAAATCAAGGACTTACAAAAGAAAATGGAGGACATAAATACACCGAAGCCAACTTACACAATGAGAGACATATGTCCCTATCCATTTGAAAAAAGCATTCCAATGCCTCCATTTCCTACACACTTTGTGACACCTAAGTTTGATAAGTATAGAGGCAAAGGAGATCCTAAGGCACATATAAGATAGTTTTTCACAGCTTGCATTGAGGTAGTAGCAGAAGAGACATATTTGATGAGATTATTCCCACAGAGCTTAGGTGATCAAGCTATGGAATGGTTCTCCCAACTCCCACCTAGAATTAAGTCATGGGGTGACTTAGCAGAGGCATTTATTCAACATTTCTCATACAACATAGAGATAAACATATTAGTCACTACTTTGTGCAATACTAGGCAAAAGGATGGAGAATCTTTTTCATCATTTTTACAAAGATGGAGAAATCTAGCCAGTAGATGCTTTTGTGAAATTCTACAAAAACAAATGGTAGAGATGTTCACCTAGAATGTTAACAAGAACATTGGTTATGACTTGACAAAAGATTGCTTATCCACCTTCAAAGACGCCATTGAAAAAGGATTAGCAATAGAGAAGGTCCTAATTGAACAAGGAGTCATTAAGATATTCAAGGACAACAAATATGACTTTAAAGAAAAAGACAAGCCCAGATTTTGGAATAAAAACAAGAACACGGTCAGTGATGGTGTTGTGGATGCCAATACAGTGCGACCTAAAATAGTTTTTTCTGGATCAAGGTCTACAAACAATCAAGTGAATACTCAAACAACTTCAAAGTCACGAAGGAAGTATACTCCATTGGGAGAACCATTTGAGTCAGTTTTCAAGAAGCTAGTGGCAAACAAGATAATCACAATTCTGGATTTGCCTCCATATGAGCCAAAGGTTAAACCAAATTGGTGGAATGATGATGAGTATTGTGAATTTCATAAGAGCAAAGGTCATAAAATAGGAAATTATCATCAACTGAAAAACATTATACAAGATCTTATTGATAGAGGCGACATTCAGATTGAAGGACATTGGGAAAGAATGACTAACAAGATGAAATTGATTGATACTCTAGCAGGAAAGAAGGCTGAGTATAAAGCAATATGGTACGCTTGGTGTAAACATCAACATTATAATAAAAGAGTCTATTGTAGGCTTGATAGATTTTATTTCAACAAAGACTTCTTTGAAATTATCAAAAATGATGGGGGGGTTCAATATGTTGTCATACCATATACACTTTTAGATCATCATCCTATTATGATAGGGAGAAAGTTAGATGATAATAGGGTGACCCCACCAAACCCTAGCTCGAACTTCAGAATGAATAGTAGCTTTCTAAAGGATGAAGATCTGAAATGTGCTCTGTGTTTGGTCAGAATGTTTAATAAATATGGTAATTCCCAGATATCCAACATAGATAGATGGAATTAGAATATTAAAATATGGACCTCACTTTGTCAAGTTGTGGCTAAAAAGAAGGCAAAAAATGCCAGAGCCTTTGGGTTATAACTGCACAATGCCCTCCAAGTGGCTGAACTGGAACTCCAAGGGGATCCCAAGAATATATCACTCACCAACCAACTTTTTAGGGTCAAGACTGATCTTAGAAGACTGCAGAATCAGAAAATCAAAGGGTGGAGAGCTACGGCTAAATTGAATTGGTTAGATACTAGGGATCGAGGATCTAAATTCTTCTTTCATATTCTTAAAATGAAATAAGCCAGAGAAAAAATTGACACTATCTGGGATCAGAATAAGAACCTCTCTGACCCAACTGAAATTATTGAATGCTTTGCCCAGTTCTACAAGAACCTATTCTCTACTAAACCAAGAAGGGAGGAATAGGAAAATGGCAGAAAGATTATTATGTCCTTAGTCCCTAAACTTATTGACAAGGAGGATAGTAGGATACTAGAAATGGATATTTCAGAAGACGAAATCAGGGAAGCTATCTTGGCTCTTAGCAATGATAAATCCCCTGACCCTGATGGATTTCCAGTAGAATTTTATAAAGAAAACATTGGATGGATTATTGATGATCTGCACTCCCTATACACTGAGGCAATAAATAGTGGCTCCTTGGGCAAGAATATTAACCAAGGTCTAATAAATCTCATTCCTAAGGAAGGTGACAAAACCCTACTTAAAAATTGGAGACCTATCATACTGTTGAATGTGCCTTACAAAATCTTAGCTAAGTTGATTGCATGTAGATTGGAAAAAATCTTGCCTAAGATTGTCAGTACTACTCAAACAGGGTTTGTTAAAAGATGATATATACTAGAAAACTTACTTATTTGTTGGGAGTCCTTACACTAGGCAAAGGAATCAGGGCAGAGTGGAGCCATGTTGCTCATAGATTTTGAGAAAGCTTATGACAAGATAGAATAGGACTATATCATTAAGATGCTTCAAGCATTAGGCTTCCCTCCTGAATTTTATAATATGGTTAGAACTTTACTATGTGATTCCAATGCTATTGTTGAAGTCAATGGGTTAAGGTCCTCCAATTTTGCACTTATTAGATCCATCAGACATGGGTGTCCTTTAGCTCCTTCCCTCTTTGTTCTAGTAGCTAATGCAATGTTCTACTTACTTAAGGACTCCTCTTCTACTCCCCCTATTAAGGGTATTACATTACCTAACAAGGAGGAAATATATAATGTCCAAATTGCTGATGATACTACACTATTAATTAAGCTTGAAGAAGAGAACCTTGTTGCCCTGATGAAAAATATTGATGTTTTGTCTAGCATTAGGCAGTAAGATTGCTTTACACAAATCCAATCTTCTTGGTTGGGATGAAACCCTCCAAGCTGGCTTACAAAGTTCTCCCTCAATTGGTTGGGCCCAACACAGATTGTAAAATATCTAGGTATTCCCTTCTCTGTTCTCCCAAATCTAAAAGAAATGTGGGAATGGGTAAGGAACAAGATTGATAAGAAACTCTCTAAGTGGAATGGGAACTTTCTCTCTTTGGCTGGAAGATTCCAGTTGTGTCAAAAAATATTGGCCTCATATAATATCTATTTCTCATCAACCTAGCTATTTAAAAACTAGCAATTTAACCATGTCCAAAATAAAATTAGGGAATTCTTATGGTCAGATGGCAAGGGTACTAAGAAACAACATGCAGTCAAGTGGGAGTGGTGCACTATGAATAAACTATTTGGTGGGATGGGGTTGAAAGACCTAAAGCTACAAGGCGTTTCTCTTTCTTCCAAGTGGATTCTTAAGGCCATGGAAGGTAATGAGCCATGGAAAGTGCTTATAAGGAATAATATTATATGCTTAGTACCTAAGAAAGATAATAAATGGAAAGACCTCCCAATACTTAATAGTCTTATGGGGTAGTTTGAGGTAGCTCTGGTTGGTTCTAATATCTTCAAGTCCTTATGGAAGGCCTAGGAACATGTGAGACACTTGGTGAATATCAAAGTTGATCGCACTGAACAGGGGAATATTGCTGATGACAGATCAATATGGTGGAATCTATTTCATAATGGGAAACCGTTGGCCATTATTCAAGGCTATTTTGCATTAAAATGGCATAATAGGGGTATTCAACACTTTGAGAAGCTACTTGTAAATAACCAACTCAAATTGTGGGAGGAGCTGCAACTCACCTTTTCTATCCTAGAATCCCAGAGCAGGACGTATAACATACATAGAATGGCATTATCCTCTACTCTCCCCCCCTCCCACCTCCCTCTCCCTTGCCCCCCCATGACTGCACTTTGTTGGACTGATGGCACACCTCTCCCTTCCCCTAAAGCCAGATGCATATATGCTACACTCACTGAGGCTAATACCATTTTTCTGCACCTTAACAAATATTGGGACCTAAACTAGGAGCCGAAGACCTGGAAAGATTATCTGAGTAGGTTTTGGATGGCCCATAATGAACTGAAAAAACAATTATTTGGCTAGCACCTACTATTAAATAAACTCCCCAGAAAAATAAGGAAGGTGCTTTATTAAGTTGTAACATATGAAGAGTACCTGAATCTGTGGAACATATCTTTTTTGAATGCCACTTTGCTAAAGAAATATGGAGAATTTTTGGATTTAATTTAGATTCTGTTTCTCTTGATTACATAGATTTTATTCTAGGCTATATCAAGGGTTGTAGGAGAATTACAAATATCTTTTGGTCTTGTTTTTCTTTGGAGGGTCTTTGGCTCATATGAAAGTATCACAATGATGACATATTTAATAGCAATACCAGGAACCTCACTGAGTATCTTAGGAGACTCATTGCTCATTCTATTTCTGTGCAGGTCACTATTGTGCTTAAACATGACTCAGACAAGTTCGACAGGTGGATCAAGGAGAGGGCTACTACTGTGTACATTTGTGAACTATCACACGGGTTCACTTGGGAGAGGGATGAACCAGGTGTTGGTAAATGGATTGGTCTTTCCTTATTTATTTTAGCTTACATATTTCAACTCATGTAAAGAAAGAAGAATTCTTTACCAATTAGTTGGAAAACCATTATATTTGATTAACCTCTAAATTTAGGTACAACTCTCTCTAATAAATATTCAATTAGCTCCAAATTACACACAATCAATAGGATGCTTTTTACCAGAAAGCACTAAAAGGTAATTACATTCACCAGTCAATACAAAATGAGTGTAAGCACTGATTTATATATAACTCTTTATATAAAGCCAACAGACTTCACACGTACACTAAAACAAAATGAAAATCCTTTAAAGATGAAATTCGCTAATAATTTTTGCACACATAGAAAGTATAACGGTTCCTTCCTTGAAATAGATTTTCATAGAAATCAAATTCCAAAATAACAAACACACAGATTTGAAATCAAAGAGAATTGTTAATGAGATTTTTAGTCATTGATGAGCATCCACCTTCTGCATACACAACATCTATAGCTAATTTAAAAGATAGTATTTTCAAAAACTTAGTGAACCCTTTCAAAGTCATTACAAAACATAAAAATAGTTTGCCAGACAAATAGTTTTTAACCAAAGTAAAATTAACTCATAAGAGTTAATAGAAAACAACCCTAACTACATAACTGAAACTAAAGAAAATGACTAGACTCATTGGCGAACAACTACCAACAGTGCTAGTCATGTCATCTACTTGGTTTCCGTCTGAGTGCTCGGGTTGGTGTTTTGGACAGACACCATCACCGCCTTTGCCGCACTCCACTCTCGATGCCCCTTTGAAAATTATTGAATTACGGTTATGTGTGTCAAACTGGTGTGAATTACTCTCTGCTTCCAGAGCTCCTTCTTTCTCTTCACCACTTGCACTTTGTCTCTGTGAGAATCTAGGTGATCAAGACAAACTGTGAGCATCAACTCCGCTTTTGAAATCCTCATGAAATCATCCACAGCTAGGGATTTCTCCACTTTGATTTGTTTAATGTGACTACTAAACTGGTTAATCATCTCTGTGGTATCTTCCAGTATTTCGTTATCTTCCTTAAGCAATTGAACATCCACGTAGTGCAGATCCTTCTACATGGTTGCCCTTAGAGTTGTTAATTCGCCACACAAACTGGCCGATTCATTATGGCCCCATTTCATAATCTGGTTGCGCCATTAATTACTCTCTTTAAAAATAAACATTACATCCTCATTTAACCCTGGCACCTGATTTTCTGCAAGAAAATTCATCAAACCATAACACTGAATACATGCATCTATTTTGAAATCACCACCCATTTAGTTTTCTCTTTCTACCATGACATTAAGTTGGAGTCCAATGCCTTGGTGACTTCATTCACATTTTTGAAGATTTGGACTAAATTCGTTATGTAATTGGTTGCTTGATGCATGATCAAGGTGAGCCATTCTTAGAAGACCTCGACAATCATCCTATTTCGTTGAACCTCATCAAAGAATTTCTAATTACCAAGTGATTTTGGGCTAAATGGTCCTAAACTTTGAGACAACTACAATGGGCTATTTTGTAGAGCATGAATATACTGAGCCATTTGCATTAAATTTTGCTTTAACTCAGCCTTGTCTCTTTCATCTTTCCAAGTACAAGAGATAATTCGGTTAGTCAAAGTCTCCAAATGTTTCACATTGATGACTCTGGTTCTGACCCCCAAATCAACTCAATCAATATCATAGTCTGCTTCTAAAGCAATAATAGCATCTTTGTCAGACACAGTTTTGGCAATGTCTGCAGTCCAATGCTTCGTGCTTTCATCAAAATCAATCGTGGCCTCCATTTTTAACTTTTTGGGCTTTGTAGACTTTCCCAGACATCTACTTGCAACATCCTCCATTGATACTGAAATTGGAACCACATTCCTTTTCTTGGTGATTGAATCTCTTAACCACTTGGGTGCCAAAGTCAGTTCCTTCGATGACATAGGTGGAAATCCTATTGAGGGTGGCAATGTGGCACTGTCTGCATGAGACTGGATATCAAGCGTCCCTGAATCCTGGAAAGTAGTGTCTATGCTAGTTGAAACTTTGTCTACATCAGAAACAGGGGGTGCCATATCACACAGTGCTTCCTCTGTGTCTAGATCAAGAATGAGATGGGGAGTCGGTAGCTGAAAAATCTTCTTGGACCTTGACCTGGTAATTCGACCAACAATAGCAAGCCCAACCTTGATGTCAAGTTTTTCTTCTTTGATCCTTACCTGCCTTTTTCCTACAATAGAAACAGGAATATTAGTTAAAATAGAAGTTTTTCTTGTGGTATTCTTCTTCCCACTTTTGCTTCTTGAACTGGTTGCCCTTGATGGCTGAAAATGGCAACTCCTAAGCCAATTTTTTGTCATGTGAATCACGTTGAAGGTACATGTCTGAATACTATCTTCCATATTTTTACTCCAATCTACCTCTGGAAGAGGCTCATTATGCACCCGCTTCAGAAACTCAGAGTCAAGTATATCCTCATCATCAGTGGTGACAATTTCATGTCGTGGATTTGCTTCAAGGTTAACCTGGACCAACTCCTCTTTCTCACTTCAAATTCATCCAAGCATCTTTCCCAATAATCTTCCAACTAAGACACATGCTGATCAGGCACCATGTTCTTTACATATTGGATGATAAAACATTTGCTGTCAAAATTATCCCTTTTTACAAAGGTCTTCAAATGTAATCCCTTAAATTCTAGCACTAGGTTCAATGCATTAGAGATAGACCTACAGTTGTAATGACCTAAATCAATGTGAAAAATTCCACTTGTGTCTAAGTCCTCACCATAATCCCTTGCAACATAGGCAAGTTGCCTGGAAACTTCGATCAAAATATAGGAGTCTGAAACATACCTAGGTAGCCTAAAGGGTTCACCTTTAAATCCTCTAACCCTTAGGTAAGTGAAGTGACTAAACTGTGTAAAGAAATTGCTATAAATGTTAACAAGTTCAATGGCATCTGCAAACATCCTCCTATGCAAGTTACCTTGTAATTCAAAGGTCAACCTCCCAACGAATATATCATTCTAGTGTAGATAGTCATTTACATGCCCTTTCAAAGTCAAATTAGGATGACAATCATAAATCTTTATGCCTTGAACCCATTTTGCATGGGACAGTCCAGACCATTCTCTCACATAAGCAAGCATATATATTAGGTACGAATACATAAGGAAGTTTTCCATTCCAAGGTAGTTACTCAAACCTTCATGCAACCTTTCCGCTATAACAGTTCCTTAGTGAATGAATTGATTCTTATCTAGAGTGACTTGGATGAAGAAATACATCTAGTCCTCCCAATGAAAGGAGTGGGAATTACCCTTTACTCAGCTCAACAATATTACCAAGTCCCGGATTGCAAGAATTAAATGTTCATGGGTTAAAGGTCTCAGCAACCTTGAACCTCCTTTCTGGAATTTCAGAAGTCAATTTCGTGCAATAACAATTTTGTAATAGTGCTTCTTCTTAGATAAAATTCTATTGGATTTTTCTATCATCCAATCTTCATAGGGTTCCTGGTGTGGGATACCCATAGCTGCCATCACTGTCTATCTATTTATGGATAATAAAACCTCACCATTGTTCTTCCTTATGCATCTATTACCCTTGTCATAGTGATTCATACATTCTAAAACTAATTCAGGACAAGGTGCAACTATAGGAAATGCAACAACTTCTAATAACCCACTCTGTGCAACATCTCTCCTCATAGGATCTGCATCTAGGTTCCAGACTCTTTCTAGAAAATCATCTAAATCTAGTTGGACTAATGTTGTATAACCTATCTCTGGTAATGTGCTTACAAGGTAAGTCGAGCTCACTAATTTGGGCAAAATAGGTCTCATAGCTTGTGATTTTCTCAAATTAACCTAGGTAAGGAAGGAAAGTGGAAACGGAAACAAACAACTAACAGAATACCCAGATCTTTAAAACAAACTGCAACAATTTAGAAAGTTGTTGAACATATCTTCCTTTATCCTCTACAAACCCCTATCGCAATCTATTTCTCCCTCTCCAAAAATTCCTTCTCAAAATCTTCTCAAAAAAATAATAATATTGATGTGACATCTACTCAGTTTTAAAGCCGAGAAAATCTTACCCATCATTACCACAAACTGTCTCCCTTACTCTGAAATGATTGTATTGGAGCATGCCTTAAATGGTAGATCACTTCGCTCCTGACACTACAGATCCTCACACATACTTGCTATAAATGACAAATTTTAAATCAATAGAGAAAGAATATCCCTCTCTTTTTCAGTTGTTAATCATCTCATGAAATGCGCATCATCACCTCGCACCGAGTCACATGTTTTCTGAGAAACCAATACATGAACTCTTAACATTGAAAAACAATCATAACATGGAATTAACATGACAAATTGTGAACTTTGAACTTTGAACCAAAAAAGGTTCAAGTTCAAGGTTCAAAGAATGTAAAATGCCAACAAGGACTAGCAAAAACTTAAAACCACGCGAAAGGGAAAAACATTCAAACCAATGCTCATTGAACTTTGAACCTTTAACCAAAAAGGTTCAAGTTCAACGCAGTGAAACTTAACAATGGCCGAGTTATACGGGGAAAATTAAGCAAATGACTAGACCAACAGATTAGAAGGGCATTAATCTGAGCACGGACATATATGAAATGGAAATTTTATATGGGCCTAGCACCAGGCAAAGTAGCTTTTGAACAAGCATTGATGGCCTTCATGAGGCAATTGGAACGTAGACATATGCATATGGAGATCATTCAGGAGGAGGCTGACCTGATTAGTGAGCGCACATCCCATCCTCATAAAAAGGATATACTTGATGGTCGACTTGAAGTGTGGCAAGAAGGAAGTATGGGGTGGGTGGCATGGCTCCCCCCACTAGGAAACAACAACTCACTAGATGCTGAAATCTTAATTCCCTAATTGATGCATAGACTGTTTTAATGTTAATTTTGTCTACAAATATGTATATCAAATGAAATCATCCCTGATATAGTGGAGGTGCCCGATAACTGTATATTTTGTATATGCACCTTCTATTGGTGCCTCTGATACTGCTAAGATCAGTTTTTTGTTGATGCTATGTTAAGTTTTTTTGATATCTAATCCAAAAAATAAAAATATATATTAAATAATAATTAATAATAAAAGACTATATTAAAAAAAAAATTATAAAATAAAATTTATTAACTAAAAAAACTTTTTAACAAATAAAAAAAATAAAAATAAACTTTAATATTTATTTTAAAGTTTCCCCCCCCTTGGGAAACCCACAGGCCCCACCATGTGGGAACCACGTGGTTCCCTTTCCTTTTGGGAAGGGGATTGTGGGGACCATGACATGGTCTCCCATAGCCATGGTTGTGTGGAGACTATGCCATGGTCTCCATGCTATGGTTCTCCCCATGGCTTGGGGAAGCCACGACTCTCCCCAGTCATGGGTCGAGATCATGACTCACCCCCCAAAGCCCCCAATAAAAAAATGTTTATTTTAAAATTATTTTTTTTGCTTAAATGATTAAAATTAAAACCAAACCCCAAATCTGCAATCTCAAACCCAAAATTCTCTGAGAAATAAATTAGAGAAATAAATTTCATTTTCAAATCCTCAGGCATATATAATGCATTTTTTTGATAATCTCAAATAGAACCTCCCAAATAAAATAGACTCAAAAATTTTATGAGACAACATAGAGAATGGATTCAGTCAATTTTAAACAAAACATTTTCATTCCCAGCCAACCCATTCTGATGAAATTTTGCCAGCATAACCACTTTCAGGGATAAAATTAATAAATCTACTCAATCTAAAAGCATGAAATCAACTAATTTAACAATCTACAAACCAAATTGCAAGATTCATAAAGGAAATTTGGATTTCTTCCAACTCCCATATTCACACAAAATTTTAAATTTAACACATCATTTCTTTCTCAAAATGAAGAAATGGATTTGCATCCATGAAACAAAGGATTCAATGTGTTAGTGAACAAATTTTGTCTTTCTTTAAATTGAATTGATTCTAAGCCATGTTACCCCTTTGAAAGATAAAAGTTCAACTAAACAATTGGGCAAGTGTGACATACATCACTTCCCTCTTAATTTTAGATAGGTACAACTCCCTTCATTAGTTATTTAGGGAAAAAATCTAACTAAATAAACCAATATGCTTTTAACCTGAAAGCACATAAGGCAACCTACTTCATTCTTTAATGAGAAGCCAAGTAATATGTAAAATATTTAAGGATAACTTTGTACAAAATGCTTCACCACGGATCATCAGAAGAAATTAAAGCAAAGTTTAATAACACTGATTTCTCACTTCTTAAAAATGAACAAGAGAAGCGAAGTCCCTTTTCAGCTAAATATCTTCTTAAACAACACAAAAAGAAGCATTAGATTAATAACAACATCTACCATCAGAAAGATAATCACAAACATTTTGATTAGATTAATATTTGCAAAGAAATACCACTCCACGGATTCAAACTCAAAGATTTTCCACCTCAAAATCCATATGATCTTTATATATATTTTCATGCAACAAAGACATAACAATACACGCATAAATTCTTTCCAAGTTCAAATTCTAAAAAACTTGATCACTTCCTTCTGGCCAAAAAAAAAAAAAAAAACTTCTAAAATTCTAACTATATCATTCTAACCCTTTCTCTATCTATCTTAATCTAATTTATAGTAGTCTTTAAAGAACAGAGGAGTTCTCCCGCAAAACTTGACCTCCTCTAAATCAGTTATAGAAACCAACAAAGTATTTAGGGGATAGATGTCCCGAAGTCATTGCAAGATTATGAAAAGCATATAAAATAAAAACAAAGCATTAGCATCATGCTATGCCTCTTCTCCATCGTCATCCTCTCCTCCACTTTTCTGGGCATCATGGGTGGTTGCAAGCTCTTGAATTATAGACTGACTCAAATTTTTCATGGTATTGATCTTTGCTTTTGCGGCTTCCTTATCCCACCTATGTTTCACCATTTTCTCGACATGCTTAGGTAACTGATCGTTACCAATGAATGTCATGGACTCTATTCAGGTGATTTGTGTTATATCTTTGGAAGTAAAGTTACCCTTGGCCTTAACTTTCTCCATGTGTAGCCTAAATGCCTTTACCGCTTCCTGTGTGTTCAACCCACAAAGTCCTAGTTGGCAATCATGGTCTGGGTTAACCACTTTATTGTCATTGACCAAGCTACACTGAAGTTCTTGAAGCTCATAAACAGAGGCCCTGGCATCATAAATCATAGACTTGAATGTAATTACCCGCCATGCTATAGTTTTCTTTAATATAAAAAGCTGGCACTCATCAGTTACCAATTTGATTGAATTTTTGGCTAAAAACTTTGTAGCTCCATATTCCTCTATCTTGGTGAGCATGGGTAATACATTTTCCCATTTATGCTCTTCTTTTTCCCATGGCACAATCTGATTATGAATCTCCATAGTGAGATTTTGCATCTCATTGCATAACTTCTTGGAGCTTGTAATATATTTTTCACCATCTCTAATCACTCCTTCAATCCATTTCTCTGCGGGCCCTACGATGCTCTTGGCTCGCTGAACTTGATTCATTAGTTTCTTGTTCTCTGGTGAAGTGGGGTCAAATTTTTTTGAAGCATATGATATGGGAAGTGCTCCAAAATAGCCTATGCTATCAATGAACTGAGCTAGAATCTTGATATGTGGTTTCAGTTCTCTTTTCTCTTGTCCATCTTTTCTGACCTGGTGAGTATCTTCTTAGCTGATACTTGGAAAAGGTGATTATCAGAATCCTTGCTCATGTTCTCGAGATCCACTTTGGTGACCTCAAAATCCTCTACATTTACTTCCTTATTTAGATCTTTGGGCTTATAGGAAGCAATTTCAGCAACCCACCTCCTAGTCTTTTCATCAACATCCAATTTGGCAGTTGTTTTGAACTTCTTTTGTTTGGGACCCTTTTCCATGTAATTAACCACCATGTCTTGAATTGGGATGGACACTAGGATGAAACTCCATTTTTTTCTTACTGAAGTGGTTAGCCATTTAGGAGTTGCACTTAAACTAGTTGTTCCTCCAGTTGCTTTCGATGGGGTGTCATGGCTACAATGATTGCATGAGAATCAATGGTGTTGACAATTTCACTATCAAGGTCCTCAACCTCAAAATCTAAGTATCAAGGATTTTATCTTTTACCTCTATGTCTTTGACCTTGTCCATTTTCCTCTGTGCAACACTCTGTGATCTTGCATATCAAGGGGCAAGAAAGTTCAAGGCAGGATTAGGCTCATGCTTGGTGTGAGGTGACTTCTTATTTTTACCTGCATGAACAGGCATAAAAGTGGGATTAGAAAAACATTTTGGGGAAGGTAGAGAAACCACATTATCTCTTGCGGGATCAATCTTGATGCCTAATTTCATTTCTCTTTTCCTATTAACCCAATCTGCGGTTCTTTCCAAGACTCTCTTTGTTCTAAGTTGTATATCATCCTCTTCATCCACATTCCAATTAATGTAGGACATTTTGGGTTCAGCTTGGTCTAGATATCCAGGTTCAAAAATCTCTAGATAATCCTCTTCGATCCCACTTATATCAAGTTTCACCTGTAGTGAAACTACCTTTTCTAGAACCATTCTCATCAGAGGCCCTATTGATTCTATAGGTCGGGCCCTAAAGAAATTAGTAAGTCCAGTGTGTTGGGCTCGATTCCTGCCCCTGTCCAAGTATTCGTATTCAATAGGAATTTGAACTACTCCGCTTCGATAAAAGGATCCCCCAAGGCTCCGTAGCTTTATTACTTAATCACAGAATGAATTGGCTGCCTTCAAGTCCAAGGATTGTCGGTGGGAATGAATCCACACTTAAGTAACCGGCTTCTTCAAGGAACTATAATCAGACGGGCTTTCATGCTACTGCTAGGAGATCTTATCATGCAATGTCGAGATAGGGCTCCATTTTGAAGTGGCTTTCTCAGTGGTAATACAAAAGCAAGGGGTCTGCTAGGTGATAATGCGGGTTGTTCCACTCTAAAGATAGCCGGGAGGGGGGTAGAGTGTCTTCTTATCACGGGTTTAAGAGAAGTGCCAGTGAGCATGATCATGAGGGCTCTCTCTGAATTATCATTCTCGGTGTTAAGCTTGTCAATGAATTGCTTCTATAGCTATCTCCACCAAATGATCAGTTAGGAGGTGGACAGGAATTCTATAAAAAATGGCAATTCTATGGGGGTAGGGCTTGACTGAAGCCTGCATCAATAAGTGCTAGAAAACTCTGAGCTTTCCCTAGAGGTGGGAGGAGGCTATGGAGCCCCTACGATAATATACCTCCCCGGGGGCGGTTGACCCCCCTACTATGTCGAAAGGGTTCTTGATAGAAGGGGGTGGGTGGAAGGAGATAGAGGCGTCGGGTCTACTATGGCAAGGCAGGCGTGAATCTGGTGTTTCTCGATAGAGGCAGGAGATAGATGCCCATTTGACGGCAGATAACCTCTAGAGAGAGGTGGGAGAGAGTCGCCCCTGCTTTATTAGTTCTTGGCAGAGGCCATATATCCATCTAGGAGGGAGTAGAGGGTCATTGAGTTGAGCTAGCTCTGTTGGGTTCACCACCCTATATAGATAGATGGGCGATCAGAGATTTATTCGTGATGGAGTATTAATGGTTGAGCCCAGCATCTTTGAACACTTCAAGCTCATCACCGCAATCTTCCCAAAAAGTCCTCCAAGTGTGGGATTGGAAGACGCGGCATCAAACCAAGACTCCGTGAGAAACCTTTATTATCAAAACCCTTCCTTTCATGATACAGTGGAAAATTGAAATTCTTCAAGTCAGCTCCTATGCTCAATGCATCTGACATTGAATTGCAAGATTAAATGCCCAATTGAATAGGAAAATGATCTCAGCCTACGGTAGATGCAGTTATCAAAACCCTACAGATCTCAGCAGGGACAAAACAATCTGAACAAAACAATCTACTGTATCATGCATCTTAATTACGGTAGATAACTGCCTACAGATCTCAGCAAGGACAAAACAATCTGAACAAAAACAAGGAAGTCTGAAAGGCTCTTCTTCAAAACCACCTACCCTTATATAACAGAAATGAGAAAATTGAATAAAGAAACTACCATATCTTTTCACTAATGCCTGGGCATCTTCAGACATCCTCTTAGTTTTCATGTTCTTTAACTCATAGCACAAATCTTCGGGAAAGCATTATGTACTCTCCTAAAATCTTGCAATCCATCATCTTTTTGCAACATGGGGTAAAAGTCATACACAGAAACATCTCCCTCAGCAAGCTACCTAGGTATCCCCATTATTTCTTTAACACATGCCAAGCAATATATCAAATACGAGGACATAAAGAAATTTTTCTTGAACTTCTTCACCATGCTCAGCTGTTCCCTCATGGAGTTGGCAATAAGCTCTACCTAGTCAAGATACTGGTTTCCTTCCAACAGTAGTTGCACATAACAGTAAATCCAATCATCAAAGTTGTAGGCATCAACTAAACCTCTAACTCGGTGTAACAGTAACATAACATCATGGATATGGGGAAGCATGTGATTCTTGTTGGGATACTTCACTATATTATTTCGGTGTCCAGTTTTATCTGCATTGAACTCAGTGACTGATTGGGCAAGAGAAAAATTTGAGAACTTTTAATCAAGCAACTTGAAAATAGAGGAAATGACTTCCCTGTTAATCATGAGGAGGGTTTCACCATTATCTTTCTTGATAGTTTCAAAAATAGAATCATACCTCGCAATGCACTCCCTAACTAATTTTGGGCAAGGGATAGCAAGAGGAAAGGCTACCGCTTCTACAAGACCACCACTTAGAATTTCTAAACCAAATGAACCATCAATTCCTTTAAACACCCTTTCCTTCAAAACTTCCAAATTTTCTCCTTTTAGGTCTATATCACTGACAATGGAATCTGTGCAAGCAAGATTGAAAATATTTCCAAAAAGTGTAGAGTGGACTTCATAATTCATAAATAACAACCCTTATTTCCCCCAACAAATTTTATTACGAGAGAGAAAAATAGCTAAAAATCACTTGGAGAAGATAGGAATCAAAACTCACCTTCATAGTTGAAACCAATCGAACAATTACCAGCAGACAAACCTTCTATCAAACACTCCAAAGCAATGAAGAACAAGTTTCAGAAGTTAATCACTTCATACCTTATAGCAATAAAGTGATTAAAGCTCATTTAGTGCATTAATTTCGGTCGTCAACTCAAATGTGTCGAGCATTGGGATTTGACATCACACGCATGCATTGAATGCATGGTGACATTTTTTGAGTAACCGTCGATTCCCAAAAATGATTACTTGCCTAAAAAATCGGCCAGTTGACGTGACCCAAGATATGGTTCAATATTCATCCTACTTAGCAATAAATGCACCATCATGCCATTTAGTCCATGGGACCCACCTGATTTGAACATGCACGAACAATTTGAACTAACTTCATGAGGGTTCAAGTAGTTCAAAACGTACGCTGTGCCCAGGAAGTTTTAGTTTGAAAAGATCAACTTTGTTAACTGCTGCTAGCCTTTTGAACTTTACCAAACATGTTGAACATCACTGAACTATTTGAACTAGGTTCAAATGGTTCATGGTCTGGAGAAAGAGGATATAAAACATCATATGTGACCATGAAATAGAACTACTGCAAAACACTTGAGTGAACATTAGCATGAAAACTTTTTAGACAACTTAGAACCCACGGTACCTAAATGAACATTATGAACTCTTTTCAAAATCGTTCAAGGGGTTCATGAGGTTCAAACAGACCATTGAAACTTAATGCTATGGATTAAGAGACAATTTACAAGTGAATTAAGGATTGAACCAAGGAATTTCTAAAAGGATAAAGACTCAAATAAAATTTTCATAAGGCGGCTTCCTCTTGTTATGAGGGATGAATGATAGGAAAACACAATGATAAATTATTTGCTCAATTCATATCCGAAATGAAAGAGTTTTCTTAAAGAAAAAGGTAGCCACACACACATAGGAAGCTCCTTTAAATTCAAATAGATTTCAACAAAAACAAAAGGAACCAAAATGCCAACCTTGAATGCTATCTCGGAGGTGTTGAAGATGAGCTCCACCTACAAAATACCCAAAATCCTTCCATAAAATGCCCCCAAATCTTTCCAAAAAATTTCTCCATCCAGAAATATAACTCTCAAAAATAATCCCCCCAAAATATTTTCCAACCTAGGTTAAAATGGAAGAAAATTTGACCTAATCTCTTATTTTTGAATTTAAAACACTTTCTTTTACATAAAATGAAAAATCATTCTTTTCAAACTATTCAAATATTCTAAACTTGCTTTTCTAATTAGAAAAATAAAAAATGCTTTCTCTTCCTCATTTAATTTCTAATTTTATCAATATTAACAAAACTAACATTTATATTTCAAAATATTAATGAGGGTAAAATATTTTTAATTAAATAAAATCCCCAAATTCATTCTTTCAAACTATATCAAATATATATATATATATATATATATATATATATATATATATATATATATATATATATATATATATATATATATATATATATATATATATATAAAACTTGCTTTTCTAATTAAAATTAATTTTCTTTAATAATTGAAATCAACTTTTCTATTTTTAAAAGGGCAAAGAGATTAAATTAATTCTATTTCAAATAAATTAAAATATTTCCTTTCCAAAAGCATAAATAAAATAAATTAATCAATTAAAATTAACCATTTAATAGAACTTGCTATCAACTTGAATTGAGCAATTCTAATTAACGATTAATCGCATAAAGGGAACCTATTTAATTTAGTTCCTTAATTACTAATGCGTAAACACACATTAAATCAATTAAATACTAAGGATTAAATACTTAATTTAACCACACACAACCCAAGAAAGACAAACAGACAGATGACCTGCATACCCCACCAAAGGGAATATTGATGGACGATTGACGATGCTCACTTGAGCATGACTAGGGTCAAACGAGGGTCTCATGACCACCTAATCCAATTTCTAAGGGCTAATGAGGAACATTCAAACCTGAGAGTCCAAGTGGAGATGGACCTCGCACCCATGCGGTACTATACCTGCAATCTCCTGCAACCATGAATCACACATGCATACACATATATATTTAATAAAAGTGCTAGCCCAAGATTAATAACATGAATTGGGAGGATAACTAAACTTACATAAGAATTGATGTGAAAACCACATTAACAGGTACGCACAAAAATCAAAATAGCTAACTATAACATTATAACGTGATAAACTAACCAAGGTCAAACCGAGATTAGAAATTGATTAGGGCAGGGGTACTGCACATAGTCCCAAGGCTTTGGAGCAGAAAGTTATTCATCAATGTTGACCACCACCCTCTCTAATTCGCCCAACATTTTGTTTTTGAAGACCTTTTTGGAAATCTTCACCACTACATTTATGTCTTTCTCAAGATGCATAGCTATTGCTAAGAACATTGTTGCAATGTTTGGGTTAGCTCTGGTCCGGTCCTTATTTAAGATATAATCCCTCCCCAAGGTTTTCATAACACCACCAATAACCAAGAGATTTGGGTGAACCAGAATGCCCTTCAATCTTTCCTCTTTGATTCCCCTACAAAGGCCATTTGTCGTTTGAGCCCTACGAGTCTTAGTGGAGTATCCATCTGAGCTAAGTGGAAGATAAACTAGGACATCGACCAAACGGTCTAAATATAGTAGGAATATTAATGCTTCATGAAAATAGCTCATCTAGCCATAGAGGAAAGCAGAATGCAGATAAATGATCGAAATCAGAGGGTCGGGATGCAAATGGAGCGATCTTCAAGGATCAAAGAAATAATTACCGTCACCATAAAGCCTACAAGAAGAGGCTACTTATGCCTTCAAATCGCAGAACGAGTTTCACCTCATCATTACTAGAGTAACATCACAATGGTACTAATCAAGGAGGAGTTGCTGACGAAGGACATCCAAAAAATAAAGGCAAATCTCTCTAACTAGCCAAAGCTTAAGCTAAAAAAGGCTATACTAAGCCTAGAAGGCTTAGAGAAGAAGATATGACAGCCAGTAAAGGGATTAATAATATTTTATTCCTATTAGTATGCAATGTATATGTGAATATTAATACCTATATATCCATGTATATATATTTCAGTTGTAATGATATATATGAATGCATGTCTATATACATATGCAACTTCCTAAATACCGTTGCATACTACTAGTCATAAAATCTTATATATCATCTGATACTATATATCAAAAATTATGAATAGAAATATGTATATATCTATGTATCATGGTTCATATACATATAACTATTTACTTTATGTATAAACCCTTATTTATATATCTAGTAGGGTATATAAGTTTTGGATTATATCTTGAGTGCATACCTATATATATAATAGACACTACTAATAAAATAATAGATGTTAATAAGTATATCTATATATAGTGAGAGTAGGCATATGTATATGTGTGTGTGTGATTACTATATATATATATGTGTGTGTGTGTGTTTGTGTGTGTATGAGTGGATTATATATATATGTGTGTGTGTGTGTGTGTGTGTGTGTGTGTGTGTGTGTGTGTGTGTGTGTGTGTGTGTGTGTGTGTGTGTGTGTGTGCATGTGCGTGTGTGTGTGTACACACACACACACACACATATATATATATATGTATGACAATGTGTATATATATGAATATATATGTTGGATTTGCCTAGGGATTTTGAGCTCCTCACCAGCTGCTCTTAGGTGAGCAAACTCAACGATTCTGTTGTTTCCTTGTTTACCTATTATGTTGTCAGACATTTAAGAGAAGACTTAAGATAGAGCCTCAGGGGAGATAAATTCCATTTGCTCCCAAGTTAGCTAACTCATCATCCCTTTTGTTTCTTTCCCTATAGATGTGATTGATAGTAAATCTCTCAAAACCTCTGCATAACTCAATGGCCCATGTTAGTAGAGAGTTGAGTCTCCAATTGGGCATACTACCTTTTCTTAGAGCATTGATAATAATTGTTGAGTCCCCTTCAATATCCAAATTCTTCACTCCCATCTTTTTGTAAAAATTCAGGCCTTCCAGTAGGGCCACCAATTCAACCCAATTATTAGTCTTGTTACCTATAGGGTATGCTCTGGGGGCAATTTCCTTACCTTCCTAGTTATGGATAGAGAATCATATCCCTGCCACCCCTAGATTGCCTTAGGAAGCCCCATCAAAGTTTAGCTTCAGCCAACCCTCACCTGGAGGTTGCCACATACATTCAACTCTTTTCCTTAGATTTCCTTCAAGGCCATCCCCAATAAAGGCTAGGATAGATATTCCCTCTCATATTCCCTTCATATTCTCATCCCAATAGGTTACTATGGCATTCTTCTTCAGACTGAATTTGATCAAACTATTGATGTTTTTGATCATAGAAGCCTCAATTTTATTGATTACCCGATTCACCTCTAATTTTTCATTTTTGAAAAGACACCTATTCCTTTCCTTCCATAATTCCCAAATTATGGAAGATGGAAGAGAAATCAATAAGCCTTGAAATAGATAGCCTCTTCTAAGGATAGGCCAAGCTTTGAGCATTCCTAAAATAGTTTGGGGAAAGGCATAGGACTAGCCTAGTTTCTAGGTAAACCACACCCAACATTGGTTTGCATAGTTGCAATTGAGGAGGAGTTGGTTTGTGTCTTCATCATCCTTTTCACAAAGAGTGCATCTGCTAGGTCCCTTATACCCCATCCTCCTAAATTTTTCAGCAATCAAGAGCTTATTTTGGAGAGAAAGCCATGTGAAGACTCCAGCCTTGGGTAGACAATACCTATCCCAACAGAGTTTTCAATGGCAGCTTTGTCTTGGGTCTAAGGTGAGCTTTAGTGATGTGAGAATACCCATCCTTGGAGTTATATTCCCCATTCATGGAGCCATCCCATACAAGCCTATCCTTGCCAAGACTAAAGGAGATGCTTCTTTCTCTTAGAATTGCCATGAGTTTATCTTTATCCCTTACAGGGATATCCTCATTTTCTCTGACTATCCATTGCCACCTCGCTCCCTCCTCTGAGGGGGAGATGTAGTTCCCAATCACTTTCCCTCTATTTTATTCTAGGAGTGCTCTTGTAGGCCCAAACTCATAGATTTTCTCAATCGCCTTATACCCTCCCCAAGAGTCTGCCCAAAACAAGGCATCTCCCCCTGACCTTAGGTTCCAAGTGAGTTTATCTATGATAATATTTCTACATTGCAGTATAAAGTTCCATATGCGAGAGCCTCTTGGAGGATTGTTTTCTCTAAATATCTAGATAGGGTTATCTTCATTAAGGTATTTATGGTACAAGATTCTTGCCCATTTTAAATGGGGATGTCTGAACATTCTTCGTACTAACTTTTCCCTAAGGGCCCTGCTTTGGTCACAGATATTTTTAATACCGACACCACCTTCTTCTTTTGGTGTACAAATCTTATCCCAAGATTAGAGTGATAATTTCTTATCTTCACTGGAACCTTGCCAAAAGAGAGTCCTAAGGTGTTTATTTAGTTCATCCTGTTTTTTTGCCGATAAATTGTGACAAGAAAGTTGGTAAATGGGCATTGCTGCTAGAACTGTTTTCACCAAGGTTGCCCTGCCTGCAGAGGATAGCCATCTCCCTTTCCAAGTGTTAATCTTCATCTTGATTTTTTCCACCATGTGGTCCCAAGACTTATATTTCCTACTTCCTTTATCCAGAGGGATGCCTAGATATTTGCAAGGGAGGAGGCTAGGATTGATCTCCAAGACCCCCCAAATCTCTTCCTTAGATGTGGTTTCTATGTTGAACATAAACACAACTGACTTCCCCAAATTGACCTCTTGACCCGAGGCTTCCATGTAGGATTTGAGGATACCTTTGAAGGCCCTTTCTTCCTTAATGTTGTCTTGCCCAAAAAGCATTGTATCATCTACAAATTGTTGGTGGGTAATGGGAATTAGACCACTAGTAATAGGTATACCTATGATCCCACCCTCTTCCCTAGCCTTTGAGATAGACCTACCAAGAGCCTTTGTCATAATGACGAAGAGGAAAGGAGACATAGGGTCTCCCTTCCTAAGTCCCCTAGAGTTACTAAAAATACCTTTAGGTGTGCCATTGACCATGACAGAGAATTTGGGGGTGGATATGCATTAAAAAATAAGGCTGATCCAAAATTTGGTAAAGCCAAATGCTTCCAAACATTTGCATAAAAATCTCCAATCCACTTTGTCATAAGCTTTACTAATGTCTAATTTGACCAACATGCTTGGTGCTTCATTAAGCTGGACCAAATGTATAGATTCCTGAGCTATGATTACCCCGTCATAGATTGATCTATAGGGCACAAAGCCTATTTGTTGTTTGCTAATCATGATAGGGAGAAGTTTCTAAAGTCTAGTTGTATAAGTTTTGGTAAGTAGTTTATAAAGGGTGTTACACAGGGCTATGGGCCTAAATCATTAAAGCTATCTGATTTCTCTTTTTGTGGAATCAACACTAAGAAAATATTGTTGATCTCCTTCACTATCTTACCCAAGTTTCTAACACCCTCTAAGGCCTCTGTTATCTCCAGACCCATAAATCCCCAACATTTTTGGAAGAAGCTAGTAGTGAAGCCATCTGGGCCCAGAGCCTTATTTGGATTCATTTTCATGAGGGTAGATTTGACCTCCTCCTCTATAAATTTATCAAGTAGACCTCTGTTGTGTTCTACATTAATGAGTTTTGGAATATTTCTAATTATATTATGTTGGCCCCTAAGGTTGGAGCCAACAATTTTGTTAAGGATGAATTCAAATAACCTTACAGATTCCGCTGCCACCTCTAACAGGTCTACTAGATTTACTCCTTGGTAGTTCTTAATGTTAGAGATTCGGTTTACCCATCTTTTCTACTTGGTGTTGTTATGAAAAAACTTTGTGTTGCAATCTCAATCTTTCAGCCAAGTTTCCCTGGATTTTTGTCTCCAAAAAATTTATTCTTTAGCTAGAATCTTTTCATACTCTGTTAGTAGTATTTTTTCTTTTAAGAAGAGAGGTTCATCCATCCCCCGATCCAAAAATTTCTTACTAAAATCCTTGAGGTTCTCTTCTACTAAAATTTTCTTGTCAAAGATGTTACCAAAGTGCTCTTTGTTCCACTCCAAAAGCCTCCTTTTGATTAACTTCAATTTGTCTGCCACAATATACATCTTTGAGCCTCAGAATACTGGTTCACTCCACCATTGTTCAATCAGGTTGATGATGTTATCATCCTTATACCACGTGCTTTCAAATTTGAACGAGCAAATTCTAGGTCCTTGTTCTGTCATAATGTTAAGTTAGAGTGGATAATGGTCAAAAACGGATAAAGGTAGGATCTTTTCTTCCATAGTGTAGTTGAGATTCATAAGCCCCCCATGGATAAAAAATCTATTGAACTTTTCAACAATATTGCTAAAGCCTTTCCTTCTGTTGTTCCATGTAAAGATGTTCTCTGCTATCTGGATTTCCAATAGGGAATTCCTATTGATCCAATCATTGAAGTCCAATGCTGTGGTAGGTAGCTTGTTACTACCTCCTCTTTTTTCTGATGCCTTAGTGATGGCATTGAAATCTCCTCCAATAATACACATCTCATTCAGATTGTTTCTTAGGAAAGTCTCAAGTTCCAACCAGACTTGAGCTTTATCCATGTTCTTACTAGGACCATATACATTGATTAGGTTAAATCTTAACTTATTATTATAGCAGGTTACCTTTCCGCCTATCCAATTCTGTTTTATCTTTGATGGTGTAAACGAGGAATATCTAGGATCCCAGATGATTACTAAGCCTCCTGAAGCCCCAAGGGCTGGGGAATACTTTAGTTTTCTAATACCTAATTTCTTCTCAAAGAGGTCTATCTCGGATGAGTTCATTTTAGTTTCTTGGATTAGAATTATGTCTAGTTTTAATTCAAATATACAATATTTTATGATGTGCTTCTTATTAGGGGCATTCATGACCCTAACATTCCATGATAAGAGTTCCATAGCTCTATGGGGAGGAACTTCCCCTCCCCTACATTAAATAGAGATGAAATTTCTGGCTGGCCCCTAGCTTCCCCATCCTTGGCTCTTAATTCAGCAAGGGATTACCTACCCCTTTTTTTGATGAACTTGGCATAGTCAGGAGAGGCTTTGCTCTCCCCTGTATTATGAATGCCTAGAAGGTTTGGGTTCTCATTTTCCAAATTATCTAGGACCATGAATAGTTCTTCTTTTTCCATATTGACTCTGGCACTATCCACTAAATTTATCACATAAAACTCCCTCTGCCTTTCCAATTCTTTTGAATCACAAACCTCATCAACAAATTATTCCATTAGGTCATTAACTACTTCTTCCCCAATAAAGTTGGAAATAATGTTGATTTCCCTTGCTACTGGTTCTCTCTCTTCCTCTTCAGCCACCATTGAATCAACATTCAGGGGTGGACTAATTTCCTCTACCCCCCCACTATCCTTCATATCCTTATCTTGAGTTGTTGCTTGTTCTTTCTTAGATCCATTATCCATAGCAGGGGGACAACCTACACCAATGGTTGCTCTGAAAGGGATAAATTTACTTCTATTGAATTCCTCAGGCTCACTATTTCCTTCCCTGAGTCTATGCTTATTCTAGAGTTGACAATTTCCCCTAGAGTGCATATACACGATAGATCCTTCTGCATTGGTGGTTCTCTAATCTCCCCATCTTCTAGATCTTGTTCCTTGTTGTAGGGTTCATCTATTTTTGTCATGCCTACTTTCAGAGATGGGAGGAAGGGGGAGTTTGTTTTCTTACTTAGGGAGTCCTTAAATAAGGACTCAAAACATCGATATAATGCCATTTTCAATGTAGAGGCTTGATGCTTGGTTTCTATCTTTAAAGATTCATTGCCCTCCAGAGTGAAACCCCCAATTCCTTCCATAAATTTACATAAGACACCCTCTTTATTATGATTTATTTGAGGGTATGACATCGCAGGTAAGGATTTCTTGGAAATATCATCTGCGATGGGGCCATTATAAAAGGAAGTTTCGATGATTAAAATATGGTTATTGATTTTTAAAGCTATGTTTTTTAAAGTTTTGATATTGATATCCATATTCACCATGATAACATGGTTTGAGAGATTAAATGGGTTTTTTTGACACATTCAAATTTCCCTATCTTATTGCCTATCATTCTTAAGATTTCTCAATTACGAAGTTCTACTGGTAAGTTATGAATTGATATTGCTCTATATAAAAGGTTTTAAATAGGATTGATCAAAAAGGGGTTGTCATTCCCAACATTCTAAGCAAAAACCCTTATATGTCAGAATATCCCCATTCAGAAACCTATTTCTCAAAACTGGATTGCTACATTCTATTGAAAGGAAGTTTTTAGGGAGGAAGTAGATACTTACTTGGGCCTGAAAGGATGTATTTAACCATTTAGTGATTTGTTCAGCTGGAATACCAATACCTTCCCATCGAGCAAAGATGACGAGTTCTTTACATTGCCTCTGATACTTTGTTAGGGTTTGATTGACGATTTATATCACAAGCCTTTCCTCTATGGCTGAAGGAAGCATCGATTGGTCACCCTTAAATTTTTTGTCCATCGATGGATTCTGATGGTGTTCTAGTGAATGACTAGTGAGGGTTTCCTTGCCCCTCAAAATCTTTTTTGTAAATTTCCGCCGGAGAGTGTTTCCCCGGTTAATGGTTCTGTCTTTATGGGTAGGTTTTAAATAACCCTTCTCCGTCTAATGCAGAGGACGACGGTCATGACATACTGGTTGTCGATTCGCCCCACTAGCTGGGCATTTGGGTTGCTTGCATCCAACTTTCTGCTAATTCCAGTCGCCAATGTATAGGGGAGGAGGGGGAGCCCTTCCCATCTCTATCAGCGAATATTTGGTTTTCCCGAAGGTCTGTTTTTCTTACATTTTTGCTGCTTTTGAGATAAGACTATGGCCATCCTCTTGGAGTGTGCCAGCAAGAACAAAGAATTGATTTGCATGGCCCAGAAAGTTGCCATACGAAGGCCTCGATGGTAGGTTAGATGTCGCATAGAAATTGTGACAACTTTTTGCTTGTAGAGCCATTTTTTCCCCTATATGTGATAAATATTAGTACTATAAAGTATATGTATTATTTTATTAGTATATCTATAATTATTTTTTTTGAATTTTTTAAATGATAATACAAATCACATTTTTTGATTTGTTATTTAGATTGTTTAACAATAGTCATTAAAGTAGATCTAATTTATTCTTGACAAGCTAAAATTCATATTTACTCAAAATTTGAAATGTTATTTTTCTTGTTAGTAAAATATATGGATATGACAGAATATAAATTATTGAATATAAATAAATACAATATTATAATATAAATTTTATATAATACAAATAAAATTCTATTGCTCACAAACAGACACACACACACACACACCATTATTATTATATTATGTTCTACAATAAAAGCTATTAAATACAAGTATATTGATTATAATAATTAATAGTTAATATATTTTTTATATAGGGGAAGGCCACGAGCAGTTATTATAGCTAACTTCAAACACATAAGATGCTAAATGATATATTAGATTTAGATGATTTTTTTTGTTTTCTTCATATTTGACATAGGTGCTTATAGTTATTGTGTTGGTTTCTGGGTAGTTATGACAAACAAAGTGGGATTCATTATGCACATAAGGGTAAAAAAGTGGTCATTTCAAGTTGATTGCCAATGCATATTCTATATTGCCTCATTAACCTTTCACTTTGACCACTACAAAATTTGCACAACTAATCCAATATGTATGCACAAATGTCCCAGTAATAATATGCTATTGGTATCAATAAAGTTGCACAACCCCTTTAATTACTAACCTCTTCTCTAGCTATTGAGCATACCAGTAACTCACCCCTCTCACATCCATACCTACACCTATTCTAATAGGCCTCAAAATTTAGTTTCTACTCTTATACCCTATACCACATATATACTTGTAGATAAAATGGATCAATTAAAAAAGAGAGTGGTTGCAACAATATGATGATTTAAATTCAAACTTATGTAACACGATTAAATTATCATATTGTTACACATCTACTATGCATGAGATTTTTGACATTAAAATTGTTAATGTATGAGTGCAATGGACACCCCAATACATAAATATGATATCATTTATAGGAGCATGTGTCAATTTTTTATGAAGATATGTTTTTGGCTAGTCTATTTGTAATTAATCTTAAGGGTCATGCTATATTAAATGGTTATTTTTATTGCCTTGTGGGACTATCCATGCATTTGATGATTTAACAAAGATTTTCTTACACAATTTAAAGTCATCTTTGGAAAATATTTTAAAAATTTGTTAATGAAACGAGATGAAAAATAAAAACTTTAGACTAATAGATTACATTTAGTTAAAGATGTTTGTATATAGTTGACAAAAGCATATTCAAATATTAGGTAATGCAAAATTCATTATTTATTGTAACATACGAAATTATTATATGCTATATATAATATAATGTAACCTTTTTTTTTAATGTTATGGTTATATTTATTATCATATATTATATTTTATATTTGAAACTATTAAATATCAATACAATAGAATATATTACTAATATATTATATATAGTACAGTTTAAATTATATAGAACATAACTCTACTTATTATTATATATATAATATATAGAAAGTGAGACATATTGATGGAGACAAAGATTAAATGAGAGGGGAATAGACAATGAGATATAGAGCATGAGAAAGAGAAATATAAGAGCTACAAAAGGAAATAGAGAGATATAGAGATCTAGAGAAAATGGAAACTAACAATCCATCTTATTCATCTTCCTATGCATCTATATCTATATCTCTTTTCATCTCAATCTATCCATAGTTCTTCTTCCACATCTCTCTCATCTCCATCTCTCTCTACCCCTTATCTCTCTTTACCTCAATCTAAACATCACTTCCTATCTCTATCTACAGACCATTTTATTTTATATTGACCTTTCACATGTCTTTTTTGCATACCTATTGCACACCAAGGTGCAATTGCTAGTAATTAGACAACTGGTAGCGAACAACGGTAAAAAAACAACCGCTAGCGAATAGCGATGGAGAAAAACAAGCAAAGATGACCAATGGACAAGATTTGATTAATCATCTTGCATAGGTACGGATGTCAAGACAGCCATTGATTAATTCTTCGATGTCATTTTGCTGTGCTTACGACTCTCGCAACAATGACAATGGTGACAAGGACCTTCTGGACTGAGACCAATCTGAATAGCTTGCTGCAAGGGCTCCATCTGTCCTCTATAAAGCTGTCAGAGCAGACAAAATATTTTTGGTGAAAAAATCAAGGGATAAATTTTTCCCAATTGTCTTACATGAGTTATTATGAGATTTGAGCCATTGATTTTAAAAGTTAGCCAATACATCTCATATAAGAGATACCTTCGGCGTAAATATAAAATCAGAATTTTAATCTTTAAATATGATTATAATTCTAACATTAATAAATTATTATAATCTATCATAATATATTTTAATTAATGAAAAATTATATAATTATAATTTGAATTTAATTTATATAATTGTAATTGAATAATAAATAAATAAATTTAATTTTAAATTATAATTATTTCGGTTTCATGAATTAAGCAACGAACGCAAAACCAAAGAATGTAGGTGAGAAGAAAAGTAGTGGAACGGGAGACTCTTTCCAAATGTCTTTTTTGAAGGGTTTGATAGCTGCAAAGATGAAGGACAATGCCTTTTATGGAGGTTTGAAAGGATAAATGCACCGCATATATTTTTAATTGTTTGCAACGACTAATTTAATAATCTGACAACTGCAACTAATAACATTGAAATATATTTTAAATTATTTACAACAACTATTTTAATAAATGTCTTGTCACTGCTATTGTCACTGCTATTTAGATAGACATTGCCCAAATGAAACCCCACATCCCCTTTCTCTTAATTGCTTCACAGAATCATATTTATAATCCATTAAAGTCCTGCATGCAAAAAAAACTGTGAATTTGTGAGGATTCTATTTTATTTAGAATAATAAAATAATATCTATGCTATGTATTTATCTGTTATTTACGCATCAAATTGTTTCAAAATTGAATTTTTATTTAAGAATATTTTGATATTATTATAGATGCCTCTAAACATAACTAGACATAAAATGTTGATGGTTAATAATTTTTGTTCTCTTGTAACCTCTGACTTATACAGACTTAGTTATTCTGCTGCAGGAGTAGGCCCGCAAGAAAGAAACGAATCGGGGACCATGTTTCTCCACGCCATTTGCACGATGAAAAGTTATATCATAACAGTTAATAAACGTCCCTCTTATTAGTTGTAATATGAAGGTAGATTTTGATCTCTTGGAATCTGTCACATCTACATTTAAAGGTATTCTTTCGACTGAGAAATCGGGGCAATGCCTTTCCACATCATTATCATAACACTTAAATGTGTGTCCCTTCTTATTAACTGCAATAGGAAGGTAATTTTTGATCCCTTGCAACTAGTCTACCTTGTTCAGGCCTTTTCTGCAATAAAGAAAGCGTAGATCCCTGGACACCCGAAGAAGATAAGGTTATTGTTGAGTATATTCAGAAGAACGGCCATGTAAGCTGGCGTAATCTTCCCAGACAGGCTGGTATGTATATAATAGAATATCTAATATTGCTTTGATTTCATTTCGTGTAAACTATAACGTATAATTTGACAGGCAGGACCAAGTAATTTTTGTGTCAATTTAAGATTTGATTGCCCACCAGGAGGGGGATTGCTAGATAGATTCAAACATACCTCTTGCGAATTTATGCAATGCGTATGCATGTAGGTGTCAAGTATTTGTCATTAAATTCCCGACGGTTATCTCGACTCTCAATTGAAGATTTGATTGTCCTAGGTAAATTTTACACTCTAATAAATGTGAACTTATAAGTATGTATGTTATGAATCTATGCACATAGCTTCTTCGGTTTGGGAGGGTTGTCGGCTGCGTTGGACTAATTACCTGAGACCTGATACTAAGCGAGGCCCATTTCAACCACAATAAGAAGAAAGAACTATCCTTGTGCTGCATGTAATTCTAGGCAACAGGTAGTATATTGATCAACTAGAAATGCTTTTGTTTAGCTTGAGTATTTCAAAACTTTGATAAACCATGTATATTGACAAACTAATTGTACTAAAAGGTGTAATGGCAGAAGAAAAAGCTGTTGGTAATGTGACTGGATCACAGTGGGAAATCGCAATGGTTTGAAGACATTCAATCCGGAGATTCTAAAAATAAGTTGTTGGGAATCTTTTATTAAAGTTTTGGAACTCAGAATCCCCGCGCAAGGCCTTAAGGAAGGAAAGTATTATTAACAATATTGATAGTGAGAATCCCATGTACTAGACCATGACCTAGGGAATGACTTTTCATGGACCGATACAAACTCCAGTCAACCTTAAGTTTAGTTTCATCTTTTTGTTCTAGATTCAACTCAGATCAGCTTATAAGTGATCACACAAAGGGAATTATTCAAGGAAGTCAACTCAGCTGATTGCTGGACACCATAATCATCCCTTTGAGGCTGTTCAGACACCAAGTAACAATATAGATAATAAAATCTTAAAAAAAATATCAACATTGACTGTTACTGGTTTTATTATCAATATTGCTATTAGGGGAATCCTGAAGAAGGTCCCTCAATAGTCTTAAAGGAAGGATCTTGGTATAGAGCAATCTCAATCCACTCAGTTGAATTATCTTCTTTGTGAATAACTCTATTTGGCTGGTGGCCAATAAGCTGATTTGAGTTGAAACCAAGCAAACTGATGAAACTGGGCTTAAGGTTATGTGGGTACTAGTCTTAGTCCATGAAAAGGCATTTCCTGGATCACGATCTAGTCCATGAGGATTTTTACTATTGTGATTGTCATTGTTAACTTTGGAAATGATTGGAGGAATGTCTCTACATAGTTTTCTTATTTGATAGTACAGCTAAAACATGCGTCCACAAAACTAGTTTTTGCATTTGTGAAATTAATTGTAGTATCTAATAATCTTAACTCTACTTGCATATTGGAATTCTACTTGATTTTACCATAACAATAGTTTACAATGAATTTTTTCTTTTAGCAAAGAAATGTAGATAAAAATATATTAAAATATATAACGTGTGTTCTATAAAGTCCTATTAAATTAGTTTTAATCAATTCCCTGTCTACATATTGGATGTTAGTAGAAGCTAAGATATATTTCAAATCCTCTCAAAATGTCTGTTTTAAGAAAAACAAGTGTTACATACTTTCCCTTTTAATATTGTAATAGAAGTAATTGACATTTTAATATTGTAATGGAAGTAATACATGGAATAAGATAAGTATGGAAGATTTTATTTTTTATATTTATTATTGTCTTTCTAATGTTAAGAATAACAATGGTTGCTTGAATAAGTTGATTATTTTTCTAATAGTAGAGAGAGTTAAATAGATTAATTGTATTTAACATACTAATCAACTATTAAAAGAATGGTCATAGGAAAATTGCTATGTTAAACCAAGAGGATTATAAGTTTTGGTTAAATTATAGTGGAAGCAAGAATATATTCAACAAGACAACATATAAGTAATTAATTTTAATTTTTTTATTAAAAAGACTTCTATTCTATTCATTATATGTTATCAGTAGTTTAAAAGAATGTAGAACCAAAATTTTGATTAACAAATACTCTCAATAACTAATTGATAAATTTTGAAATAACAATAAGCGATGGGTGAGAGCATGAATGGTCACGCGAGGGTTACAGGCAAGAGCGATGGGGAGGACGTAGGGGATTCCGACTCTGAGGATGATGATGGGGAGGTGGGTTCACATGGACTTGGGCCTGCAGATGTTTTGTCGTCGATGTTGTTGCTTCCCTTGGTGGTTTCAGAGCCTGTCGGGATTTTGTTCATCAAGATCGTGGGTCTAAAGTGTGTCGTTGGCCCATTTTCTTATGCCCTTTGCCCTTCTCCCTCCCTTTGTCGATCCTTTGTTGTTTTTTTTCTCTCGGCCCCCGCTACTGGGTTGGAGTGGTTCTTGTGGGGTTTGCTGCAGGGGATTTGGCTTTTCAATGTCTTTCTTAGCGTGGGTGTTGGCCTTGTCCATGCGGGTGGCGTGAGAGGGGTTTTATGCCTCTGGTACTTGGCTTTGGAGTTCTGGAGGTCACCACCTCCAGTCTTCTACGAGATGTTCCCTTCTGGATTGTTGGATTGGGGGAGGCTCCTCCTAGCTTTTTCCTTGGTATCCTTGGTAGTTGTGGAGTGGAGGGTTGATTTGGTTCGTCTTCTTTTCACTATGTGGCTGGCGGAAGAGTTGTTTTCTGGGACTTTCAGTTGGTGGTTTTCCTTGCATTGGTGCTGAGACATGGTGCTACCATACCCTTTTGGGCTGAATTTATTCTATTCTTTGCCTTGTTTGTTAGGGCTGAATTTATTCTATTCTTTGCCTTGTTTGTTTGTTAGGTGTTCCCTGTGCAGCAGTAGACTTGGCATACAAAATTGTGAAAAAGGGAATGAAAATTGACCTATGCGAGGTATTGCTGAAGAACCTATTTGAAAATCTGAACACCATCAGGAAGCCGAAGAAGAATAACTCGGCTAATACTCTAAAGTTTGGATCACTACTGGTATGCATGTTTTTCTACTTTGAAAAATTATTTCCATCAGTCAGTAAAGTTGTTTGGGAGCTACACGGACCAATCACCCATTTGATTAATGACTTCATTAAGAAGTTAGGAGACAATTTCAATGATATCATGGATGATTACTTCAATAAATTTCAAGAGAAAATGCATAACAGATATAGGATACCACCCCAGCTAGTAGAGAAATACAAAAATGATGTATGTTTTGAAGTTGACACCAATTACTGTTAAGTGAATGTTGTGGAACCGAGGACTCAATCTTTGTCACCAATGGGTTACGAGATTGATTTTGACATCACAAAACAACAAATTGATGCATTTCTTACATTGCCCAGACATGATACCGAGCTAAGGTATGGTACCTATGAGGAAGTAAAGGAAAAGGTAAAGATGAATATTGTAGTACCCAAAGCTACAAGAAAGGCAACAAAGATGATTAAGGCATTGTCTGAGAAATTCGGAGAAGACTCTTCCTCTACACCTGTCAAAGGCACCATTGCCATTACCGAAGAGGAATCTGAAGCCCAAGAGGCAGCTATAACACTGAGCACTGAATTGCCTAAGGGTAAAGTGTTAAAGAGAAAGAAACAGGACACATCAAAAGTCTCACCGATTCCACCTCCAGTAAAGCGACCTAACACTAGAGCATCTGCAGCGTCACCAAGTAAGAAGACAAAGAGTGTTACTGTTCCCAAGGTAACAAAGACATACAAAAAATCTACTTGGAGACTCATTTTGGCAAAAGAATCTAGTGATACTGAATCAGAGGATGGAAGCAAATTCCAGATTGTCAAGAGCAAGAAGGTAAATGTACATAGTGTTGAAAACTTCTGTGCTAATCTAAAAGAATATGGTGGATTTGGAGGATTTAGATATGTTAAGTATGAAACCAGGACAATGATGAAAATAGACAAATTGAAGAAGTTGTCATCTGCACACTTCTAAAGTTCTAGTTAGCTCCATTGGAACTAGCTAAGTCACTTCTAAATGAACTATATTTGCATATTGATAATAGGTGGAAGTATGCAATGGACTCAGAGAAACAAATTAGAGAAAGAAGTCTAGTCCATCTCTTTCTTGATATGTAAGTAACTGAAATAAAGGAACATCTGACAACCTACAATTCAAAGTTTCTTGTCAAACAAAGAGCCTTAAAACTGATGAATGGGCTATATATTGATGTAGAAAATGAGACAAAAGCAAAGTGGCAGGAAATCTTCAAAATCAAGGATGCTGGTGAGCAAGCTACAGTTGAAATTGTTGATGTCACCGAGCAAGGTCCCGATGCTACCAAACAAGACCCTACTGACACCATTCAAATAGATGAAGATGTCATGGATACAAAGGCCTTAGAATAGGAAATGATAGAAGGCACTACATATGCAAAACTTGTATCTAGTGAATCCGCCTTGGAACAAGTTCAACCTTATCCACCAGTCAAGCAACCTGTCTCAACCGAAACTCCTCAGGATAAAGATGAAGGCACTGAAGGTCACAAATCTACAACAGGAGAAGGTACTACTCAAGAGCAGACATCTCAAGCACCTTCTGGCATTGAGAATGTTGCAACTGAGACACCAAGTATCGAGACATCGAAGGATTCTACAGAGACTAAGAGAACCAATCAAAGTGTTGCCTCTACTGAGCAACCTACCAAGGTTAATCAAGCCTTACAAGCAATTGTCTTAATTCCATCGGTGAAAGGTAAAGAAAAGAAAGTTGGGAAAGCATAGTTTTAAACTTGATATGTCAAAACCAATCGTATTGCCCAATGTTGATATATCAAAATTGAAAGGGGAAGCACTCATTGATTTTGGTGAACTGTGCAAAGCAAAGGCCGAACAAGAGAAACAAATGGCCATTCAAAAGAAAAATAAAGTACTTTAGAAGGTAAAAGCACTCCTAATAGATATGCTACCCGAAGCTATAGTATCAACAGATGCAGCCATCCACATTCAACTGGAGTCGATGCATCAGAGTATTTGAGCAAGCTGAAAGACAAACAACTCACTGCCAAAATGATAGAAGAGGTACAAAAAGCTATTGCTATTGGCAAAGTTAAACTTATCAAATTTATTGCTGAGTTGACTCCTCAACTCAAGCACATTAATTATTTATTTCAGAAACTCTGCACATTTTCTTTAATCATTAAAGACATTAAGAATAAAATAGAGGCAATTGAGAAAGAGATCACCAATCTCTCAAGCAAGTTGACCACAGAGCCAAATTCAATTCAGAATTTTTATACAAAGATTCAATAGCTCATGGCTCAACAATTGGACTTAAGAAATGAAGAACACAAGATCAGGATGGACATAATGACACTTCAGACATTATTCCTTCCACATCTTTCATCAGTCCAAGAACAGATCAATCGAGTCCCATACTTATCTACTACTCAAGAGGGAAGCACTCTAGATGGCTTAATATCGCTATTGGCTGATATTCAAGCACATAATTCTTTAATGGATAGTGTAAAGGATGCACACTCTGACGCTCTCACCGATGCCCGAACCAAGTACAAATCTATTTTTGACCAGTTACCACCCCCGGATGGAAATTAAGTTTTGATGTTTGTCAAAAAGGGGGAGTAATATGATAGTCTTGGGGGAGCAATACAATATATTTGGGGAGTGATACAGTTTTGATACAGTATTGAGAGAATGATATAGTATTTGTGTATAGTATACAGGGGGAGTATACCGAGTAGAGTAAGCAGAGTATCCAAAGAGCAGTATATAGAACTGTAAGCAAAGCACAAGAACCGATCACCAAGGATGCAAAATTAGAGTTATGTACAGTATATATCGACAAGGGGAGTATATCTGATATATTATTTTATTGACTATTATATATACTGTCAGTACAGTGATTTTGCAAAGTATATAGATTTTTGAGTTATAACTTTGAAAGCAGTTTTTGTCAAACATCTCAACTAATGTCAAAAGGGGAGATTGTTACTACTTATCAGATTGCCATTAGTTTTATGTCAGAGTTATACTATATACTCTAGTCGGTTATCTATTCCCGAAATATTCAGTCGATATGTATAGTCTAGTTGGTTACAGAAGAAAGCAGTCACAGAACGCAGTATACACCGAGCTGTCTACCGAGTATCATTTCATGTCTACCGAGTAGCAAAGATGACACACCGAGTTGATTTACACCGAGTGAAACGTGTTACCAGATTCATTGAACCTAGACATGCATATGAAAACGTGTTACAAGATCGAGGGACATCTAACTGTTATCACATTGGAAATTGCACTTAAAGATTGTGTATGATTTTGAGGTTATCTAACAAATGAAATATTTTACATGATTATTCATTCAATAAATCATGTTTGTGAGATCGAAGAAATGAATTGGATCACCGTCATAAGAGATCTATTTATACAGCATGAGTTAAGAGTTAAAGGTGTGTTCATGAGTGTAAGAAGACTACTACAGAGACACAGAGGCCATTGAGAAGGTTTTTAGAGAACAGTCGAAGAACAAAGTAAACAGAAGGGTTTACCGAATTACTATATGGGTTACTGAGGTAGGCTATAAGCAAGGTAATCTATTTTGAGCACATAGAATTTTCTATAACATTTCAGATGTAAAGTTGCAGATATTTGTAATGATTTTATTGTAATATTGTGAAATTGAAAGAGAAACCTTTAACAGGGTAAAATACTCTAATCAAGTCTATAAATTGTAAAGCCTCTAACCAGGTGCAACATTTAGGTGAAGTGTTGTAAAATCCTTTATCAAGGTAGATCTAACAGATCTTGTTACTCCTAACAGGGTAAGCTATCAGAAATAGCTAAACATGTAGCTCTAATCGAGCACCCTTTATTATTGCAGTAGTGAAGTTACGGGTGCCATCCCCACCGCAGTTTTTCTCTCTAACCAAGAGTTTCTGCGTAACTGAAATATATGTGTTATGGAGTGAATCATGTATGATTGTTATCTATTTGTTTTAGTTTTATATTATGTTAGTGTACTATTCGGTTTATGCATAACAGTAAAGATATTGTTGAAGAAATTTTTTGAAGTACTGATTCACCCCTCCCCTCTCAGTACATTAGCTTTCCATATTGGACCTAACACTTCTTTATAACAAAGTATATCTCCTATTGGTATTTGTCAACTATGGTTTGAGATAATCTTTCCCTAATATTCATTCTAGCCTTAAATGCTTGAAAGTATTCAATTATGTTCTTTTCCTTGTCATCTCCTATGTTGTTAAAGATATCCAAAAGTTGTTTGCCTACTGGTATGTCAAAACCAAATTCTTTTCTACCTATACCAAGAACTTCCTTAGTGATGTATAGCAATAGACATACAAGTAAGTTACCAAATCTAAATGTGCCTTTCTTGTCACCCTTAATTTTCTCCAAGTTGTCAATTAGCTCATCCTTTAGCCATTCACATATGTCAATCTTAGTGTTACTATTCACCATGTCATAAGCACTCTTGATACATAAACTATAAACAAAGTTTAATCTATTGGCATGTGTAGCTTTGTATCTTAGAATCATGCTAATGAATATTACATTATCATCCTTTACATCATTTACTCTCAAGGATATGTTGTCATGGGTTGCACCGGTTAGGGTCATTACAAGGTTGTTTGAAATGTTCTTGATTTTATTAGGCTTGCTATCAGTGGAAGGTAAGCCAGTCATTGCCCTAACTACTTCTCTTCTAACCTTATGGATGGAATCTAGCCAAAAGAAATCCCCATGAACTCTGCTAAGTTCAATTCTTACAACTTCCTTGGGAAAATCAGGAATGCTAAGTATTTCCACAAAACCTAGGGTTTCAATTATCTTGTGTTTTGGTTTCACATTACCATTTTCATCACAAATTATAGTCCTATACATGTTCATTATCTCATCAACACTAAGTTCCTCAATATGACAATGTATGTATATCCTAGGGTCTTCCACATAAGCAACTCCTTTGGGTATTTTAGAAAATGCTCCTAGGGTATCATCCTTCTTCACAACTTCGGGTATTATCTTAAATACAATCCTAGGGCATTTAACCACTTCAATTACAGTAGGGTTTGCAATGAATTCAGGTGCAGAGGAGGAAGCCATTTGATAAATACCTTAATCTACCTTTAGGTTTGAATGCTTGATAGATTTTGCTTTATTTCTCGCTGTGGATGCCTTTGCTTGGGTTTTTCACGCTCTTAGGAAATTTGAATGCTCGGTGAGTGAAAAAGAGTGAAAAACACTTGCTTTATAATGTCATTTCCTTCAACTACCATAATAGATGCCTGCCGGTTAAGTGAAAACTTAACTCATCTACCAGTAAAGAAGCATTTCATCTTCTTACCATCAACTGAGGGTAAACTAGCATGTTTTCAATTTGTTGCCATACCCCCAAGGTATTTCTTTTCAGTTAGATGAATATTCTCTTTTCAGTGGAGTGGTACTCTATTCTACCGATGAAGGAATAGCCTCACCAACATTTTGATCTATCTTTCTAATCCATTGTTTTGAAAATTCTTTATTTACCTCATCAACCTTTTCTTTACCTTTCAAACTAGGTCCTTTGTTATTTGTCGGTGATGCCTTACTTCTATAAAATTTTGTAATATGTCCAATCTTGTTACAAGCATAACAAGTCACATTATTTTTCTAAATAGCTTTTCCATATCCTATGCTAGTATTTGTTCTGCATTGATTAATTAAGTGTCCAAATATTCCACAAACATAACATCTTACATTCATTCTACAATTTTCTGAATTATGACCAATTTTATTGCATTTAGAACATTGACCGGTGGGTGCATTAGTGTTCCGATAGTTTCTAGATCTACACTGATTTGCTCTATGACCATACCTATTATAGTTAAAGCATTTCCCATTAAATTTGTAAGCATTAGGTTGTCTTACCGGTTTACTACAATCATGATTGTTTGCAGTACCAGAGCTTTCACCAACTTCAAAGCCAAGTCCATTTGTATCTCCATTTGGTTTCGGATTTTTCAGCATATCATCAAGTTCTTCTGAAATTTTCTTGAATTTCTCCTTATGTTGATTTGTAGTAGCCAACTCATTTTCCAAGAAATCTTTCTGTCTCATGAGTTCAATTTTATCATGTTCCAAGTGAATCAGATCTGTCTTCAACATATCATTTTCATGACTGAGTATTAGATTTTCAATTCCAGCATCATTGATTCTCCTAGTCAAGTCATATTCATTCTTCTTTCTATCTTCAATGTTTTTACAAAATCTTATAGTCATATCTTGCATCTCATTCCTCAAGGTCATGTTTTCTTGCTTCATCTTGCTTACAAGATCATTAAGAGTTTCTTTTTCATCGTCATCATTCAGTATCTTCTCATGAAAGTCTCTTCTTTTTCTTCTAGCAATAGTAATATTCTCATGAAGTCCTTGAATGATTTCGTCTGCAGCCTTCAGATCATCTTCAAGTTTGATATTCTTCAACTTTTCTGCATCCTAATCTGCAAATGTTGTTTCTAATTACTTTCTCAAATAATCCATCTGTATCGGTGTCAGAATCTCCCTCAAGCTATTAGGCTTTTGAAAAAAGAGGACCATGCTCTGATACTAATTGTTAGGATTCCCAAAGATATTGAGAGGGCGGGGGGGGGGGGTGAATCAGTATCTAACAGGATAGCAAATTTTTTGATCTTACCGGTAAATAAGAACAATAAGAATAACATAGAAAGCACACCATAACACAAGATTTTTAACAAGGAAACTTGGTGTGGGAAAAACCTTAGTGGGATTTGTGACCCATAATATTCACTTACTAGCCAATAAATGAATATTACTTACAATAGGGGCTTGCACATGCAGGAAGACCAACTGCCTAAAGCTCACTACTTGATTACAAAAAGAAGTCTCACTGACTTACAAAATGGATTATGCAAATCCAATATAATGTACTACTTCGGTTCAACATCTTCTATGTCAAGTTCAATACCGGTTTAAGCTAACACAATAACCATAAACCTTACTCCAAAATTTGCCTTAATATTCACATGTTCGCATCTTCCTCTTACATTCTTACAAAAATGATCTATAAGATCTCATACTTATATATGAGTCTTATTACAATTCACCTTGTCGGCTTATAAAAAGATATTATAATTAAATATAAAATGCAATAATCAAAATACTGTCGGCCAGGGTGTCGATAATCATCTTTGTTGCTATCGGTAAACTATCTGATGGTGTAGAGTCTGTCAGTGTCGGTGCCTACCGGTGCCATAGGATTGCAAGGTTGCCATTAATGACAATACCTTCAATCATCTACAATTCCTCATTGGAGTATTCTTTCCAACACAATGATTCCGGTTTTAGGATCTTCATCAAGATGTTAAACTTCTTTTGAGGTACCAGGGTTTGATACCAATTGTTGGGATCCAAGAACACTCAAAAGGGGGGGGGGGGGGGGGGCTGAAGCAATGTTCTACTGGTAACATAAGATTTTACCCTTTTATAACATACACATATAAAATGGTAAACAAAGAAACATATAACTTGAAGCAAATGAACCATCCACATAAATAAACACAATAACACACAAAATTTATACGTGGAAAATCTTAAATAGGAAAAAACTCGGTGGGATTTGTGACCCACAATATCAATTCACTGATCATATGAAAGATATTACATAGAATGGGGGCCTATACATGCAGAAAGACACATTGCCTAGAGAAAACTACTCAACACAAAAGAGTATCACTGACTACAAGCTTCTGCTAAGATAAAAATAAAACAATAAAGATGAACTCACAAAATGCATCTACAATGCCAGAAAGAGTTTTGGTTATAGCTTTGTTCTGTACCAGTTCATAAACCCCCAAAACCTCTATCGGTATCTTCTTTCCTCCAAGAATTATTTACAAATAATCTATTGATCATAGCATGATATTACATTTGCATACAAATGATCTACATACATATCCTTCACATTATACAGTTCTACTACCTTCACATATCTCTCTCTATATAAAAATGACCTAATAGATTGACTTATATACCCTCTAAAAACAATATGCCTTATGTCAGCTTACAATACATTAAAAAAAGATGTACAATGTCAGCCTCATACAATAATTACAAAATGATTTTACAAATAAAACTTCCTTCGGATCTATCTTGATGTGGGCCTCCTTGAAGTGCTAGTGATGACCTTAATTTTACCAATGCCGGTATCCACCTATGTATGCCTCCAAATTCTAGTGTGTGTCTCCAATAAAATCTTTTTTCCATACAAAATCTTGTTGTCATCAATGAAAATATATGAATCCAATGAGTGTCAATTGCCAACATTGTTAGGATGAACCTCGCAAGAGGATTTAAGACTCTGATATAGAACTACCTTGTTAGGGGATTTACAAATTAAAGCATGTTAGGACCTACCCGATTAGGGGATTTTACTTCTGTAACTGTTAGGAAAACAATAGTCAAATGATCTTCATGTGCTAGGATTCCCACTGATACTGAGAGGGGGGGCTGAATCAGTATCTAACTGATTAATAGAATTTATTAACTTAAAACATGTGGAGCAAATTAAAAATGTGTACCGGTAAGCAAGAAGTAATGCAATAAACAGAGATAAAAACACACCATAACACAAGGATTTAACGAGGAAACCCAGTGTGGGAAAAACCTCGATGGGATTTGTGACCCACAATATTCACTTACTAGCCAATAAGAGAATATTACTGCTACAAGAGGGGCCTGCACATGCAGGAAGGCCAAGTGCATAGAGCTCACTGCTCAAAATAGAAGTCTCATTGACTTACAAAATGGATTATATAAATCCAGTGTCTTGTACTACTTTAGAATAGCATATATAATGCCAGATCTAGTACCAGTTTCTCCTCTGTTTCTTACATAAACCCTTAACCTATATTTTGCATAATAGGTCTACCTAATTACATTCCGTATTTCGCTTCATCTACCTCTCTATATCAATGTTCTACAATGAACTCTTATATATATGAGTCATTTTACATTATGCCAAGTCAGCGTACAATGTTTTTACAATAATAAACAAAATATATTATAACAAAAATCCTGTCGGCCTCTATGTCGGCATGCTTCCTTTCTTTGCCGATGCCAGTGGTCTGAGTGCCGATGTAGAGTCTATTTTTGTTGGTGCCAGAGGAATGTCTTGCTGGTGTCATAGGATTGTAAGGTTGGCATCAATGACAAAACCTTCAATCACCTTCAATGTCTCATTGGAGCATGCATATTCCAACAATCTCCCCCTTTGGCATTGATGGCAACACTCATGAGAAAATTCCAAAACTGTATCCAAAAATCTGTTTCCAAAAATCTGTATCCAAAAATATATGAGCTGAGCTACCCCTGAGTAGGTGAGTCCTTTGCCGATAATTTTTTCATTCTACTACTCCCCCTTTGGCATCAATGACAAAGGTTGTCAAGGTGTCAATAGAGTTGTAGTTTCCTGTCTCAACCTTGTAACTGGGTAGTTACAATTTGAAAAATATCTAACAAAACCAAATTTATACTTTCCATGAACTTCTTACTCTCTTTTATTGCTGCCTCAGTTCATGGTACTGTACCGGTGAGATGCTGCATATGCTTTGTGGGTGTTTTCTGTCCCTGTATTATTGTCTCAAATATTTCCTTTCTCAAAGATGCTAGATAGTCTAGTCTTGGACTTATTCTTAGTCTCAGGTTTTTAGCCTTGTTTACTATTCTCTCCTTTTCTCTTCCTAATTTAAGTAATTCTGCTTCAAAACCTGTTATCTTTTGTTCAAAAACTGATAATGCATCATGTGAGTTAACAAAACTGTCAGCAAGTTTATTGATTTCATCTTGTATTTTGCTCATTTTCTTATCTATGTCAACTGTTAGGAAGTTTGTCTTGCAAATGTCTCTATATAGAGTTTTGAATTCCTTTAATGAGTTGCATGGTTCTAGTAGAAGTGTGTCAAATTCTCTAGTACACTTCTTTATTTGATCACCAGAGAATTTTTGTTTTTCAATTTCCAATTTCTCTTTCAATGCCTCTTCCTTTAATTGTTCAACTATCACTATGTTGTGAGTAATGTACTTAGACAAAGTGTCAAGTTGGCTCAAAGAATCGTTATTATCTAAATTGCAGTTAGGAGCTATCATTTTCAAAACTAGGATTGTGTCATCTATAGCTTTATAGGCTTGTGAACTACAATCTGTTATTTTCTTTAAAGAATCCAAAAGAAGTTTAGTTACATTTGTTGATTTGTAACTTGCTGAGGAGGAACCAATATTCTGAATTACATTGGTGGAGGGAGTAACCATGCTTGAAGTGACCTCCGGTAGGTCAGTCTATGTTTCCATTTCTTTAAGCAAAGGTTTTTGTTTCTCTCCTATCGTCGGTGGCACTGTTTCCACATGAACCTGTTCCTGTTCCAGAGCCTATTGCTCTACTTGACTCTTTGTTTGTTGATTTGTCTCTGTCTGATGCTCTGTGTTATTGTCTGCCAGTTTTTCTTGTGTGTTTTTAGTTTGATCGGTTACCGATGGCTCACTAGCCATGTCAGTTTTACCTATTGTATCGTTATCTACCATAGTGTTGACTATTTGAGTATCAACATTAACTGTGTATAGAACCTCAGGATTGGATTTGTATCCTTTATACCCATAGTCTCATTTGCTGGTTGATCTTCAGTTTTTGTTACCGGTGGAGTAATCAGAGGTGGTGGGGATAAGTTATCTTTTATTTTGATACTAGGTGGTCCACCAACCTTTCCTTTCCCCTTATCTTTCTCCTTTTGATAGACTTTGATAGGCTTGGGGTTCCTATATTCTTCCTGCTTTTCTTTTTCCACAAGGAATATATCCCATGCATTTTCAATATCTGTTGTTACCTCATTTACTCTTCCTGCCATGAGTGCAATTTGTCGGTGTGCAGTAGAGAATACTGACCGGTTGGCTTTTGCAATTAAATCATCAATCTCCTTTGGTGAGTTTACTGGGTAAACAACAAGTAATTTTTCAATTTTAATTTTCTTATCAAGCTCTACAACAGCTTGTCTTCTTCCTTCTAGTCTTTTGAAAAATTCATCTGGTAGTTCATCTACCACTTGCATTAAAAACTTCTTGTAGATGTCCAGGTGTAAAATGGCACTGCTTTCAACTTGCTCTTTCTCATCTGCTGATAGTGTATCATATAATTTTTCTATATTCTTGAGTTTTCCTTCTTCTGTGATTTCATTCAACAATTCATCAAGTGAGGCAATGTTTTGTTGAGTCCTTTTCCTCTTAGGAATTAGCTTTTTCTTTAAGGTTGACTTCTTTACTAGTGACCTTACTGCCTGTTGTTTTTGTCTAGTTCTTCTAGGCGATGGTGTTGATATCGGTGAAGGACCCCTTTTCCTTACTACTCTTTTGAATGTTGCTGGCATGCCATTCTCAGAGGAAGTTGCTACCAGTGATAGGTGAGTTTCAGGCTTCACTTTTCTGGAATCATCACATATAATCTTTTGTACATGTTTTTGATTTCCTCATCTCCTAGTTCATATATGTGGTAATGGATGTATATTTTGGGGTCTTCTGCGAAAACAACTCCTTTGGGAATTTGGGAGAATGCACCAACACTGTCATCCTTTTTAGCTACCTTGGGAACTAACTAGAATACGGGCCTAGGGTGTTTGATAACCTTGACTATAGTAGGGTTTGCTATGAATTCAGGTGCAGAGGAGGATGTCATGATAATAAATACCTTTTTCTACCTTAGGAAGGATTGATTGCTGAAGTGCTTGCCCTCTTGCTCGAAATGCCTTAGCTCTGGAGATTTCGCACTCTTTGAGTGTTTGAATTCACAGTGAAGTGAAATGGAGCCAAAATCACTGATTTATATTGTTTAATTTGCCAACTACCACATTTGATGCATGCCGGTGAAGTAACCACTTAACATTATTTGCCGGTATAGAAGTAATTTTCAACTTCTCATCATCAACCGAGGGAAATATAGCTTATGTCTCATTTGATTGCCAAACCCTTAAGAAAACTTTCTTCAATTTGATGAAGAGCTTCCTGCCGGTGGAGTACTACTATGTTCTACTGGTGGAGTGTTGATTGGTTCTACCGGTGGAGGGGTATTTCCAACATTATTTAGGTCTGACTTTCTAATCCATTGTTTTGATAATTCTTGCTTAACCTCTTCAACTTTTTCTGTCCCTTTCAAACTAGAAATTTTGTTGTCTACTAGTGATCCTTTACTTCTACAAAATTTTGCAATATGCCCAATCTTGTTACGTGCATAGCAAGTCACATTATTTTTCTAAATAGCTTTCTCATAACCTATGCCAGTTTGAGTTCTACATGGATTAGATAGGTGTCCAAATCTTCCACAAACATAACATCTCACATTCATTCTGCAATTTTCAGAGTTGTGACCAACTTTGTTGCATTTTGAACATTGACTGGTGGGTGCATTGGTGTTTTGATAATTTCTAGATCTACATTGATTTGCTTTATGACCATACTTATTACAGTTAAAGCATTTTCCATTAAATTTGTAAGTAGTAGGTTGTCTTACCAGTTTACTATGATCCTGTGTGTTTGTAGTACCAGAGCTTTCTCTAACTTCAAAGCCAATTCCACAAGTGTTACCTTTAGGTTTCTATTTCTTCAGTAATTCACCAAGTTCTTCTGAGCTTTTCTTGAATTTTTCTTTATGCTCATTTGCAATCTCCAGTTCTCTTTCTAGGATCTCTTTTTGTCTTATCAGTTCATTGGAGTCATTATGTCTGTGCATCAGATCTATCTACAACAAGTCATTTTCATAGCTAAGTCTTGTGTTCTCATTTGCTGCATCACTTAGTCTTTTGGTCAACTCTTCTTCATTCTTCTTCCTATCTTCAATTTCTTTACAGAATCTCATGGTCATAGCTTGCATCTCATTCTTTGTTGTTATGTTGTCTAGCTTCAGCTTGTTTATCATATCATTAAGAGTTTCTTTTTCATCATCCTCAATTTGCATCTTTTCACCAAGTTCTCTTCTCTTGTTTCTTGCAATGGTAAGATTTTCTTGAAGTGCTTGAATAATTTCTCGAGCTGCTTTTAGATCATCTTCAAGTTTGATATTTTTCAATTTTTCTGTATCATAGTCTGAGAGAGCTGCTTCCAATTGCTTCATTATATTTTCCATCTCTACCGGTGTCAAGATCTTCCTCATGTTGTCAGGCTTCTGAAAATAGAGGACCGGGCTCTGATACCAATTGTTAGGATTCCCACAGATATTGAGAGGGGGGGTGAATCAATATCTAACCGGTTAATAGAATTTCTTAACTTAAAACATGTAGAGCAAATTAAAACTGTGTACCAGTAAGCAAGAAGTAATGCAATAAACAGAGATAAAAACAACCACATGAAAAACACAACACACCATTACACAAGGATTTAACAAGGAAACCCGGTGTGGGAAAAAACTTGATGGGATTTGTGACCCACAATATTCACTTACTGGCCAATAAGAGAATATTACTGCTACAAGAGGGGCCTACACATGCAGGAAGGCCAAGTGCCTAGAGTTGACTACTCAAAATAGAAGTCTCACTGACTTACAAAATGGATTATATAAATCCAGTGTCTTGTACTGCTTCAGAATAGCATCTATAATGCCAGATCCAGTATCGATTTCTACTTTGCTTCTTACATAAACCCTTAACCTATATTTTGCATAATAGGTCTACCTAATTACATTCCATATCTCGCTTCATCTACCTCTCTATATCAATGTTCTACAATGAACTCTTATATATATGAGTCATTTTACATTATGCCAAGTCGGCTTACAATGTTTTTACAATAATAAACAAAATATATTATAACAAAAATCTTGTCGGCCTCTGTGCCAGTATGCTTCCTTTCTCTGCCGGTGCCGGTGGTCTGAGTGTCGGTGTAGAGTCTGTTCTTGCTGGTGCCGGTGGAATGTCTTGCTGGTGTCGTAGGATTGTAAGGTTGGCATCAATGACAAAATCTTCAATCACCTTCAATGTCTCATTGGAGTGTGCATATGCCAACATCATGTAACACATTTGTGTTTGATAAGATCTGCTTTAGATCCTCAAAACTTTAACAACACATCAATACAGAGCTTTACTAATCACCACACAGTTAGAATCTCAATATTCACCTTCAATCTCATCAACATACCACTAATACATTTGGCCTTGAATTCCGACGAGATTTTTTGATGATCTATGGGATTTTTTTTCTTTGTCAGATTAATTTGTTTTTTTTCAAAAATTGTGCTATGTTCATCGGAATTCGGACGTGGTAAAATTTCAAGTCAGAATTTGGACTAAAAATCGACATCTTGAAATTTAACCTTGACATTCTAATGAACATAAATTTTACCTATTGATTGGTATATGTTGGTCTGATGATTTTCACAACCTCTAGATTTCTTCTTACTCCTTGGGATAACATAAGTCAATGACCATTCTTCCTATTGATCGGTGTGAGTTATCCTGCTAGTCTCATCGATCATCGGGATAGCTTAAAATGTTTTCAAGAGATGGGTGATTTCCCTGATGTCTTTTCCCTTATTGTATCTCCTCCTGATACATTATGTCTCCTCAGAATAAGCTTTGACCTTATATCATCTTAACCTTTGCCAATTCTTTTTACTTTTGCCAGTGTCCATCAAGAAAAGTCTTACCGATAGAATCATTGGCTATCTGCAATACAAGATCTTTGTTTTGCCGCTAGTGTGTGTTATGTCAATGGACTTCTCTAGTGTATTCAATCCCTATGAAATGCTTCTAGTTATGCTACCATCGGGTTGACTTTTGCTGATAGTGCAGATGTTGTAATTCACATTGGAATTTTGACGAACACATGATATTTAAAAAAAAAGTAATTATGCACCATCATTATATGCAAGCTCACCAGGGTACAAAATTTGGGAGGAAGCGGGCACAATTGCTATAGATAGATGCTAATAAATATTTCACCTATGGCAATGACAAGCAACCTTTTCTTATTCACAATTCACTCCTTTTCTTTCTCATGCATCCCTGTTGAGAATCAAACCCAAAATCTCTTCATTGAAAATTTGCCACATGGGAAGCAACCCATTGGATCTAGAAACTCTAAACCCTAGGGAATTCACTCTACTTTTACTCACCAAATTCAAATTGAAGAAAATTGCAGTAGGAGATGACAATGTCATTGACACAGTGGCTATCACCATTATTGTTACTACCTCTTACCTCCTGTGCTTCATGTTGTGTACTATACAAGAGGTTGGTCCTTTTGTTCTTGTCATCAAGATTTTTTTGCAAGTTCCTTTGCTTTCCTTGCATTCTCTTGTTCACTTTGTTTAATGGTATCAGATTTTTCAAATATGGATCCTCAACCTCCTTAACCTCTCCATTTTGTGGCTACCAATTATAAAGACAATTTGCTGGACATGCCAATCACTCCAGTTATGATTCACTATCTTTCTATCATCAAAATCTTTAGGTCTTGATTCAGTTATAATTTGATCTTTTGTAGCAAGAATCCCAAACATAAGCATAATTGAACATGTTGCTCCTCCCCTTGGTTGTTTCTAATGTTAAGCCTCAATCCCTTGGGCCACATACCCCTAAAACGTCCACAAAATAAGATTAAATGCATCAATAATGAGTAAAACTTAAAATTAGGGCAATTATTAGGGTATAATTAATGCAGATAAATGCTCGACAACAACTGTACAAGAGGTTGGTCCTTTCGTTCTTGTCATCAAGATTTTTTTGCAAGTTCCTTTGCTTTCCTTGCATTCTCTTGTTCACTTTGTTTAATGGTACCCGCTGGCAAAATATGGATCCGCAACCTCCTTAACCTCTCGATTCTATGACTGCCAATTATAAAGACAAGTCACTTGATAGCTTCTAGAGGGGTGAACAATTCTCTATGATTATAAACCCTTCCAGCCCTCAAAATACCCCTTTCTATGGAAGAAACTTTTCTAGGTCCAAGGCCAGCTACAAATTGTAGAGGACAAAACATCCATTCATGTGATGTTGTTAGGTTTCTGTCAACATGAACTTGGTTGGTTACTGTAATCATTACCTGTTCAATAATTCTCTATAATTGTAAACCCTTACAACCCTCAAAATAGCCCTTTATATGGAAGCAACTTTTATACGATTATTTAGGACTCTATGGGCAATTGGTTGTTCAATTTTCCCCATTGAAAGGGTCTCTTCATTTTCTCCAGTTAGCAGATAAAATTCCTCATCTTGGGATGACTCTTTATATCACAGTAGAAAAAATCGTTTGGGGGAAAAAATAGGCAAACCAATAGTATTAGATTTTTCTTGAAACAATCGAGAAAAAATGGAAAAAAATCAGATTTAAAAAAAACACAACAAATTGTAGAAAAGACAAAAACTATTTTTTAAAAAAACTTAAGGGCATTTCCATAGCATAGAGATATAGAGAGCAACTAAAATAGAGTTTAACCCATGAAATGTAGACAATTATTTTTTTTTGTTTATATTCATATTGTCGATTCAATCTTTATGTCAGCAAGAGTTTACCACTTTTTATTGGATGTCCGTTGTTCCACACTTCTAGCATATTCATCAATATCAAGGGCCTTTAACACATGTGGATATTTTTTGACATGTTCAACTGCCATTTCTTGTGTTTCCTCATCCATATCATCTATATCTTGTCTTATATCTTTACAGTATACATCTTCAGCCATTTTCTTGGCTAGTTCATATGACTCTAGATGAATTCTAGTATCATCCAATGGATCCATAACATCATTCCCAGAAGCTACTTGCCTAGAAAAAATATCAGCCAAAAATCAAGAAAAAATAAGATTTGAAAAAAAAATAACAAACTGTAGAAAAAGAGACAAAAAGTATTTTAATAAAAAACTTAAGGGTGTTTCCATAGCATAGAGATATAAAGAGCAACTAAAATAGAGTTTAACCCATGAATTGTAGAAAATTAATTTTTATTGTTTATATTCATATTGCCAATTCAATCTTTATGTTACCAAGAGTTTCTCTCTTTTCATTGGATGTCAGTTGTTGCACACTTCTAGCATATTCATCAATATCAAGGGCCTGTAACACATGGGGATATTTTTTGACATGTTCAACTGCCATTTCTTGTGTTTCCTCATCCATATCATCTATATCATGTCTTAACTCTTCATAGTATACATCCTCAACTATTTTCTTGGCTAGATCATATGACTTTGGATGAATTCTAGTATCATCCAATGGATCCATAACGTGGTTCCCAGAAGCTACTTGCCCAAAAAAAAATCCACCAAAAATCGGGAAAAAATCAGATTTAAATTAAATGTAACAAATTGTAGAAAAAGAGACAAAAACTTTTTTTTTAAACAACTTAAGGTCATTTCCATAGCATAGAGATATAAAGAGCAACTAAATAGAGTTTAACCCATGAATTGTGGAAAATCAATTTTTGTTGTTTATATTCATATTGCCGATTCAATATTTATGTCAGCAAGTGTTTCCTTCTTTTTATTGAATGTTAGTTGTTCCACACTTCTAGCATATTCATCAATATTAAGGGCCTTTAACACATGGGGATATTTTTTGACATAATTAACTACCATTTCTTGTATTTCCTCATCCATATCATCTATATCCTATCTTGCATCTTCACAGTATACATCTTCAACCATTTTCTTGGCTAGTTCATATGACTCTGGATGAATTCTAGTATCAATGAATGGATCCATAACATGGTTCATAGAAGTTTCTTGCGTGGAAAAAAAACAGAAAAAAATCAGATTAAAAAAAAAAACATAAAAAAATTATAGAAAAGGAGACAAATTTTTTTTTTTTAAAACCTTAAGGGTGTTTCCATAGCATAGAGATATAAACACCAACTAAAATAGAGTTTAACCTATAAGCTGTAGAAAATTAATGATTTTTGCAGCTTTTATACGATTATTTAGGACTCTATGGGTAGTTGCTTGTACAATTTTCCCCATTGAAAGGGTCTCTTCATTTCCTCCAGTTAGGAGATAAAATTCTTCATCCTAGGATGGCTCTTTATATCATAGTAGAAAAAATTGGCAAACCAAAAGTATAAGATTTATTTTGAAAAAATTGGGAAAAAATAAGATTTAAAAAAAATATAACAAATTGTAGAAAAAGAGACAAAAACTATTTTTAAAAAAAACTTAAGGGCTTTTCCATACCATAGAGATATAAAGAGCAACTAAAGTAGAGATTAACCCATGAATTGTAGAAAATTAATTTTGGTTGTTTATATTCATATTGTCCATTCAATCTTTATGTTAGCAAGAGTTTCTCGCTTTTTATTGGATGTTTGTTGTTCCACACTTCTAGCATATTCATCAATATCAAGGGCCTTTAATAGATGGGGATATTTTTTGACATGTTCAACTTCCATTTCTTGTGTTTCCTCATCCATATCATCTATATCCTCTCTTGCATCTTCACAGTATACATCCTCAGCCATTTTCTTGGATAGTTCATATGACACAAGATGAAACATGTCCTAATGGATATTGGTTCTATCATGAAAAATCATTTTGAGTTGGAGGCTTGAAATATGAATAATTTATTTTATTTTATTTGTTAGTTGCATATTTTGCTATGGGTGAATATAAATATGGGTATTGTATAGAAATTTAAAAGAAAGTAGAATCTTATTAAACACTAAATTTCATTTGATGTTATCAAGAATTTTTTATTAGTTTTCTTCATAATGTGTATCTTGTATAGTTTATCTTAACATTGTCTTTCTTGTATCCTATAGCAGTTTTGGAAGAATTATCATAACATTCATTTGAGCCAATGGATCTTTCTATAAACTGGAGGATAAGTCTTTAATAATGATATCAATAGACTGACTAAAGCGATTGGCTTTACTACAAGGTAAGGGAATATTAGAATCCAAGAACACTGAGAGTGGGCGTGAATAAGTGTTCTATCAGTATGATTAATTTTAACCTTATTAAAATATGCATACACCAACTGGTATACTGGTACATATAGAATTGAAAGAAGTAAATCAACCAATAATCCAATCATATAAATCAATACGATAACACATAGAGATATACGTGGAAAACCTCAAAGAGGAAAAACCATAGTGGGATTTGTGACCCACAATTTCAATCCACTGGCCATATGAAGAGATATTACAAAATATAGGGGCCTGCACTTGGAGGAAGGCTTACAACCTAGAGCACACTGCTCAATCAAAAAAGGAGCCTCACTAACTACATATAAATATAGATTACAATCCAGAGAAATGATTGAACTGCAGAGATAGCATCTTTTATGGCTGAATACAGTTCTAGTTAAGCTCCGTTTGTTCTGGTCTGAAACTCTAAATCCTTTACCAAAATATCCCTTACATAAATATCCTCACTTACATGATCTCTTTAATATGTTTTGAATATCCTTCATTATTTCCTTCCTTATACATATTCACATCATATCACATATATCAAAATGATTTAATCCAACTAACATATATACCCCTTTACAATTCATTATGCCTTAGGTCATCTTACAAAGATATTTACAATATGAATATACATGTCAGCTAGATAACACAAATACATGAATATCAAAAACAATTGTTGATGCCGGATCCAAAAGATGTCATCCTCCATTGTCGGTAACCTTAGAATTCCTTCCATCCTGTTGGTGCCAGTGTCGGTGAAGTGCCTGTTGATACACAGCTGACCCAAAATTTGAAGCTAAAATAAGCTATCATGTTGCAATCAATGATAGTATAGTGACACCAACCAATTGAATGTCAATTGCTAATAGTCTCCCCCTTTGGCATTGATGGTAACACTCGAGTGAAAAATGATCATGGTTTCATCTGCCAATTTCATCCTGCCTGTTCCCCTTGAGATGAATATTCATCAATATAAAATACTCCATACTCGTAGTAATGTATAAAACTCCATCTTTTATTTTTCACATCTATATCACTCCTACTTTGACATCAATGCCATTAAAATTTATAAAAAGAATTCCATATATCAAAAACCGGGAAAAAGAATGACAGATATTGTACAATGAATATCCCAAAAATATCTTACCAGAGCTTAATATATTTGAAAATATCTAGGTATGCCTTCTCCAAAAGCTCAAGATAAGTATCCCAAATAGATTTGAAAGTGCCATAAATAGATACAAGTCCATTTAGCTCTATCAGTGTGGTCTTGCCAACCATATCTATGCACTCCTTATGTACACTGAGTGAATCCAACCGAGGACACACCAAACCTCTAAGACTTCTAGCTCTTCTTATGATTTTGTCTTTTTGTTTCTCAAGAGGAGAAACTTGAGCTTCCAAAACCAAAATTTGATCATCAATGGATGTAGTCAATAAATTTAATCCATCAAAAGAATTAGCTATACTTGCAATTTTCTCCTAGAATTCCTTAATCTTCTTATCCAAATTAAATGTAAGAGCATCTCTGTTACAATATACTCTGTAAATATCTATAGGCTACTTCAAATAATTATTTATCAATTTTAATTTCTCATCAATTTCCTTTCTCTCAATTCAATCATCTAATCAAATGTAGCTCTTTTATCCTATGTGAACCTCTACAGTGCTTGTCGGTTTGAAATTTGCTGCAAGGATTCAAAATCCTTTGAAATGTGCTCTGTAATTGTCTTAAGCTTGATGGATGGGCTCACTTCTCTATCAAACATGCAATCTGATACTAGTCTATGAAAAATAGTGCTAGACTGATCAATAATCTCTTTATCTATAGATGCCTCCTTCATTAATTTATGTGCAACCATCATCATGAGTTCAGTAGAACTCATTTTGGTGATGTTTTTCTTTACAACCTACAAGGTGTCAATTGACAACAATGATGGACTTGTTGGTATTATGGATGTGTTGCATTGGTTTTTTCATTGATCTCAACACTTGGAGATCTTTGGTTATGTTCACCGGCATGTTCAGTGACTTATGAACAATCACCAATATCTGGTTTACCGGCAAGTTATATTGTTCACCAGCACTGAGGATGATTTGTTATCATCTGGAGATTACTTGATTATGTTGAAGACATTGTTTGATCACTTGGTTTTGGTGATTTGTTCATTGATCCAATCAGTTTTGCATATTTGTTGTTACCGACAAATAGGTCTACATTATGGACCGACAAGCATTATCTATTCCAGATCAGCACGACACGTTATGGAGATGATTTGTTATTGTTGTAAATGCATTGAGCTAACATCATGCATTGCATATTGATTCATTTGTAATTGATTTAATTGTAATATCTTAGTAAGACGACCTACACATTTGGTCTTAGATCTTGGTATATATGTAAGATCTCATTTGTGAGATTAAGTAGTAGTAGAGGAGTGTGAAAAGGGATTGTAATAAGGTATATGTTAATATAAGCAGAGCTATACACACAGACATATTTGAAGATTCAAGGAGGCTTTTGGAGAAGGAAAATCAGAGCTTAACCAGTACTGAATCTAGCATATGAAGATGCCATTTTGTGTAGTACATTATCATTAGATTTAACCATCCAATTGTAGTCAGTGTGACTCCCATTTTGTGATTGAGCAGTGAGCTCTAGACAGTTGGCCTTTCTACATGTGCAAACCCCATTTGTACACACATACTATCTATAGTAGTATCATCTGATTGTGGGTAAGTTTTCCCACTGTGTTTTTTCCCCTTACAGGGTTTCCATGTACAAATAACTATGTGATGTGATGTGTTGTGTATGTTATTTGTCTTTCTATTTCATGCATTAAAATTTACCGGTATTGTTATTAATTGCTAAACTGTCTACTGACATTAAAGTTTGGTTTATCGGTATTATGCACTAAGTTTGGTTAAGTTAGTTTTGGTTTGAAATTAATAGACAACTGATTCACCCCCCCTCTCAATTGCCTTTGGGACCTAACAATTGGTATCAGAGCCTAGTCCACTTTTTGCAGAAGTTTAACAACTTGAGGAGATCTTATGTCTACTAACTATTTCATGAAGGACAGTCCGAAGCTTGATGGAACCAACTATGGTATATGGAAGATCAGAATGGAGACACATCTTAATTGCATTGGAAAAGACATATGGGATGTTACAAAGAATGGCTATGTTGTTCCTACTCAAGGTCAACCTAATCCACCAACCTTGGCTAAAGATGAAGAAAATGATTGTGAAGAAAGAGAAGCACTTTTGAGCACATTGTTAGATCAGTAAATCATGGGATTATCAGATAGATATACTACTAAATATATTTCGGATATATTGGAGACATTGAATGAAGGTGATACCACTATCAAAATTGCAAAATTGGAATGCTTCCAAGTCGGGTATGAAAGTCTAAAAATGGAAGAAGATGAAAGGATTTCTGCTTTTATGGAAAGAGTTAATGAAATTGTTTTGGGTATAAAATGTTATGGAGGTTTCTTAAGTGAAGATGAAATTGTTTCTAAAGTTTTAAGAGCTTTGCCATCGGCATACAAAATGAAAGTAATTGCTATTAATGAATTGTGAACAATGCCTAATGTATCAATATCTAGAGATACTTTGGTTGGAAAAAATTTTGAACTTGAGGAATTTGGTCCTTTTGCTTCAATTAAGATAGATTTGTCTTTCAAAGCTTCATCATTTGCAACATCATCATCATCATCATCATCTAAAAAATCTGATTGGAAAGCACTCTATGCTAGAGAACTTGAAGAAATCAGAAGAGAGAAAGAAGAAATTGAAGAGCTTGAAGCACTATTTGCAAGGAAGATGCCTTAAGGTCTAGTTGGAAGTAAGTATGAAGGTAAAGCACCATTTAATTGTTTTAACTACAATAAAATTGGTCATAGGGCATCTACGTGTCCTAATAGACATGGAAGATTAAAAGAAGAAGCTAAAAGAACATACAAGCCTAACCCTGAATATCAAAGGTATAGATTTAAGAAGAATAGAGACAAATCATGTTACTATGCTGATGAAGGAGTTACTGATGATTTTGATGAGGAACCAATTGATAATGGATGGTATTTTGTTGCTATAATAGAAGATCAACCAACACCTACTATTCAACCGGTAGAGCAGTCCTTGGTAGCTAAAATTGAAGAAAAGGATGAATGGATTATTGATTCCGGATGTTCACATCATATGACTGGTGATAAGAGTAAATTATTAAACTTTCAGGAATACAATGGAGGTCTAAAGATTTGGAGATGACAAAGCTTATTTGATTAGAGGAAAAGGCACTATATCTTTTGATGGTAAGCACAATACTGATAATGTTTACTATGTTGAAGGTTTGAAGCATAATCTTTTGAGTGTTGGTCAATTAGTTGAAAAATGATTTCAATTACAATTCAAGGATGGTAAATGCAAAATCATGAATAGAACTAGTTTGGAAATTGCAACCAGTAATCAAACTAGAGGTAATATCTTTCATTTGAATAACAATGAGAAGACATGCTTGATTGTACATATTGATGAAAGTTGGCTATCACATAAGAGACTGTGTCATGTAAATTTTGATTGCATTATGAAAATCAGTACAACTAAGGCAGTAAGAGATTTACCTAAGATTGTTAAACCTCACAATCAAGTATGTAAGGAATGTCAATTTGGAAATCAAGTTAGAACAACTTTTAAAAGTATTCCAGAAAAATCCAATAATGCTCTTGACTTGATTCATACCGATTTATGTGGTCCTGCAAGAACTAGAAGTTTACATAGAGATAGATATTTTATGCTAATCATTGATGAATATTCTAGAATGTGTTGGTTTACTTTTCTCAGGGATAAATTAGAAGCATTTGGGAAATTCAAACTATTCAAGGTGATGGTAGAGAATGAAACCAATAAGAAGATTAAATGTTTGAGATCAGGTCAAGGAGGTGAATTCACATCTAAGGAATTTAATACATTCTATGAAGTGAATGAAATCATAAGACAATTATCAGCACCTCGGACACCCCGCCAAAATGGAGCTGTGGAAAGGAAGAACATAACTATTTTGGATGCAGCTAGAAGCATGATATCAGAAGCAAACCTACCTCATGTGTATTGAAGAGAAGTAGTCAATACAACTTTTTATGCATTCAATAGAGCTCACATCAAAGGTTAAACCGATAAAACCCCTCATGAACTATGGTTTGGTAATACTCCTACTGTTAAATATTTCAGAATATTTGGAAGCAAATATTATATTAGGAGAGATGATTGTATTGGCAAATTTGATCGTAAAAGTGATGAAGGAATATTTCTTGGTTTTTTATCTAAGAGAAAGGCATACAGATGTTTCAATAAGAGATTACATAAAATCATTGAAAGTGCAAATGTGAAGATTGATGAACAGTATAGAAGGTCTATAGACTCTAAACCGATAGTTGAGATAATCATTGATGAACCTACTATGAGTACACCAGTACCAAATGTTGATCCATTCACACTGGCATCATCTGAGAATTCCATAGTGACTGAAAAACAGCAACAAGTGAACACACCTAGGTATGTAAGATTGAATCACTCTGAAAGTCAGATAATTCAGAATAAGTATCAAGGAGTTATGACTAGAGGAATACTGGTAAATGAAGAGGTATGTCTAATTTCTCAATTTGAACCAACAACTATTAATGAGGCGTGTGAAGATAAACATTGGATTAAGGCTATGGAAGATGAATTGGAACAAATTGAAAATAATAACACATGGACATCAGTTCCCTGACCTAAAAACAAAAATGTAATTCGAACTAAATGGGTATTCATAAATAAACTTAATGAAGATGGTAAGGTAATCAGAAACAAAGCAAGATTAGTGTGTAAGGGATATTCACAAAAAGAAGAAATTGATTATAATGAAACCTTTGCACTAGTAGCTAGAATTGAGGCAGTCAGATTATTCTTAGCTTTTGCAGCACATAAGAACTATAAAGTATATCAAATGGATGTTAAATGTGCATTTTTGAATGGAGATATTGAAGAAGAAGTTTACATTGAACAACCTAATGGATTTTCTTTGACAGATGAAAAAGATATGGTTTGCAGGTTAAGGAAAGCTTTATATGGATTGAAGCAAGCTCCTAGAGCTTGGTATGCTAGATTGGACAAATATCTTTTGAAGCTTGGTTACAATAAAGGTAATGCTGACAACAAATTATATTACAAAGTGACTAATGATGACATCTTGGTTATTGAAGTTTTCATTGATGATATAATTTTTGGAGGGGAAGATGGATTGTGTAAAGACTTTTCTAATAAGATGTAGGAAAAGTTTGAAATGTCTATGATTGGAGAAATTAAATTCCTTTTAGGATTGTAGATTTCATAAACTAATAAAGGTATATTCATAAATCAATCAAAGTACTTGAAGGAATTAAGAAATTTGGCATGGAAAACTCTAAACTAGTAAGCACACCAATCACTACAACTGATAAACTATCTTTGAAGGATGAATCAACACCTGTTAATCCAACAAGATACAATTCTATGATAGGAGGTTTATTGTATTTGACACAAAAAAGACCTAATATTATGAATGCAATATGTATTGTCTCAATATTTCAGAGTAATCCTAAGGAAAATCATGGATCAATAGTAAAAAGGATTTTCTAGTATCTACAAGGCACACCAAATCTTGGTTTATGGTATCCTAAAGATGAAAATTTTGATTTATGTGCATACATAGATGCAAATTGGGAAGGAGATGTAGATGCAAGAAACAAAGTTATACATCCTTATCAATGACATAATCAGAATATGTTGTAGTAGCAATTAATTGTACATAGGTATTATGGATTAAGAAAATGTTGAACGACATAAAGGTAAAATGCAAGGAACCTATAATCATTTATTGTGATAATATGGCAACAATTGATATATCAAAAAATCCAGTATTTCACTCTAAAACTAAACATGTTTCTATCAAATTCTATTTTTTGAAAGAGAATGTTGTAGCAAAAGAAGTGAAATTGGTTTATGTGAATACTAAAGAGAAGATTGCAGATATCTTTACTAAAGCTTTGCCTTAGGAAACTTTTGAATATCTAAGAGAGAAGTTTGGAGTTATACCCTCACCAGTAGAAACTTAGATAGTTGGAGCATGGAATTAGACCAAAAAAATTAACAAAAAAATCTTTTTCCGGCTTTGATGAAGGAGAGCTACTTCTTAGGGGGAATAGATTGAATAAATGTGGTTATAAATATTGGTATTTGTAACAAGTTCTATGAACCGATTGTATTTGGTTTTGTATTGCTTTGGCATTTGATGTCAAAAGGGGAGAGATATCTATGGAAAAACACATTATCTTTTGGGGAGAGATTGTTCCTCTCTGTATCTATATTTTGATGATCTCTTTGAGAGATTGTTGGTTTTTGGTTTTTGGCATTTCTGCTTTGGCACTTAGATGGTTTTTCCATCTTGTGTTGCCATCAATGCCAAAGGGGAAGATTGTTGGTATTATGGATGTGTTGCATTGGTTTTGTCATTCATGTCAACACTTATCAACACTTGAGAATACTTGAAGATCTTTGGTTATGTTCACCGACATGATCAGTGACTTATGCACCATCACTGGTATTTGTTTCACCAACATATTATATTATTCACCGGCACTGAGGATGATCTGTTATCATCTAGAGATTACTTGGCTATGTCGAAGACATTGTTTGATCACTTGGTTTTGGTGATTTGGTTATTGATCCAATCGGGTTTGCATATTTGCTATTACCGGCAAATAGGTCTAGGTTATGGACTGGCAAGCATTATCTATTCCATATCAGCATGACACATTATGGAGATGATTTGTTATTGTTGTAAATGGATTGAGCTGACATCATGCATCACATATTGATTCATTTGTAATTGATTTAATTGTAATATATTATTAAGACAACCTACACATTTGGTCTTAGATCTTGGTATATATGTAAGATCTCATTTGTGAGATTAAGTAGTAGTAGAGGAGTGTGAAAAAGGATTGTAATAAGGTATATTAAAATATAAGAAAAGATATACGCGTAGACATCATTTTAAGAGTCAAGGGGGATTTTGGAGAAGGCAAATCAGAGCTTAACCGGTACTGAATCTAGCATATGAAGATACCATTTTGAGCAGTACATTATCATTGGATTTAACCATCCAATTGCAGTCAGTGTGACTCCCATTTTGTGATTGAGCAGTGAGCTCTAGGTAGTTGGCCTTTCTGCATGTACATACCCCATTTGTACACACATACTATCTGCAGTAGTATGATCTGATTGTGGGTAAGGTTTCGCATCGTGGTTTTTCCCCTTACAGGGTTTCCATGTACAAATAACTATGTTATGTGTTGTGTATGTTATTTGTCTTTATATTTCATGCATTAAACTTTATCGGTACTATTATTAACTACTAAACTGTCTACCGGCATTAAAGTTTTGTTTACCAGTATTATGCACTAAGTTTGGTTAAGTTGGTTTTGGTTTGAAATTAAGAGACAACTGATTCACCCTTTCTCCTCTCAGTTGCCTCTGGGACCTAACAAGACTCGCTATTGGTTCCTTGTCGGATTCCCATTTTGTCTCCTCTAATGATTTATCCTTTATAGTTTCGTCACTTGCACCAGTGGCTTCACCACTTGGTGCAGTCTCAGTAACTATCAGTTCCTCCCTAGGAACTGTAACCTCATCCTATACATTTGTAATTGGAGGACTGTTGTCCTCAACATTAGTATCCTATACATTATAAACCTTTACACTCTCTATATTTGTCAGTATCTCAACATTTGCCTATACTGGGGGCTTAATTTCCACTATCTTAATATTTTTAAAAATTAAGGGTGAAGTACCCATAATACCCTTTCCTTTCCCTTCAACTGGGATGTCTATAGATTTTGTCTTTGATTCTAGTGAAGTAAAGAAACCACGGTTCTCTTCAAAGAACTTAACCCATGCCTTTTGGGTCTCCTTTACTATCTCATTTACCCTTCTTAGCATCAGATTGGTTATTCTATGTTTGTCATTAAAGATTTTCATATTTGCAACCTCAAGTGTCCTATCCATTTCCTCTAGAGTAATAGAAACACAAACAAATAACAACTCTTGAATTTTTATGTGCTTGTCTTTTTGTATTGCTAATAGTCTCCTAGCATCTAGCATATCATACAATTCTATTGCTATTTGGTTTTCAATCTCTATTAAGGCTTTCTTATAAATATCCAAATATAACAAAACTGCTTCCTCTATTTCTCTTTGTTCATCATCCTCTAAATTCTCATTATTAAACTATAAATTCTTTAACATGCCATCCTAAGTGATCTCATTAACTAATTCTATACATTTTTTTGGTGGAATGATAGTTACATTACCAGATTCAATTGTCAAATCAATGCTAGCCTTCTTCTTCCTTCTCATAGTACCGGATGGAGCTGAAGGTGTTAATTTTGGTGCTTGTTTTTGTGCTGGTAACTTTAATGTAACTTTCCTAACTAGTTTCTTTCTAGATTCTACCTTTTTTTCTTCTATTTTCTTCCTTATAAAAGCTAGGGGTGTGTCATCCTCAGATGTAGACTCTATTGCAATAGGCTCAATGAATACTTCTGGTTCTTTTCTCTTCCTACCTTTCTTCAAGACAACATCAATCAATGCTTTGATGTCCTATGAAACCTTTTCTACAAACTTACTTGCCTTTCCTTTGTGCTTCTCTCTTTTCTTCCAATTGAACTCAGTTTCAACCTCTTGTGTCTTCTATTTAGCAGTACTACATGGATTCTTAGCTTCATCAATAGGTGCATCAATCAACATTTTTGCATAAGCATCTAAAATATATTCATCAACTTCATAGCCCATTTCCTCAATCATGATCTTCCAAGGCTTCACTACTTCCATGAGTGTTTCATCCTTCTTCACCATGAAGCATATGTCAATTTAGTATATCTCAACAATGTGCTTAGGAACCCTTTCTCTAGATTTCATAGAATTATGGAAATCTTTAAAATATCCCCATACTTTGTCATCTCTTTGACTGCCTAATGTATCAATTGACTATTTTAGTTGCCTCCCTACCAGGATATCAAATGCCCATTGCATTTTCCCAAAACTGGGAGTCTCATTCATGAAAAATAGTATTAAACAAATAATTATGTTTCCATACCAGAAAGTTCTTGTCTTTGCTCCTTTAATATTTCCTAGGTTTATCAATAATTCATCTAGCATCCAACCACATAGATTCAATTTCTCATTTTCTCTCATCATCTTATAAGCTACAAAAATACAACAGCTAGAAAAAAAATTTTGTTGCTTTGATTGAGTTACCTTATAACTGATGACCATGCTACTGAATATGATGTATGTGTTGGTAATAGTGTTGATTGTCATGGACTGCCTGCCTGATGTTGCACTGGTGATTTTATTTACATAATCATTAGAAACCTTCTTATATGGATGTTTCCCAACTGGTGGTAAATCAGTGAGTGCCTTGATGACTTCCTTGGTGATCTTGTATGGTCTTTCCAACTAGATAAACACTCCATGTACTCTGCTCAAAACATACCTAATGATTTCATCTTTGAATTTTGGAATGTCCAGAATATCGATAAACCCTAAGTCTTCAATGTACTTGTATTTAGATTTGATCTTTCTATAATTTCCCATTAGCTCGCTCATATGCATGCCCTTTATATCAGATGTCCCCAAATCCTCAATATGATAGTGTATATATACCCTAACATCTTTGACATATGCAACTCCTTCCAAACCATCAAAAAATCCTCCAACTGAGTCATCCAGGGTAGCCACATGCGGATATCGCTTGAAAGCTGGCCTAGGATGGTCCTTGACCTCAACAATAGTTGGGTTTGCACTAAAGATAGGAACATATGGTGATCCCTCTTCAATGCTTAAAGATAAGTACCTATTAATCACTGTTAGTGAAACCCTAACCAACTCTTTCAGTCGCCAACGAAATTGCTCAAGAAGATATCTGTTTGCACTAAATCACCTTTGATCGCTCTTAATCGCTCTTAATGCAAGGTGATAAAAAATGAAGTGGATTCAACCTTTTATCCTCCAAGAAAAACCCTAATCCGTCATTGATATAAATGAATTTCGGTGAAAGATACTAGATTTTTATTGAACATCTCTATGTCAGATAAGCATCTCCAATGTCTAGAACATCTTCCAGAACCTCTTCTCGGGGCATATTCAGCATCTTCATGAATTTTTTCTACCCCTAATTCATCTTCCTTGGTTACCATATTAGCTTCCTGTCAATGCAGAAGCAACCTCCTCTATTGGATAAGTAGTCGGTGTATTCCCATTTGCAGATTGATCTTTAGTCTTCCTAACCCATCTATGGGTATGATCTTGTCGGATTTCATTAACCTTCTATTTTCCTTTCTCATTTAATCCTCCATTACCAACTAGTGGATTTTTTCTTCTATAGAACTTAGGAATATGTCCAACCTCATTACATTCATAACATGTAAAATTGTTCTTTTGAATTGCTTTGCTAAAACCGATATAATTGCTTGGCCGACACTAATTAGCCATATGTCCAAATTTTCCACATGCATATCATTTAACATTCATTATGTTATCTTTTGTCTTATGACCATACTTATTACATTTAGAACATTGATCGAGAGCAGAATTAGGGTTCTAATTTGCTTTGTTCCTACATTGACTAGTCATGTGACCAATTTTATTGCAAACAAAACATCTACCATTTTATTAATAAGCTTTGAACTGCCTTATTGATGCCTTATGGTTTTGATCTTCATTAGTAGTACCAAAACTCTTTCCTTTCTCAAATCCAATTCCACTAGAATCTCCATTCCACCTTTGTCTCTTCAATAAATCATTTAGCAGTGCTCAACTAATATTGAATTTATCTTTATACTCACTTGCAGTAGTTAGATTATCTCTTAGAATAATCATTTGTCTCTCAATCTCTTGTTCATTACTCTAGGATTGTACTAAATCAGTTCTCAACATATCATCTCATGAACCAACCTACCCAATTCTTCAAATTTATTTTTCAGAGATACAACAAGATTTTCTTCCTTTTTCTACTGGTCCTCAATCTCCTTAGAAATTGTCATAGTTATAGCTTGCATTTCATTTCTCATAATAATGTTCACCTAAATCAGCTTGTGACATTGTTCCTTAAGTGCATCTTTCTCTTCATCATCCTAATTTTGCAGAAGTTCCTTCCTCCTAGCTTGAATAGATGACATCCTCTCTTGTAGGACAAGAATGAATTTCTTAGTAGAATTCAATTCATCTTGTATCTTTAAGTTCTTTATCCTTTCAGCATCATAGTCTTCAAGTAACATCTCGAGTTGCTTTCCCAAACCCATATCCATGAATTTTGGATTTAGGATTCTCCTCAAGGTGTTAAACTTCCTCCAAGGCACAAGGCTCTGATACTAATTGTTGGAATCTAACAACACTAAAAGGGGGGGGTGAATCAGTGTTCTACTAGTATGATTAATTTTAACATTATTAAAACATGCATACACCGAATGGTATACCGATACATATAAAATTAAAAGAACTAAAGCAACCAATAAGCCAATCACATAAATCAATACCATAACACACAGAGTTATACATGGAAAACCTCAAAGAGGAAAAACCATGATGGGATTTGTGACCCACAATATCAATCCATTGGACATATGAAGAGATATTACAAAATATAGGGGCCTGCACTTGCAAGAAGGCTTGTAGGCTAGAACACACTGCTAAATCACAAAAGGAGCCTCATTGACTAAATATATATCTAGACTACAATCTGGAGAAATGATTGAATTGTAGAGATAGCATCTTCTATGCCTGAATAGATTTTTGGTTAAGCTCTGTTCATTTTGATCTGAAACCCTAAACCCTTTATGGGAATATCCCTTACATAAATATCCTCACTTACATGATCTCTCTGACATATTTGTCATCTCCTTCATTATTTCCTTCCTAATACATATTCGCATCATATCACATATATAAAAATGATCTAATCCAATTGACCTATATATCCCTTTATAATTCATCATGCCTTAGGTTGAATTACAAAGATATTTACAATATTAATATACATGTCAGCTACATAACATAAATACATGAATATCAAAAACAATTGCCAATGCTAGATCTAGAAGATGTCAGCCTCCAACACCTAAACCACTTCGGTCTGCATTGCTAGTAACTTGAGAATTTCTTCCATCCTGTTAGTGCAGGTGTTAGTGAAGTGCCTTCTGGTACACAATTGGCCCACAATATGAGGCCACAATAAGGTGCAATGTTACCATAAATGACAACATAGTGAAACCAACCAATTGAGTGTCAATTTCCAACAGGGGCAACCTTTGTCTTCTTTGTCTTCCTCAAAGTATGGTTGGCTTCTATTACATTTTTGTCTTGTAATGATGTTTTCAAGATTGAGAAGAGACTTTTGATGGGTATTAATCCCATTGTTGTTAAGTATGTCTGATTAGAATTGAATATTTCCAGTGTTTATTTGCATTAGAGGGTAAATGATTCCTGAGATTGTCACTCCAATTAAATAATTACTGAAAAGTTTGAATTGCTTGCTTATAAATGCATTCTTTAAATGAAAGGTTACTTTATTATAAGTATGATTTATTAATTGAGATTACTCGGAAAAAACCTGATTAAATTATCTCCAAACAATAGTAGACCAGTGCCTTAACCCCTGATATAATGTTGCAGTTAGTCTTATTGAATTTAACTTTTCTCTTAGAGACCAATAAGACAAAATGAAGCTTGACATCCAATCCTTCAAACTGATAATCAAACTAAAACTTAACCCAAACTATAATAACATGGGATATAATGTTGAAACAATCTAAATAGATAGATTTATCACACATAACTAATCAAACACTTAAAAAGATAAACACCATCAAAGATGAAAAACACTTGATCTTTGTATTGAAATTAACATAAGATATTCAGCTGATTACATATAGCACAATGGCTTTTCACCAGTTTGGCATTTCTAGAAAATAAACCAAGATCATGACGTCAAAGGCATCTATATGAGTTGTAATCAAAATATAATATGCAGTTAGTCTTATTGAATTTAACTTTACTCCAAAAGACCAATAAGATAGTTTGAAGCTTGCCAACCAATCCTTCAAACTGATATTCAAACTGAAAATTAATCTCAATCACAATAACATAAGATATCACATTAATCTCAATCACAATAACAATCAATTGAAAAATTAGATACCATCAAAGATGAAGAACACTTGATCTTTATATTGAAAATAGATAATAAAACTAGTTGATTTCAATAAATATTGTCATCCTCCAACTTGATATTGTCTTTCTTAAAAAACAAACTGCATAAGCACCACATAAAAGATTGTCTTGATAGAGTAAAACATATAGATGAGATTAAGTTCCACAAAGAAAGGGAATACCCTTTCATTTGGAATTAAACTTAACTAAGACTAACTAAAGACTACCTACCTAAAAACTGACATTTCCTTGAGACCTTTTTAAAAATAAAGTCTAATCTCCCAGGATCTTGTCGTATTTCTGAATGTGCTCCAGGTATTTTGCCGACTTGTATATATCTACATCATGAATTATGTCCCTAATTATGATCTCTAATGTGACAAAATTATCCATTTGTTCTATAGTATTTTTTAATTAAATTCCATCAGTCAGGGCAATATCAAGGGCGACATTGCGAAGACTCTAGCATTTTGAGATCCTTTTATCCTTATATTTAATCTCACCTTTCTGATCAACCAATTCTAGGAAACCATGATGAGTTATGTACTTGCACTCATCATACTCAATCTATAACTGTTCATCAAATTTATTGTGTCTTGCCAACAACTTCTTTATCTTTTCAATCTCCTCAGTTTCTTATTTGGCTACTGTTCTATCATGTAGTCTAGTCCCCAATTTGTTTTGAATCCTATTGTGTAAGACTTCATTATCCATGTTCTTGTGAAAAATTGCCCAAAACTCTTCCAGAAAGCCTTGCAAAGTCTCAAATCTTTTGGTTAACAATACAAAGGTAGTATATGTCCTCACACTTTGCATCTATTTAAGCATCTTCTTGTTTTCTTGTTATAATTCCTCACACTTTTTCTTCCACTGTGAGTTATCAAGAGAAAGAACTATTGGTACTAGTTGCCCACTTGTTCTCGTTATTTCTTCATACAATCCTCTATATTGGTTTCTTTCTCTTATTGTCCTAACCATTTGTGCCTTGTTAAACTTTGGGATATCTACTCCACTATCTGCAGAAACGATGGAATCAATCTCCCCAACTTTAAGCTTCATCATATGACGAAGGCCTTATCAACATCAATAATCTTAGGTCTTTTATTAGGAGGATATAAAGCCCATAACAATAAGGCTTCGTCATCTTGATCGAACCTTTACCCAATGAACACATCATTTACACCCTCTATATCTAATTTAAACTCCTTATTCTCTAAATGTAATAAACTATAAAAAATAAATGAAGCACTAAGATCCCATCTAGGAAATAAGACCACTCTAGCCTATGTAAGCAGTTGTTTCACCTTTTGACGAGTCATTGTGGCCAATTCAACATCTATTTGTTATTTAACTTCCTCAACAGTTTAGCTTCATTTTCTGGTGTAATGTTGGGAATAGAGTCCCTCAACTTCTTTCCTTTGAAATTGTATAAAATTGATTTAAATTATTTTTATTGTATAAATACATCATCTACACCAAAGGTAGAATATTCTGCCAACTTGGAATCAACATGAACCTCCAATTTTGTCACAATTCACTCTTGCACATTGGGCTCTTCTTCATTTTTTGATACTTGATACCTAGAGATGGTTGTATTTTCATTTGATTCACTTTCTGCTTCTTCCTCCTCGGTTTCCATTTCCTACAATATTTGTCATTTTTCTGCCAATTGTCTATTTAGCCTATCAATTACCTCTTGGGTTTCTGCATCCTCCACATTCCTAAACATATCTTTAGCCTCAAGACTTGAGTGTAGATAATCTCCCAAGTTTTTCTTTTTCTTGCAAGAATGAATATAACCTTCAGGATCATAATTCTTCCTAGCATAGTGCTCAAATAAGTTGTATTCTTCCATCAATTTTGTATCAATTATATCATAATATTTAGTAGACACTATTGTAAAATCACCAAAACTTAATGTTCTAGGAAGGAAGGCTTGTTTGCACAGATCCGCAAAATGTTTAGCATTTGACACACTCAACTTCCTTACAATCTCTAAGTAGGCTATTCTATCTGGAAATAATTTAGGCAACATATAAGGGCTTCTCTCAAATCCATATATTTTGAAACATGCGAAATCTTTGTTTACAAACCAGTCTCCCCAGTTATGGTCAAGAATTTTCCTTTCATCACAATCCTTAGGCCTTAAAAATCTCTTAATTCCATTAGAGATAGATCCTTCACATGGAACCCCATATATCCTGCATAGTGGTTTCACTATAAGTTCTTCAAACTTAATATAATTGGATTTCATATATCGAGAATCCCAAAGAGATTTCCATAATTGCATAGGTTATTCTTCACCTTCCTTGTTCGTTGTATTCAATTTTAAATCTTCTAGCCACTAACCCTTCACACCTCCATAGAACAAAACCAAATGCATTAACAATGAATTAAATTTGACGGTAGGGTTCCTATTATCTTTAAGGTTTAGAAAACCTTCATGTAACTTCTCTACCAGATATGTAGCATAGTCAAAAGGCCCAAGCTCATACATTTGTATGTTAGAAGCTAAAACCAATGGCCCGATACTCGCCAAATCAGGCACCTCGACTCCTCCTACTTTTTCACATGACATGTATGTATACTGCAGGTAGTGTCTAAATAAATCAATATTAAATGATGGCCCATACTCCTCATTCAATTTCCCTGGCTGCCTTTTATGGATAGAAATTTTCCAACCAATGTATGTAGTGTCCATCCTAAGATATTCTTCCTCTAACTCCCTAAAAGATAGCGGTTTTTTGGGGTTGGGATCTAAATTAAAAACTTCATTCATAGTACTCATGGAAAACCTAATGAATGCATCACCATTTGGGAATTGAATGTATCTCTTCATGCAATTATAATTTATAACCAAAACCTCCAGCAACCTTATGTTCACAAAGACATTTGGGACAGTTAACTTGTCAGCAAATGCACATTCCAATGAGAAATTGTAGGTGATTCAAGGTATTGTCATTGATAACAACCTTTGAATCCTAAGGCACTAGCACCAATAGACTCTACATCGGTAGATAGTTTACCGGCAATGACAAATATGATTACCGACACCCTGGCTGATAGGATTTTAATTATTGCATTTTGTATTTAAATATAATATCTTTTAATAAGCCGACAAGGCGAATTGTAATAGGACTCATATATAAGTATGAGATCTTGTAGATCATTTAAGTAAGGAAGAGGTAGATGCAAACATGAGAATATGAAGGTAGATTTTGGAGTAAGGTTTATGGTTATTATATGAGCTTAAACCGGCACTGAACCTGGCATAGCAGATGTTGAACCAAAGCAGTACATTATTTTAGATTTGCTTAATCCATTTTGTAAGTCAGTGAGACTTCCTTTTTGTAATTAAGCAGTGAGCTTTAGGCAGTTGGCCTTCCTGCATGTGCAAGCCCCTATTGTAAGTAATATTCATTTATTGGTGTTTTCCCCACACCGGGTTTCCTCATTAAAAATCTTGTGTTATGGTGTGCTTTCTATGTTGTGCTTATTATTCATATTTACTGCATTAATTCTAGTTTACCAGTACACTATTTTGGAATACAATTTATTTAATAAGATCAGAAAATATTTTAACCGGCAAGATACTAATTCACCCCCCCTCTCAGTATCTTTGGGAATCCTAACATAACCTACCCAAATTTTTCATGTAAGGATTACAAAGCGGCATTTCCTTGTTTCGTCTCACATAATGGAATAGGAACAATTTGTGTCCCCTCACCTTAGTCCAGACATCCCAACCTCTTTGTATCTATCTTCCAACTGGTCCCTTCCAAGAAGGTGTTGCTTTGACCTTCTGGACTTCGGGTTGGGTGCTTGCATTTGCTGAATCATGTCTTGATTCAGTCTTCTAATAGTAGGCACATCCTTTGTCTTAGTCTTATTTCCCCTAGATTATGAGCTCTTTTCTTCCCTTTTCTTTCTAGTTGAACTTGAAGCATCCATCTCTATAATCACAGTTCTTTACTCTAGTTATCAGAAACTTAATCTATTCTCTCTATGAATTATCTTTTGATTATGTGACACTCAGATTAGGAAATTTTAGTTTATATGCCCAATTGGTGTAGGAGCACCTAGTTTCATTTCATCACAGGTTTGATAGCAGGTTTGATTTTTATTAGTTTTGAGTTGGAAAGTTTGTCTAAGATGTTTTTGAGTTGTTGTAAGTTGTTTGCATGAGTTTTGAACTCATTGTGTGGTCATGTTTCCTGTTTTCATCTTTTTGCTCAGAGTTGCCAATATGGAGTTGCCTGGCAAAAAGTTGTAAAAAGTGAGTTTTCAATGTGTTTTTGTTTTGAAAAGTTTGTAGACATGCTTTGTGTTTGGTTTTAGGTGTGAGTAGTGTTCTTAGGTGATTGGTAGTCTTTGAGATCAACCTTGCATCATCTAGGCATTAAAAGTTGCCATTCTAGACATGAAAATGTCAAATTTGAGTGCTCTAGGACATGTACCTATCCATACAGGAGGATAACTGACTTGTAGAGGTATTTATTCTCCTTCTTTAACCATTGTAAGGGTTGATCATTTGGATATATCAAGCATTTTGGAAGTTTGCACTAATTTTACCTTGTTTTTCTCTATGTTTTAGCTCCACGTGAGCAGCAGGACGTACACTTGCTGTACGTGGCCATACTATTTTTACATTTTCAGATTCTCTTATGTTTCCTGAAACTTTTCCCTTTGGTGGCATCAAATTTCATTAAGTTTTGAGTTTTAAGCAAAATTATTTGGTTTTGACAGTTTCACTGCCTTGTCTAGGAATTTGGCAAGGATGCTTGACCAACTTGGCTTCTTGAAGTCCTAAACGTTCATGGCTTCCCAAGAACCAATTGGTCAACTTGTAAGATATGTAAATACATGCTTTGATTTCAAAAATACAGGTGCAAGAAGTTTTGTGGCCATGGAGCCCTAGGCAAGTGTGCCATTTGGCTAGGGTCTTTGAAGAAGTTTGATGTTGCTCTTCTATAGAAAATGCATTCATCAGGTGGACAGACTTGTCTTGATTTCAAGTTGTATGTGAAATCAAAGAGGCTTTCTAAGCCATGATAAAGATGGTGGCATTTTTTCAGTTTGGGAAAATTGTGTAAAAAACAGTGAGTCACTATTTTGGTGTTGGTTCCCACTCATTTGCTCACTCTCCACCATATGTTGGTGCTTGTAAAACCTTGTATCTTATTTTATTTTCTTGTAAACAAGAGAAAGGAGTGGTCTTTGACCCTACCCATTGGTTTTGAATTTTCCAAGATCAATTAATGATCCTTTAGGCAAAGTTGTAATGCCCAGCTGGCAGCAATAGTCAATTATGATTGATTTTTGCATTTTTGTTGAAGTTGTTTATGTAATCTTCCTTTTCCAAATAGTAGGTATGAATGACAACAAATATTAAAAGGTAGAGCATTGATTAAAAGCACCAAACGGACCTTTGAAAAGGAGTTTTGATAGTGGTAAATGCAGTGAAAGTGGCAAAGTGCAGTGACAATAAACTTTGACAGTGAATGATTCCTTGTTTTTGTAATTGCCTAATGCCTTTTTGTGTAGGGCTAATGTGATTCTCCTTTGTCACTAATTTTAGACAAGTTGACATGTTTTGAATGTAATTGGTACTTGTGCAATGATGTGTTTGTGGAAAGAAAGAAAGGAAAAAGTTGTAAATGTTGCTCACTCCTTATGAGCATTTTTTGTAAAACCTTGTTGTCTAGCCTTTGAATGTGTAAAACTATTTTATTTTGGCCTAATTAGTATTTGGCATGGTAGAACTAAGGTTTCTTGTTTCACATTGAAGGTTTCTAGCTTGCAAGTTGATTCTTTCCATCAAAACCCTTACAAACCTTTCTTTTTACACCCATTTTTGGGATAGTCATGGAGGAGGCCTAATGGACCCTAAGACTTAGAAAATCTTCAAGAACTTCCAAAAGGGTATCTAAATATAAGGTTCTTTTTGTCTGGAAGTCTATCGTTGGAGCAGGGTGAGCACAAAACTGTAGGATTTTGCCAAGATCAAGGGCACAATGAAAAGCATAAAAAGAGACAATAGAATGACAAGAACAAACTGTATTCTCATCAATATGCAAATGATCAACTAGATTAACCAATACAATGAATAGAGGCTTGCTTATATAGGCAAGGCCATATGGATGTATGAGCACACAAATATGTCATGTGGCTCAATGAGAAACAAGGGTAGGTAAGAAATACTAGGGGTAGGTAGGAGAAATAATATAATATTCCACAAGAGGTGGATGACCCACTGAATGTGCAGTGTAACAACAAAATAAGACCAAAAAAGGTGGAATTTCTCCTACAAGCTCTATCCCTATGTGCACACTTCCCTAAGTGTCTCAAATCCAAACTACGAAGAGATGCATTATCCTAAGTTAACTTAAGTAAGTGTAATAATATCCAAACTAAATATTTATTTACACCAACACCCCCCCTTAAGTGCAACTTAGGGGAATGAAGACTCAAGTCAACAATGTAAGATGGGTCTCAGCTACGAGGCCATGATAGGTACCCATGTACAATATGCAAATGCAAGCAAAACTATGCAATGCAATCTCTCATAAATAGAGAAAGGGAGAAAACCCAGTGGGAAAAAACTCCCCCCCAAAAGAGACATGAATGTACAAAAGACTCTCAAAGAAGAAGGAAAAAACCTCAAGGAGGAAAAATTCCCCCCCATAAGAGAGGAAGGAGAAGTCAGTTGACCCCCCCTAATGACACATCTCGCACCCCCAAGAGAGCTCGCAACTGCTGGAACTTACTCTCAGTGAAAGGTTTGGTGAATATGTTATCAACATGCTCTGCTGTAGGAAAATACTGCAAATCAATGACCTGCTCCTAGATGAGCTCTCAGATATAGTGCATATGAATCTCGATGTGTTTGGTCCACTGGTGCTAGACTGGGTTCATCGAGATTGTAATAGCACTCTGATCGTCGCAATGTAGAACTGTCGGCCGTGGAGTGATGAATCCAAACTCTGTGAGAATCTACTGGAGCCAAATGGTCTCAGTCGCTGCATTAACAGCACCTTGATACTCAGCCTCAGTCGAAGAGAGAGCAATAGCATGTTGCTTCTTGCTCTGCCAACAAATGGGACCCGAATCAAGGTGAAAACTGTAACCAGAAGTAGACTTACGATCATCAAGATTGCCAGCCCAATCAGAGTCTGTGTAACCAACCAAGCGAAGTCCTGTGCCTGCTGCATAGTGAATCCCATAGTGATGTGTACCCTAGATGTAATGAAGCATGCATTTGGCGGCTTTCCAATGAAGCTCATGTGGTTCCTGCATGAAGCGGGAAACCATGCCAACTGCAAATGAAATATCAGGGCGTGTATGAGTCAAGTAGATGAGACTACCCACAAGCTGACAATACAAAGTGGCATCAACTGGTGGAGAAGAACACTGAGCCTCAAGCTTGACTCCTGAAAGAAAGGGAGTCAGAGTAGGCTTACAATCAGCCATATGAAAGTGTGCAAGTAGATCAAGAGCATACTTGGGCTGCGATAGTGTAATCCCAGAAGGTGACTGTGAAATCTCTATCCCGAGAAAGTAGTGCAAAAGACCCAAGTCAGTCATAGCAAATCTGTCATGCAAAGCAGATTTGACCCTGCTAATGATGGATGAAGTACTCCTTGTAATGATCAAGTCATCAACATAGAGCACAAGTATCAAGTGAGAGTCATCTTGTCGCAAAATGTAGACATTCGGATCAGAATGACACTTGGTGAATCCTATGGAGAGAAGAAAGGAATCCATCTTGGCGTACCAAGCCCTGGGGGCTTGCTTAAGGCCATAGAGAGATTTCCTTAGTCTGCAAACCAATGAAGTATCCTGGATAAAACCCTATGGCTGCTCCATATAAATCTCCTCATCAAGATCACCATGAAGAAAATCACTCTTCACATCCATCTGATGTACAACCCAACCATGAGCTGCAGCAATAGCAAGTGTCAAATGAATGGAGTTCATCTTGGCTACGAGTGCAAAGGTCTCAGTATAGTCAACACCTGCAACCTACGAGAAACCTTTTGCAACAAGTTGAGCCTTATACTTATCCACACTACCATCCACTGCAAACTTGGTCTGATAGATCCACTTACATCAAACCATCTTTCTCCCCTTAGGGAGATGGACTAGATCCCATGCGTTGTTCCTCATCAAGGAACTATACTCTTCCTCCATAGCTTGGTCCCACTCAGGAACCCCTGATGCTTCCCTAAATGTCGGTGGATCGGAAGCGGTAGCAATGAATGCATGTGGAAGATCCTGATGTTGTGATCGAGTTCTCCGTGTATCTGAAGGATCCCCAACAAGAGAACCTGCAGAATCAAGTGTCTGTCGAGCCCAACAAGGTCTAGGTGGAGGTGGAGAATGAGGCTCCTCAACTTCAAGTGGACCCTGCGGAGGTGTAACCCTGCGAGTCGGAGTTGAAGGAGTCTCATCATCTGAATCACTAACATCACTATCCACAATGGAGGAAGGTGGAGGAGGTAGAGAGGCTAAGCTAGGAGAGCTTTCCTCAAAGTGAACACTCCTCTCAATGAACACCTCATGTGTCTCTAGATCCATCAATTTGTATGCCTTAACACCCTCAGGATATCCAACAAATATGCAAGGCCAACTCTGTGGTTCCAATGCCTTGCGTTTCTGCAGAGGTATGCGAGCCCATGCTGGACACCCAAAGACTCTGAAATGTCTCACAATCGGTTTCCTACCAGCCCAAGCTTCAAAAGGAGTAATACCTTGCAAAGCTTTGTGAGGAACCCAATTCTTGATGTGTGTGGCACAAGTGATAGCCTCTGCCCAAAAGGCGGGATCAAGAGAATGTGCATGTATCATACAACTAGCCATTTCTTTGAGAGTTATATTCTTGCATTTTGTAACCCCATTCTGCTATGGAGTGTATGCGACAGAATGCTAAAGATCAATCCCCTCAAATGTACAAAAATCCTCAAGTCTCTTGTTCACATATTCCCTTCCATTATCTGTACGAAGAATCTTGACCACTTTCCCTGATTGCTTCTCCACACGAGTCTTGAAGTCCTAAAATCTGTCAAATACTTCACTCTTATGAATGAGAAAGTAGACCCAAGTGAAGTGTGAGTAGTCATCAATGAAGGTGAGAACATAGCGGGCCTTACTAAATGAAGGTGCTGGCAATGGACCTGCTACATCGTTGTGAACAAGTTGAAGAACTTCCAAAGCTCTCCAATCTTTCCCCTTATCAAACTTCTCTTCAGGATGCTTTCCCATGGAACAACCTAAACATACACCCTCTGAAAAACTGATTCGAGGTAGACCTGTGACCATGTCTTTAGTTCTTAGCTGCTGAAGATAGCGGTAGTTGAGGTGACCAAACCGTTCATGCCATAGCTTACTTTCTGAATTTGAATGAGTAAGCAAGGCCCTAGAAGGTGAACATGGCACAAAGTGGGAGAATGAATAAAGCCTTGAGTTTTCATTGACTTGTCCCACTACTACCAAGGCATCATCATCAAGTTCCTTTACCACAACTGAATCTGGTGTAAACTCAACCTTTTTCCCATTCCCATAGTGAGTGATTTGGTAGATGGAGAGAAGGTTGGTAGACAAGTTAGGAACATAGAGAACATTCTCAAATGTTCCATCATCCATGTCAACTGAACCTTTCCCTTCAACCTCTACTTGTGTATCATCACCTATGTAAATGTGAGGTACCTTAGATGGCTCCAATGAAGAAAACTGCTCCTTTGTAGAACCCATGTGATATGAGGCACCCGAGTCAAGTATCCATTGCTATGAAGAACCTGTTGTAGCCACAAATGCTTGCCTTTTTCCCTTAGTTTGTGAGGAAGAAGAAGGAGATGAATCCTTCTTTGTGTAGGCGGATGGCAAGTTGATGTTGTTTTTCTTAAGAAGATTGGTTAACTCATCAACTTACTTTGCATGGCATCGATGCTCATCATGACCATACTTCTTTCAATATGCACAAGTTGGTTTATCCTTCTTAGGTGGTGTCCCCTTCTTGGAAGAGGATGAAAAATTGCCTTGTGATGGAGAGGATGATTTCCCTTTTTCCTGGTGTGGCTTAGACTTAGAGTGCTTCTTCTTCTTGTTGGAATCTTTGCCTTGACTTCCTTGATTCCCTTGATTAGCCACCAAAGCCTTGGACTTTGAAGACTTGAGAAACCCCATGTTCAACAACTTAGATTGTTCCAATATCAACATTTCTATGAAAGCATCAAATGAAGGCATAACATAAGAACTCCCCACTATCAAACGATGAGTTTGGAAGCTAGACACAAATGCTACATATTCTGGTGCAAGCCTATCCAACAAGTTGAATATCAATTGAGCATCCTTTTTGTCAATTCCACAATCCTTAAGCTTTGCTCTTAGCTCATTTGCTTTGGTGACATAATCTTGGATTGTATCAAAACTCTTGGGATCCAAGTTGGTGAGCTCATTATCAAACTGATAACCTTTAATTTCATCAACTTGACCATACAATTTTTGAAACATATCCCAAGCCTCTTTGATTGTTTTACACTTCTCAATGTGAAAAATGAGGTCATCTAATACATACTTGTGTAAAGTTCCAAGAGCCATGCAATTCTTTGTGAGCCATTCTAATTGAGCATTTGGATCAGCCTTAGGATCAGGTGGTGCTATTAGTGTTCCATCTATGTAATGTGTGAGACCCTTTTCCATTAATTTACTCCATACTTTAATTTTCCATGATGCATAATTATGTGGAGTTAAAGGTGGAAATTTATTAGGACTCATTGCAACAAAAATGGAAAGAGCACAAAGAGAGGCACAATCACACAAGACACCCCCCCAAATTCACTCAATCAAAGAACCCCCCCAAAATGTGATGATTTTGGCACTTTATAAGTAGTGCGTATACAATGGGCCACTTGCAAAAAATGGCAAAGTGGACTTCTGATTTACAATTTTACAACTGCCTCAATAAGGCCAAAAGAGACTCAAACTGATAATGCAAGAGATCTAACTAAGATCCAAGCAATTTACAAGTACCTAATGGGCCAAATAAGACCAATATCTGAAAGTACAATTTCCACTCAAAATCTCTAAAATCTGATCATAGATTATGAAAGTAGATGAAAAAATATGCACTTTAAAAAAAAACGGCACCTGAAAAGGAGGTCATATGAGCTCAAACGAGGCCTTTGAAGTTGCAGAATTGAGGATTGGACAAGTACCGCTGAGAGAATCCGAAAATTTTGAAAAACCAAAATAGGTCGACTTTATAGTCAAAATTTATGGAAACGGCCTCCCAGATTCAACGGTGATGTCCAAATCGCTATATGATGCCTCCAAAGAATGAAGATCCCCAAATCCGAAAATAGAAGTCTTCCACAATGTCTCCAGAAACCAATCAATGAAGCCCCAATAGTTGTGATACCATGTAGGATTTTACCAAGATCAAGGGCACAATGAAAAGCATAAAAAGAGACAATAGAATGACAAGAACAAACTATATTCTCATCAATATGCAAATGATGAACTGGAATAACCAATACAATGAATAGAGGCCTGCTTATATAGGCAAGGGCATATGTATGTATGAGCACACAAATATGACATGTGGCTCAATGAGAAACAAGGGTAGGTAGGAGAAATAATATAATATTCCACAAGAGGTGGATGACCCACTGAATGTGGAGTGTAACAGCAAAATAAGACCACAAAAGGTGGAATTTCTCCTACAAGCTCTATCCCTATGTGCACACTTCCCTAAGTGTCTCAAATCCAAACTACAACGAGATGCATTATCCTAAGTTAACTTAAGTAAGTGTAATAATATCCAAAATGAATATTTATTTACACCAACAAAAACCCCCAAAAGAGGGCTAATTCCTTGTAGCCTGTTTTATGCCTAAAATTTGGTGTTTTGTCAAATCAGGTACACAAATGAAGGTTGTAAAGCCTAAAGCCCATCAAATCCAGTTGAAACAAGTTAATCTTGCATGCATTTAACACATTTGGTGAGTTAGACTCCATAAGTTGGTTTGTAGCACTTATGAAGGATTATTACGCTCCAAACCATAGAAGACCAAAGACACCCATGGGGGTAAAACTTGACACAAACTTATAATTCATCAAGAGGAGACCTTATGTAGTGAAAGAATAGGTCAGGGATAGCGGAAATGAGTTCCAATTGAGAGAGTAAGGTGTTAGACCACAAAGCCTAAAACAATGGATTTGAAGCCCTTGACCAACCAGGGAGTGTTTGACTTAGGGAGGTGGATCAAGGAGAGTTGCTAAGTTGCCTATAAGCTTGTTGCACTCTGATTTTGGTGACTACACTTTGAAACTAGCTAAGGACCTATCACTTGGTAAAAATACAAGCCCAATTTGGGCAACCCCTTGCACTGCCTCCCTATCATAGTGGTATCAGAGCACAGTTACACTTGGGAAGAAGTAGCAATTTGGCAACCATGGTGAGAAATGCAAAGTTAGCTAAGAAAATGGAAGATCATGAAGAAGAAAATAGGTTACTCAGAGTGAAGCTAGACCTCCTAGAGCAGAAATTGGGAGAAGTAGAAGTGAAGGCAGATGAAGCCAGCAATAAGATAGATGGAACAAAAGATAGGGGTAAGCTATTAGCTATAGAGGATGAAATCCCTCTACCAGACCCTGTGATAGAGAATGAACCCTTTTTGAAAGCCTTGAAGGCTATGAGTGGGAGAACACTAGAAGGAGTCCCACTATTCAGTGGTAAAATGGACCTAGAAGTGGTCATGGAGAAGATTGAGGGTCTTGAGAACCATTTTGAATGTGATGGTGTGACAGAGGCCCAAAAAGTGAAGGTGGCTAAGTCTAGGTTGAGAGGAGTTGCCTTAACATGGTGGAAGTTCATTTAGGATGAACGTGAGAAAGAGGGCAAAAAGCCCATAGCAACTTGGAAGGGAATGTTGTCCAAGATCAGAGAGACTTACATTCCTGAGGACTATGAAATACAACTTCATAGGAAAAGGCAAAACCTTAGGCAAAAAGAGTTAGATCTCAGTAGTTACACCGAGGAGTTCCAGAAGCTATGCCTTAGGTCAAAGATCCAAGAGGATGAAAATGTCAAGGTTGCTAGGTATCTCAATGGATTGAGATGGAACATTCAGAAAGAGTTAAGTTTGGTGTGTCCTACAACAATCCAGAAGTGCTATCAACTTGCACTCAAGGTGGAGGAAAGGAGTAGGAAGAAGCAAGAGCAGCATAACAGAGGTAGAGGCCATAGAGGCAGTTTTGGGGGAAGACACACAGATCAAAGGTCCCAGGGAGAATCTAAGCTTATAGAGCAAAGCGGGGATTCTCAGAGAAATCCCAACTATAGGGGTAGGGGATCAAGCAACCCAGGAAGGGGTAGATCTAGTGGACCAGGTAGAGGGTCTTACTTCTCCACTATGAAATGCTATAACTATCAAAAATTGGGTCATCCTACTTATAGGTGTCCAGAAAAGCCTAGTTCTTTCCATGGAGGTGAAAAGAGAGTGAACTATGTTCAGGAGGAAGGAAGTAGTACAAGAACTCCAGCAATGAACCTAGCACTCAAAGATGGTGAGAGTCTAATTATGAGGAGAGTATTGATGCAAGAACATCACAAGTGTGAAGTGTCTCAGAGAAGAGCATTGTTCAGGATCAAGTGCAAAATCTTGGGCAAGGTATGTAAGGTGGTTATAGATTCAGGTTCCATAGATAACATCATCTCAGAGGAGGCAGTTAGCAAATTGAATCTACCTAGAATGAGGCACAGTGAACCCTACAAGGTAACCTGGTTAAACAAGGGGCAACATGTCCTAGTTAATGAACAAGCATGGATAGACTTCAACATAGGTGAATACAAGGATAGGATACTATGTGACATCCTTCCTATGGATGCTTGCCATCTACTATTGGGTAGACCTTGGCAATTTGATAGAAAGGCACACCATGATGGTGAAAAAAACACATATTCCTTTCAAAAGAATGGCATTGCCTACAAAATACAGTCCCTTAGTGAAGAGATAGAGAACATCAAACCACTGACACCTAAAGTATTATTAGTCAATGAAAGAGAGTTCATCCAAACCATGAAAGAGGGAGATGGGATTGGTTATGCACTTGTAGTGAAACCTAAGGAGGAGAAGAAAGAAAAACAAGTTGAAATCCCACAAGATGTGCAAAAAATTCTTGATAACTTTAAGGACATCATCAGTGATGGACAACCAGCAACATTACCTCTTCCTAGAGCCATTAGTCATCAGATAGAATTTATACCAGGAGCTTCTTTGCAAAAAAAAAGCAACCTATAAGATGACTCTTGAACATAACAAAGAGGTAGCTAGGCAGATTCAAAAGTTGTTGGATCAAGGATTAATAAGAAAGAGTATAAGTCCTTGTGCTGTACCCACTATGTTAGCACCTACGAAAGGGGGAACATGGAGACTATGCACAGACTCTAGAGCTATAAACAAAATCACAATAAGGTACAGATTGTTAGGCCCAATATGGAAAGCTAATGTACTGAGAGGGGAGGGGTGAATCAGTACATCAAATCCTTTTATCAACAATATCTTTACTGTTATGCATAAACCAAAAACTGCTGTAACATAACATAAAGCTAAAACAAATAAGTAACAATCATACATGATTCACTCCATAACACATATATTTTGGTTACGTAGAAACTCTTGGTTAGAGAGAAAAACTGCGATGGGGATGGCACCCACAACTTCACTACTACAATAATAAAGAGTGCTCGGTTAGAGCTACATATTTAGCTATTTCTGATAGCTTACCCTGTTAGGAGTAACAAGATCTGTTAGATCTACCTTGCTAAAGGATTTTACAACACTTTATATAAATGTTGCACCTGGTTAGAGGCTCTACAATTTATAGACTTGATTAGAGTCTTTTACCCTGTTAAAGGTTTCTCTTACAACTTCAAAATATTACAATAAGACTTTACAAATATCTACAACTTTACATCTAAAATGTTGTAGAAGATTCTATGTGCTCAAAATAAGATTACCTTGCCTATAGCATACCTCGATAACTCATAAAGTAACTTGATAAACCCTTATGTTTACTCTATTCTTTGACTGTTCTCTAAAAACCTTCTCAATGACCTCTGTGTCTCTGTAACAATCATAATACTCTATGATTTCTCATGTATCACATAAGTCTTGCTTCATACACATATGCACACACATTTCTCTCCTTCACACATTTTTCTAACCCTAAATTCATGCTATATAAATAGATTTCTTATGTCGGTGATCTGATTCATTGCTTCGATCTTACAAGCATGATTTCTTGAATGAATAACCATGCAAAATATTTCATTGGTTAGATGACCTCAAGATTATACAAAATCTAGATGTGCAATTTCCAATGTGATAACGGTTCTATGTGCCTTGATCTTGTAACACATTTTCATATGTGTGTCCAGGTTCAATGAATCTGGTAACATGTTTCACTCGGTGTATTATCTTTACTGCTCGGTAGACATGAAATAACACTCGATAGACAGTTCGGTGTATACTGGGCTTTGTGACTGTTTTCCTTTTGTAACCTACTAGACTGTTCATACCGACTAAATATTTTGGTAGTAGTAACCGACTAGAGTATATAGAATGACTTTGGATATAAAGCTAATGGCAATTTGATAAGTAGTAACAATCTCCCCTTTTAACATTAGTTGAGATGTTTGACAAAACTACTTTCAAAGTCATTACTCAAAAATCTATATACTTTACAAAATTTGACTAAACATACAATATATACATTAGTCAATGAAATAGTATAATCAAATATACTCCCCTTGTCAATATGCTATAAAAAACTCTGATTGTGTGTGCTCAATGATCAATACTCTCTAATCACTGTTCTTTCCTCTATTCACTACTCGGTTCACTGCTCTTGGATACTCTACTTATTCTACTCATTCTCTGCTCGGTATACTCCCCCTATATACTACACTCTGGTTGTTTTGATACTTTGAATACTATACACTCCCCCTGTGTACTTTGATGCTATATATACTCTGATGATATACTCCCCCTTTTTGATAAACATCAACATTTAGTTACCATTTGGAGGTGGAAACTGATCAAAAATGGATTTGTACTTTGTCTTCGCTTCGGTGAGAGCGACAGAGAGTGCATCCTTTACACTATCCATTAAAGAATTATGTGCATTAATATCAGCCAATAATGAAATTAAGCCATCTAAGGTGCTTCCCTCTTGTGTAGTAGAGAGGTAAGTGGCTCGGTTGAGTTGTTCTTGAACGGATGAAAGATGAGGAAGGAATAATGTTTGAAGTGTCATTATGTCCATCTTGATCTTGTGTTCTTCATTCCTTAGTTCCAATTGTTGAGCCATGAGCTATTGTAGCTTAGTATAAAAATTCTGAACTGAATTGGGCTCGGGGGTCAACTTATTTGAGAGATCGGCGATCTCTTTCTCAATTGCTTCTGTTTTATTCTTAATGTCCTTAATGAATAAAGAAAATGTGCAGAGTTTCTGAAGTAATGAAAGAATGTGCTTGAGTTGAGGGGACAACTCTGCAATAAATTTGACAAGTTTTACCTTGCCAACAACAATGAATTTCTATACTTCCTCTATCATTTTAGCAGTTAGCTCCTTGTCTTTTAGTTTGCTCAAGTATTCAGATGCATCAATCTGATTTAGGAGTTCATCCAATTGAATATGGATGGCTACATCTGTTGATACTGTAGCTGAAGGTAGCATATCTGATAGTAAGGTTTTTACCTTCTGAAGTACTTTATTCTTCTTTTGTATGGCCAGTTGCTTCTCCTATTCGGCCTTTTCTTTTCACAGTTCACCAAATTTAGTGAGTTCTTTCCCTTTCAATTTGGAGATGTCTACATTGGGCAACACTATCAGTTTCGATAAATCTATTTTGAAACTATGCTTTTTCAACTTCTTTTCTTTACCTTTCATTGGGTGAACCACTAAAATAGCTTGAGAGGCTTGAGGACCCTCGGTAGGTTGCTCGGTAGAGACAACACTTTGGTTGGTTTCTTTAGCCTCGGTAGTGTCCTTCGGTGTCTCGGTGCTTGGTGTCTTAGCTGTAACATTTTCTATGCTAGAAGGTGCTTGAGAGGTTTGTTCTTGTGAAGTACCTTCTTCTGTAGACTTTTGACCTTTGGTGCCTTCATCTGTATCCTGAGGAGCTTCAGTTGTAGCAGGTTGATTGATTGGTGGGTAAGGCTGAAGTTGTTCCAAAACAGATTCACTGGAGACAAGTTTTGCATAAGCATTTCCTTCTATCATTTCTTGTTCAGGTGCCTCTGCATCCATGATATCTTCATCTATTTGAATGGTGTAAGCAGGGTCTTGCTCAGTGACATCAGGCTATTGGTCGGTGACATTGACTATTTCCATTGTAGATTGTTCACTAGCATTCTTTCTTCAAAATATGTCCTGCCATTGCTCTTTTGTTTCCTTCTCCACTTCTATATACAGGCCATTCATCAATTTCAAGGCCTTTTGTTTTACTGTAAATCGTGTTTGGCTGTTTGTCAGATGTTCTTTTATTTCATCAGCCAACATATCAGGAAAGAGATGCACCAGACTTATTTCTCTGATTTGTTTCTCCGAGTCTAGGGCATATTGCCATCTGGTTTCAATATGTGCATATAATTCCTTAGGAATAGAATTACATACTTCTAATGGGACCACTCAGAATTTTAGAAGTGTGCAAATGATAGCTTCTTCAATTTGCCTCTTTTCATCAGCAAATTTAGATTCATATTTGACAAATCTGAATCCACCAAATCCACCATATTCCTTCAGATTATTACAAAAAATTTCTACACTATGTACATCTACCTTCTTGCTTTTCACAATCTGAAATTTACTTGCATCTTCAGATTCGGTATCACTCGACTCTTTTGGCAAAATGAGTCTCCGAGTAGATTTCTTGTAAGTTCTAGTTACCTTAGGAATGGCAACAATCTTTTGTTTCTTACTCAGTGATGCAGTAGATGCCCTTGTGTTAGGTCTCTTTGTTGGAGGAGTCGGTAGGGCCATTGAAGTGTCATGTTTCTTTCTCTTCAACACTTTTCCCTTAGGAAATTCGGTGTTAAGTGTTATGGCTACTTCTTGGGTTTCTGTCTCCTCTTCAGTGATGGCTAGAATTCCTTTGACAGGTGTGGAGGAAGACTCTTCTCTGAATTTCTCAGTTGATGCCTTCCTTGTAGATTTGGGTACTACGATGCTCATCTTTACTTTTTCTTTCACCTCTTCATAGGTTCCATACCTCAGCTCAGTAGTATGCCTTGGTAGTGTTAGAAATGCATCGATTTGTTGTTGTGTGATATCAAAATCAATCTCATAACCCATAGGTGACAAAGATTGAATCCTTGGTTCCACAACATTCACATAATAGTAATCGGTGTCGACTTCAAAACATATTTCATCTTTGTATTTTTCTACTAGCTGGGGTGGAATCCGGTATCTGTTATGCATTTTCTCTTGGAACTTGCTGAAGTAATCATCCATTATATCATTAAAGTTATCACCTAACTTCTTGATGAGTCATTGATTTGATGGGTGATTGGTCAGTGTAGTTCCCAAACAACTTTACCGACTATTGGAAAAAACTTCTCAAAGTAGAAAAACATACATACAAGTAGTGATCCAAATTTTAGAGTATTTGTCGAGTTGTTCTTCTTTAGCTTCTTGATTGTGTTCAGATTTTCAAATAAGTTCTTCAACAATACTTCACACAAGTCAATTTTCATGCCTTTCTTAACAATTTTGTATGCTAAGTCCACTGTTGCATAGGGTACACTATTTTCCCTTGCCGATTGGAAGAAACAATAACCAATTACTCTAATGGCAAATTTGAGTTCAGGATCAGTGACATTGTTCAACTTCAGACCTCTGCAATCAGATTCTACTCCAGTCAAATTGATCAATTCCTTCTATGATATCATTTTTTGTGCTCGGGCATGATCATAGATAGGATAACCAGTGATTAGATGAATGATTTCTTTAGTGATCTTAAACGGTTGCTCTTGTAGCCACATGAAATCATCATGCACTCGGCTTAGTACAAACTTGACCCACTGAGGTTTGAACACATGGGGATAGGTTAGGGCTTCAGTCAATCCCTTGATTTTGATGTGCTCATACTTGCTATCCATTTTACCATCTGTGCACAATTCATCATATGCATCTTTGATCTCAACATGACCGAGTTCTTCAACACGACATTTGTTGAAGAATCTCACATCCTCGACTAACAAAACTCGATCTGGGATGAGTGAAAAGGCAGTTTTGTCATCTGGTTCAGATGCAATTTTGGGAGTGAAAGAGTATTTTAGTGACGGCTTCTCTCCATTCTTGACAACAATGGGGTCTTGGATCTTAGGTGCCATTTTGATTTCAGATAAAAATTGATACAGGAACCTTAGGGTTGAGAACTTAACAAATGGTAGATGCTTCACACTCAGCAGATAATAACAACTTAATGAGTTCGGTAAACCAGCTTAGCAATCCGATGAGATTTGATGTAAATACCTTAGATTTCACTTTGAAGATGGTTTGATCACCTTGGCTCGCTCTGCTTTGCTTCTCGAAAACTTGGTGAATGAAAATGACCTCGAAGAATGCTTTAAGTACATAATAAACCTTATCGGGCTCCGTGCAAGTTAGGTCAAAGACATTAAATGCACTCGGTTCTACTTAACTTTCTTTCCCTTTTTGTGCTTTAACTGAGTAACCAAATTTCCTTCATATACCGACTTGACAGGCTTCCTGAATTCACCGACTTGACAGATTTCCTATAAAGTGCTCCAAAAGACTTTGATAGAATTTCAAACTTACTACTAAATCTTACTATGCAGATTTTGAATTCAGTACATACTAAAATAGGAACCGTTTAAGATTTAACTTTGTGAGAATGCAGTCCCTTCATACCTTTACCGATTAATTTGGAGTGGGAGCACCTAACTTGGTAGGTAAGGTGCTTTCTTTATTTGACACAATTTCCTTCTTTCTCCAAATCATCTTTAATTTCTCTTTTATTTCCTTGGTGTCTTCTCTAGGTTGATCTCTGCAATCTCCAACCAAGTGTCCAACTTTGTGACAATGAAAACATGCCATACCAGGATTTCTCCATGATCTTCAGTTGTTAATTCCAAACCTTATAAACCAGTTGGCACTTATATGTCCATATCTTCTACAACATTCACACCATATTCTTGTATTGTAATCCAATGGTATTGCAGAATATTATCGGTAAGGATCTGTGTGAGTTCGGTAACCTCTAGTATTTTCTCGGTGTGTAGACCACATGTGGTTCTTTTGTTTAAACCAACACTTCTCGGTACTATGTCCATATCTATTGCAGTTTTTACAAAACCCTTTGAATTTTGCCTTCTGATAATTGTTAACAGAATTTGTCCTACATTGATTAGATGTGTGACCATATTTATTGCAATTGTAACAATAACCATTGGTCTTAGTGGCATTCAGTTGCTTACCTTTTCTGATTTGACACATGTTGGCAGTATGACCTTGATTTCCATAGTAGTTGCAAATAGGCTTCTTTCTTTTGATGTTCTTCTTGATTCCAGCTTACTTTGATGATTCTCCTCTCTCAGTAGTGCAGATTCCTTTCTCGATAGAGTCTTTTCCTTTGTAACCGAGTCCTCCTTCTTTGTAGGGTCATCTTGTATTCAGTTGCTCATCCAACATCTTTGATGCTTCATAACTCTTCTTCAGTGTTTCCTTGGATTTCTTCTCTGTTTCAAGTTCATTGCTCAACCTTGATAATTCAAGTTTCAATACTTGATTCTCATCATCTTTCAGATTTGCTTCATGATGTGCATAACCTAGTTGATCTGACAGATTTTGTTGAATCCCAATCAACCTTATGATTTCATCATCCTTATCAGATACTAAAGCTTCAAGTTGTTGTTTCTCTCTTTCTAGATCTCTTACTTTGTCCTCGGTTGTCCTTAATGCATCAAGATTTTCAGTCATCTGTGTGTTGAAATGTTCATGTTCTCTTTTCATTGCTTTTAGTTGATCAGCCAGTGCTTTGTTCTTTTCTTTCAATTGTCCAATCATTTATTCAGTCTCTTCAGACATACTGTTCTCAGATGATGTCTTAATTTATTCCACTAACTCTTGAGAGTCCTGTAAATCATCAAATAATCTTCTTCTCACTTTCAGAGATTTTTGCATTTGCTTTTGCATGTCTGCAATCACTTGATTAGCATGATCCAATTCTTCTTGTAGATACACAATCCTCCGAGATTGTTTGTAGCCTTCCATTGATAAGATCTTTCTCTTTAGGTAGTTAAACCCTTTTCCAAGATTCCAGCTTTGATACCAATTGTTAGGCCCAATATGGAAAGCTAATGTACTAAGAGGGGAGGGGTGAATCAGTACTTCAAATCCTTTTATCAACAATATCTTTACTGTTATGCATAAACCAAAAACTGTTGTAACATAACATAAAGATAAAACAAATAAGTAACAATCATACATGATTTGCTCCATAAGACATATATTTTGGTTATGCAGAAACTCTTGGTTAGAGAGAAAAACTGCAGCGGGGATGGCACCCACAACTTCACTACTGCAATAATAAAGAGTGCTCGGTTAGAGCTACATATTTAGCTATTTCTGTTAGCTTACCCTATTAGGAGTAACAACATCTATTAGATCTACCTTGCTAAAGGATTTTACAACATTTTATATAAATGTTGCACCTGGTTAGAGGCTCTACAATTTATAGACTGGATTAGAGTCTTTTACCCTGTTAAAGGTTTCTCTTACAACTTCAAAATATTACAATAAGACTTTACAAATATCTACAACTTTACATCTAAAATGCTGTAGTAGATTCTATGTGCTCAAAATAAGATTACCTTGCCTATAGCATACCTTGGTAACTCATAAAGTAACTCGGTAAACCCTTCTGTTTACTTTGTTCTTTGACTATTCTCTAAAAACCTTCTCGGTGACCTCTGTGTCTCTATAACAGTCATAATACTCTATGATTTCTCATGTATCACATAAGTCTTACTTCATACACATATGCACACACATTTCTCTCATTCACAAATTTTTCTAACCCTAAATTCATGTTGTATAAATAGATTTCTTATGTCAGTGATCTGATTCATTACTTCGATCTTACAAACATGATTTCTCGAATGAATAACCATGCAAAATATTTCATTGGTTAGATGACCTCAAAATTATACAAAATCTATATGTACAATTTCCAATGCGATAATGGTTCTATGTGCCTCAATCTTGTTCATATGTGTGTCCATGTTCAATAAATCTGGTAACATGTTTCACTTGGTGTATATAACTCGGTGTATTATCTTTACTGCTCGGTAGACATGAAATAACACTCGGTAGATAGCTCGTTGTATACTGGGCTTTGTGACTGTTTTCCTTTTGTAATCGACTAGATTGTTCATACCGACTAAATATTTCAATAGTAGTAACCGACTAGAGTATATTGAATGACTTTGGATATAAATCTAATGGCAATTTGATATAGATTCCCTATTCCCAGGATAGAAGATTTGATGGATTGTTTAGGGGGTGCAAGTTATTTCACAAAAATAGACTTAAAGAGTGGTTACCATCAGATAAGAATAAAAGGGGGTGATGAATGGAAAACTGCTTTCAAAACAAATGAGGGTCTTTATGAATGGTTGGTTATGCCTTTTGGACTCTCTAATGCTCCCAGTACCTTTATGAGGTTAATGAATGAAGTATTGCAAGAATTTCTTGGTAAGTTTGTGGTAGTCTACTTAGATGATATTCTCATTTTTAGTAAGACTAAAGAGGAACATTTGAGACACTTAGCCATTGTTTTGCAAAGATTATCTAATGAGCAGTTAACCATAAATCTTGAGAAATGTGATTTTATGAAGTAAGAGCTAGTCTATCTTGGTTTTGTTGTGTCCAGTGGAGATCTTAAGATGGATCAATCTAAAGTTGCAGCCATAACAAGTTGGCCAACCCCACAATCAGCTAGTGCAGATAGGAGTTTTCATGGTCTAGCCCAGTTTTACAGAAAGTTTATTAGAGGGATCAGTGAAATTTGTGCACCCATGTTAGATACAATAAAGGGTGGTCATAAGGTTAAGTTTCAATGGACAAAAGTAGCCAATAAGGGGTTTGAGTTACTCAAAACTAGAGCTGTTACACAACCAGTGTTAATCCTTCCTAGTTTTGATAAGCTCTTTACTATAGAATGTGATGCCAGTTATCTTGCAGTAGGTGTAGTCTTAAGTCAGGATAATAGACCAGTTTCTCTCTTTAGTGAGAAATTGAATGAAGCAAAGAAAAAGTACTCATCTTATGATTTAGAGTTATATGCATTGGTGCAAGCACTCAGGAAGTGGAGGCATTACTTGCTTCCTAAAGAGTTTGTTGTGTATACAGATAACCAAGCAGCCAGTTTTTTGAATTCTCAGGATAAACTCAACCATAGGCAAGTGAAATGGGTAGAATACCTACAAGAATATACCTTTACTCTTAAGAACAAGAAAGGCCAATGTAACAAAGTAGTTGATGCTTTGAGTAGGAGATTGTTGACTATTAAGGAGATTCAAGTTAAGAGTATTGGTATTGATTGCTTTCAAGATTTGTATCCTAATGATGATGATTTTATTGCTACTTATAAAGTTTGTCATGCTTTTGAGAATCATTTCCATAGTGAGTATGATAACTATACATTGTAGAATGGTTTGTTATTCAGGGGAGGACAACTGTGTATTCCTAAAGGTTCCATGAGAGAAAACCTTATCCAAGAGAAACACAATGGGTGTTTGAGTGGCCATTTTGGTCTCAATAAGACCTTAGTTTTGATTCAATGCTTCTATTGCTGGCCAAAGATGCAAAGAGATGTCAGAAGGTATGTTGAGTAGTGTATGGTATGTTGGAAGGCCAAAGGTAATAGCACTAATGCTGGTTTATATCAGCCACTTCCCATTCCTTCTAGGCCATGGGAGTGCATCAACATGGATTTTGTTGCAGGTTTACCAAAGAAAAAAGTAGGGTATGACAGAAATTTTGTGGTTGTTGACAGATTTAGCAAAATGGCTCACTTTATACCTTGCAAAACTACTAATGATGCTAGTCATATTGCTTTCCTTTTTTTTAAAGAAGTTATCAGGATACATGGTTTTCCATCTAGCATTGTGTCAGATAGAGATGTTAAGTTTTTGGGTCATTGTTGGAAGACTTTGTGGAAGAAATTGGGTACTAACTTGTCTTTTGGCTCAGCTTACCATCCATAGACAGATGACCAAATAGAAGTGGTGAATAGAACATTCGGTAATCTACTCAGATGTCTCACCAAGGAGTATGGACAAAGTTGGGATCAACTCATTCCACAGGCATAATTTGCCTATAATGATAGTGTAAACAGATCCACTAGTAAGAGTCCATTTTAGATTGTTTATGGTATGCATCCAAAAGGTGTTTTTGAGTTACATGATGTGGCTAACTTGCAACATGTTAGTGGGACAACAGAAGATATGGCACAGTCTCTGAAAGAGATCCATGAACAAGTTAAGCAGTCTTTGCAGGACACCTCAGCAAGAGTCGAGGCAAGGGTGGATGCTTCAAAGAGGGATGTCCAATTCTCAGTTGGAGATTTTGTGATGGTGCATCTCAACAGGTCTAGATTGAAAAAGGGAGTTCCTACCAAGTTACAGATGAGAAGAATAGGGCCTTGCAGGATTTTGGCAAAGTATGGTCCTAATGCTTATAAGATTGATTTACCTACTGATGTTTCCTTGTCTCCTATCTTTAATGTTGTAGATTTGGTACCTTTCAAGGGGCAGCCTCCAAAAGAGACTCAGAGAGCTTCAGACATTTCACATTCTCTTTCTGATCTATCTCTCCCCTCTTCTTCTTTTCCCATTCCTGAACAGGTACTTGATTCCAAAATCATCAAGAAGACTAGACAACATAACTACTTTGAACATTTGATCAAGTGGAAGGATCAACCAGCCTCTGAATCCACTTGGATACCTAAAAGTGACTTCCATAAGGTGGGTATTCCTCTCTCTTTTCTGCCCAAAGGAGTCACATGACTTCTTTGTCACCGAGGGGGTATGGTGCAAGAGTACCTAGTTTCATTTCATCACAGGTTTGATAGCAGGTTTGATTTTTATTAGTTTTGAGTTGGAAAGTTTGTCTAAGATGTTTTTGAGTTGTTCTAAGTTGTTTGTATGAGTTTTGAACTCATTGTGTGGTCATGTTTCCTGTTTTCATCTTTTTGCTCAAAGTTGCCAGTTTGGAGTTGCCTGGCAAAATGTTGTAAAAAGCGAGTTTTCAATATGTTTTTGTTTTGAAAAGTTTTTAGACATTCTTTGTGTTTGGTTTTAGGTGTGAGTAGTGTTCTTAGGTGATTGGTAGTCTTTGAGATCAACCTTGCATCATCTAGGCATTAAAAGTTGCCATTTTAGACATGAAAATGTCAAATTTGAGTGCTCTTGGAAATGTACCTGTCCGTATAGGAAGATAATTGACATGTAGAGGTATTTATTCTCTTGCTTTAACCATTTTAAGGGTTGATCATTTGGAGATATCAAGTATTTTGGAAGTTTGCACTAATTTTACCTTGTTTTTCTCTATGTTTTAGCTCCATGTGAGCAGCAATCCGTAGACCTGCTATACGTGGCCATACTATTTTTACATTTTCAGATTCTCTTATGTTTCCTAAAACTTTTCCCTTTGGTGGCATCAAATTTCATTAAGTTTTGAGTTTTAAGCAAAATTATTTGGTTTTGACAGTTTCACTACCTTGTCTAGGAATTTGGCAAGGATACTTGACCAACTTGGCTTCTTGAAGTCCTAAATGCTCATGGCTTCCCAAGAACTATTTGGTCAACTTGTAAGATATGTAAATACATGCTTTGATTTCAAAAATGCAGGTGCAAGAAGTTTTGTGGCCATGGAGCCCTAGGCAAGTGTGCCATTTGGCTAGGGTCTTTGAAGAAGTTTGATGCTTTGCTCTTCTATAGCAAATGCATTCATCAAGTGGACAGACTTGTCTTGATTTCAAGTTGTATGTGAAATAAAAGAGGCTTTCTAATCCATGATAAAGATTGTGGCATTTTTTAGTTTGGGAAAATTGTGTAAAAAACAGTGAGTCACTGTTTTGGTGTTGGTTCCCACTCATTTGCTCACTCTCCACCATATGTTGGTGCTTTTAAAACCTTGTATCTTATTTTATTTGCATGTAAACAAGAACAAAGAGTGGTATTTGACCCTACCCATGGGTTTTGAGTTTTCCAAGATCAATTAATGATCCTTTAGGCAAAGTTGTAATGCCCAGTTGACAGCAATAGTCAATTATGACTGATTTTTGCATTTTTGTTGAAGTTGTTTATGTAATATTCCTTTTCCAAATATAAATTATGAAGGAAAACAAATATTAAAAGGTAGAGAATTGATTAAAATCACCAAACAAACCTTTGAAAATGAGTTTTGACAGTGGTAAATGGAGGTTAAAGTGAAAATGCAGTGAAAGTGGCAAAGTGCAGTGATAATAAGCTTTGACAGTGAATGATTCCTTGTTTTTGTAATTGCCTAATGCATTTTTGTGTAGGGATAATGTGATTCTCCTTTATCACTAATTTTAGACAAGATGAGATGTTTTGAATGTAATTGGTACTTGTGCAATGATGTGTTTGTGGAAAGCAAGAAAGGAAAAAGTTGTAAATGTTGCTCACTCCTTATGAGCATTTTTTGTAAAACCTTGTTCTCTAGCCTTTGAAGGTGTAAAACTATTTTATTTTTGCCTAATTAGTATGTGGCATGGTATAACTAAGGTTGCTTGTTTCATATTGAAGGTTTCTAGCTTGTAAGTTGATTCTTGCCATCAAAACCCTTGCAAACCATTCTTTTTACACCCATTTTTGGGACAGTCATAGAGGAGGCCTAATGGACCCTAAGACTTAGAAAATCTTCAAGAAATTCCAAAAGGGTATCTGAATATAAGGTTCTTTTTGTCTAGAATTCCATCGTTGGAGCAGGGTGAGCACAAAACCCCAAAAAGAGGGCTAATTCTTTGTAGCCCATTTTAGGCTTAAAATTTGGTGTTTTATCAAATCGGGTACACAAAGGAAGGTTGTAAAGCCTAAAATGCATCAAATCCAATTCAAATAAGTTAATATTGCATGCATTTAACACATTTGATGAGTTAGACTCCATAAGTTGGTTTGTAGCACTTATGAAGGATTATTACGCTCCAAACCATAGAAGACCAAAGACACCCATGGGGGTAAAACTTGACACAAACTTATAATTCATCAAGAGGAGACCTTGTACAGTGAGAGAATAGGTAAGGGATAGAGGAAATGAGTTTCAATTGAGACAGTAAGGTGTTAGACCACAAAGCCTAAAACAATGGAGTTGAAGCCCTTGAGCAACCAGGGAGTGTTTGACTTAGGGAGGTGGATCAAGGAGAGTTGCTAAGTTTCCTATAAGCTTTTTGCACTCTGATTTTGGTGACTACACTTTGAAACTAGCTAAGGACCTATCACTTGGTAAAAATACAAGCCCAATTTGGGCAACCCCCTTGCCCTATCTCCCTATCACCAATGCATCTACATACAAATTTGAATTGATGAGTTTCTCATAAAATTTCCTTGTGTGATCCATAGATGTGCCTGTTGCAAGAATTAAATAAGAAATCACTATTTTGGTTTTGAATTCAGATATGGCAATGGCTTGACAACATGTGTCTCTCTGATGTATACTTCCTTTTGGCACCACCTATAGAACCCTTCTTTTATTTTCGTACTTTACTCTTCTTTATCGGGATATCCTTAGCTGATAAATTATCTTCTCTTGTATCGGTGTAAGTCAACCCAATACTCCCATTGGGCATTGAATTAGATTATTAGATGTCATAGCGATGAGCATTGTTTCTTTGATGACTTTCTCCTTTGGCACATCTCTTCCCGTTGTAGTCATTTCCATCATCATAGGTCTTCCTGATAACATCCTCATTCCACTTAATTGGCTAGCTCTTCCATTTGGTATAGGGATAGCTTGGAATGAATTACAGCGATAGGAAAATCTTTCTAGATGAAGTATGTTCCATCAATACATGCTTTATTGATGTCTTTTTCAGGCATCGAGGTAACTCAACATAAAACATCCCAATCCCTTTGGTTATGTCGATGACCTTCTTTTCTCTATAACCTTTGCCAATGGATTTTATTTGTTTCCTTTATCGGTATATGATACCCTCATCAAATGTTGGTCATTTTTGTTGAAGTGTTCTTATTGGGATAACTTAACCTAATAATGCAATTTTCAATTATTTGCATCTTTTACTTCTTCTTAGGAATATGAATATTAATAATCTTCTCAATGGACTCAATATAAACTAAACAAAACCTCTAACATACATAGGAGCTCTTCTTTTTCTCATTATGTTCCCTGAGATGCTTTTGGAATATACATTTTGCCAAGACTTATCAAAGTGAAAGCTCATCCATGTCAACCATCGCATAAAACCTATCAGTAACTATTGTTTTAAGAGAAAGTGTTCAATGTATAAAATCAAAAGAAAAAATATAAGAGAATAGCATTTTTAAGAGCATAATTAATTTGAAAAATTATGTGCTATCAGATCTTACCAAAGTGCTTTGACATTGTTGTAATTAAATTTCTGCTCTTGTGATCTATCAATGATTCTTATTCATGATGTTATTGTGTTGAATGTTCAATGGTTTTGGTTTTTTTTGCAATTTTCTTATGTTTAAGTATTTCAATTTGGTATATTAAATAATGAAACATCATTTCATAACTAACATTTCAAGTTCTTTATAACTAGTTCTAAGAAGACTTACATACTTGTGACATCATTTTGCTTAGTTTGTGAAGGTTATAGATCGAAGTTTTGTAATCTGAGTATGGAATGTGAGTCAATGAAAAAGACTCAGTAAGGGCCCTTTCTATCCCTTGATACTTCTCTAAATTTTGAATCCTCCAAGTGTATCAAAGAATTTCACATGAAAGAAAATTCCAGAACTGATTAGTGTCTTTTTTAAGTCCTTTAATAAAACCAGATACAACATCAAGTATGCTAATACGCCAAGGAATAATAAACCCAAAAAAATTCCAAACCTCCTTAGCTATAGAGTAGTCAAAGAAAATATGTCTAACTGTCACTTTAACCTTGCAAATATTACACAAATTATCATTAGAATGTTTAGATCTGATAGGTAACTTATCAAGTAGAAGCAACCATTTAAAAGATTTCTTTTTAGGAGAAACAAGAGAGTTCCAAATATTCGTAAACAACTTGCCCCATTGAGTAGGGGATGAATTAGAATACCAAACAGTATTGACATGATTAAAAATACTCTCATTATACATCAAAGAATTATAAATAGAAATAGATTTAACATCACATCTTTTGGGTAATTGCAAGGAGATCATACAATTTTAAGCATTTGCCCCCTTGATTTTTGGTAAATTTGTAGTTTATAAATGTGGACTATGCCTGACGTGGGATGAAATTGTTTACTTATTTTTCAAGGAACTGGGGTTCTGCTTATTTTTTCATTTTGTCCAATATCATGGCATCTACCTTAGGAGGACTTGAATCAAATAAATTGGGAAAGTGAAAAGACCCTTTATTCAAATTGAAAATTTAGTTAGCAATTACATACTAGATATAAAAGAAACACCACATGACAAGGGCATAATGCAAGTGATTTACCTTGTGGAAAAATGAATTAGGAAAAAACTCTAATAAATAATCTATTATCATCAATATACTAGTAAGATCCCCTCTAGGAAGAAACTCTTGACACCATATAAAATTCAAACATGTCCTCATTTCTCCAAGTAATTTTGTCTTACTTGTAACATAGTAAATTACTGTAAAGCGGAAAAATCGTGATCGAACCCTAGTTGCTCTCCCCTCTTCCAACTCCGAGGAGAGAGAAGGGAGGTTCGCTAGGATTCGATGGTTTTCACTTAGGGGGGAGACTTTACATTCAAAAGAGGGGTTGAAACCCACAAGATCCAATCCCATGCAATGCAAGATTGGATGCTAAATGAGTTTCAAGGGTTAAGACAACAAGGCTACCCTCTTTTGTAAAGAATGTGCATAAGAGAATTAAGCTAGGAATGCATAGAAAGTGACAAAGATTCACTTATAAACTGAGATAGGAATACAGTATGAAGCTGCGGACCTGGAATTAGCAGTAAAATGTCGATACGGCACTGTCCTGCAAATTTGAGCAAAAGTTGTTGGGACGATGGTGCCCGGCGCCACGGTCCTCCGAAAAATCCGCGAAATGAAGGGGGATCTATTCGTCTCTGCACAAGGATTCCAGATCTTCAATCTCAGCCACGTACCTGCAACCTACACATAGAAAAGCAAAGATGATTGGGGGGTTAGGGATTAGGGGTTTGCCTTTAGGTCAAACCCCGGTTTTGGAATTAACCAAGAAATGAGCAAGAGCTGTAAATGTAAATGACTATAAAACAAGTACTAATACCTTATTCTAAGGATGTTTGTATCCTTATGTGCGAAGGTTTAGATGTTGTATGTTGTAGTAGTATGTGATCTCCTCTTCAATGGTTGAATCCTTGTCTTGAATGCAACACTTAGCCTTGAATGGAGACTTAGAAGGAATGCTTGAATGCTTGAATGCTTGAGTATAGTTTCCACGCTTTGTACACATATCCTCTTCCTCATATCAAATGAGAGAGAAAAATGTAGTGTATATACTTGTCAATTAGGGCCGATAGACTGATTTTCCCGACCTTAGGCCAACCAGGAAAGTTAATTTCCAAATTGCAAACAAAAAGACCCGAGACCCCTTAGGAGACCGGGCCCAAAATAGGACCCAGGGACCAGGGCGCTGGGCGCCATGGTCCTGGGGACCAGGGTGCTGGGCACCATGGTCCTGAGGGACCAGGGCGCTGGGCGCTCTGGTCCCACCTCCCGGGACAGCAGGGTGCAAGGAGGTTCAGGCCAGGGTGCTTGAAAAATGCAGTTTTTGGTGTCGTGAGCAAGTTTCGGGGTCTCCATTCAGGTTGCGTGTTGCGTCGCCATTGTGAAGACTGAAATGCAGTCGAAATTGCAAGTGTCACAATTTTAGGACACTACATTTAGCCCCCACTTTAGCGGGAGTATGTATGCTCATACTTCCGGTAAAGTACAAGGAACAATCATTGAAAGACTTTCACCACGTCAAGGAGGCAAGATACACCAAGCTCCCAGTGGACTAAGGATCTTATGACTTCGATTGGGTGTTTAGGTTGTGGTCTCTTAGGCTGAATAATAGGAGAAGAAGAAGGTCTCTTCTCTCTATAAAAGGAAGGAGGAGGAACTGCTCCATATAAAGGAGGAATTTTTGGTTTAGGAAGGAGACCAAGTCCATCATGACGAGGAGGTATAGGTCTACTTGTAGGAAGTTTATTAGATATAGACATAGTCACATCCATAGGGATGGGTTGGGAATCTTCTTGAGGAAAGACATTAGTTTTATCTTTCAAAGGAAGAACTTCCTTCTCAAGAATGATAGGAATGTCAAGTTTAGGTGTTCTAGGTTCACTTAAAGATAGGATCATATCTGTTTTCCACTTTTGATAAGATTTGAAAAGATGATCACTTCACGGAGGAAGGGATTGAAATTGTTTAGGCCAAAAGTAATCAAGAGGAACACTAGAGGTTCTTTCAGCTGGTTTAAAGAGGCTATGATTGACAGTAACAACTTCACCATTATGGGGAAATTTCAAACACTTATGAATAGGAGAAGCAATAGCTTTCATGGAAGATAGCCAAGGATAGCCAAGCTTCACACGAAATTGTTCGGAAGATGGAATAATAGCAAAGTTCACATCAAGGGATTTGTTATAGACCTCAATAGGAAATGTAATAGAACCAATTGTAGGATAAGAAAATGCATCAAATAGTTTCACAATCACATCTGTTTTGTCATAAATCACTTGATTCAATTGCAAAGTAAAAAGAAATTCTTTAGTAATAACATTAACCATGCACGAAGGATCAATAAGCACTCCACGACAAGGTGTATTCTTGACTTTTGCAACTATGTATAAAGGACCATCAGGTGCCCTAATGGTTTCATTGGAATCAAATGTGATGGAAGGTTCTTTAGGGTTTTCTTGCTGCTCTACAAAGTTAATCACATTTGGAGTCATAGACACAAGACCATCAGATGAAAGAGAGGAATCATTAGTCTCAATCACATTAGAGGTATGAGAAGGTAATGGATCAGTGAAAATCTGAAGATTTTGATTAGGAGGAGCTACAGATGTATTGCCTTTATCATTCACTCCAGAAACAGAGATAGTATTATTATCAATCAAATCTTGAATTTTACCCTTTAAAGAAAAACATTTTTCAGTATCATGCCCAGGCTGACGATGAAATTGACAAAAGGCTTTGTTATCAAAATAAGGTGAAGTAATCTTTGCAGGATCAATTTGTCTTATAGGAGGAAGAGTAAGCACATTTTGTTCCAATAATTTATTCATAATACTATGCAATGATTCATTCAAAGGAGTATACTTTCTTTCTTTCTTGAAAAATTTAGAAATAGGAGGCACACCTGATGCTGCATTCACATTGTTGTTGATGATGTTTTCATTGAATTTGATGGAATCTCTGTTCGGTTTAAACTTCCCAAATGGTTGTTGACTGCTATCACCCTTATCACTCGGAGCCATAGGATGTGATTGTTCCATTTGACTCACAGTCAGTTGATAATTGTGAAGAGTTGCACACAACTGTTGGAAAGAAGTAAACTTAGAAAACAGAAGTTTGTCTCGAATATCTTTTTGTAAATTAGAAATAAATATTCTTTGAATATCATTGTCAGGCACTGGAAAAGAAATTTGAGCATACAAATTCTTATATCTACCAATGAAATTAGTCACTTTTTCTTTAACACCTTGTTTACAGTGCATTAAATCAATCAAAGTAACTTTAGGACTTATATTGTTTTGAAATTGTTGAATGAAAGCATTTGCAAGTTGTTCGAAAGAAGTAATAGAATAGGAAGGCAACGAGCAATACCATTGTAGGGCTTTGTCTCTTAATGTTCTAGTGAATAGTTTTGCCAGCAACCTTTGGTCATAAGCAAAATCAGTACAAATTGTTTGAAAAGTCTTAACATGTGTTAGAGGATCTCCTTTACCATTATAAAGCTCCAAATGCGGGATTTCAACATGTTTAGGAGGGATAGCTCAAACAATGTCAAGAGAAAGTGGGCTCGCAACATCAAATGTGGGCACACTAAACTTAGATTGATTCATAGAGGCAATTTGTTGCTGTAAAGAAGAGACAGTTTGTGCAAGATTGTTAATGGTCGCTTCAGTCGAAGGGTTCATATTAGATGTGTTAGATTGAGATGGAGGTGTTATGTTATTGAAAGAAGGTAAAGAGTAAGGTGGTGGGACCCTATGATAATTAGTCATAGGAGATGATTGGACAGGAGGAACACTACAAGGAGGAATGGAATGATTAAATGAATTGCCCCCTTGCATCATGTTCATTTGTGAAGATGTAATAGGAACACTCATTGAAGGAGTGAATGAAGAAGTCGGATTGAATGAAGGAAGAGGGTTAATTGAAAAGGAAGGATTGCCCCCATGACTAGTGATCACAGGAGGAATGTCTTGTGTAGAAGTAGCCATTATGTTTGATGTAAAGGTAGGTATGCTAGCAATAGAAGTCATCAAAGGAATAGAATGATTGACTTGTGTAGGAGGTTGTGTATAACCTAAAGTTTCGGCACAACTCTTCATAGGCATCACGTTCGAATTCACAATGTGTGAAATACCACGCAAAATATCAATTCCATTCTTATCACTTTGAAGCATACGTTTTAGACCCTCAATTAAAGGAAGAGCTTGACTATCAGGGTATTCTTGAGACATCCATTGTCGAAAATCGTCAAATTGGTTATCCAATTTCGAAAGTTGTTCTTCAGAAACCTCATGGAGAGCTTCTTCATCATTAGGAGGATTAGAGGAATTACCCATGTCCTCGTTAAAAAGGCTATTCAAATTAGGTTCCATCTCCTCAGTAGTTAAACCTTGGAAAGACTTAATTCTACAGCTTCGTCTAATGGGAATAGTGTAAGTAGGGCTTATTGTTGTAAAACTCATGCACTAGAGAAAGAGAGAAAATTTTGATTTTAGAGGTAGCAATTTTCAGTAAAATCAGCCAATCTTCTGGATTTAAGCTATTAAATGCAATCACAACAGTCTCCCGAAATTTCAGAAAAAATGTTCGGGACCGTGGCGCTCGGAGTGCAACACGGTCCTTGCAACTTTTTTCGAAATTTGCAGGGATGAAAGGTATGATGATTTTAAAGCCAATCTGAAAAAATTGAGTGATTTTACGATCTGTAGATAGGCCAAATTAAAGTTGCAATCTCAAAATTGAACCCTACCCAGATTGTCGAAAAATGCAAAATTTGAATTTTATGATTTTAGAGGGAATGTCAAAAGCAATGCAAGCTTTGAAATTTAAAAATTGACTCAATTTCACACAAAATTCAATTTTGAAAGCGGAAATCAAAGTTGTTGTAATTAAGCACTTAATTTCAAAAGTCACAAAATGCAAGAATTTGAATAAACCACTGAAATTTTTAATGAATGTTAACGCACTTTTCAGATTAAGGACAGTAAGAACACAATTTTGACACAAAATTTCAGTTTCAATGATTTTTGAATGTTTAAAAGCCTTAATCCAAGCAATCACAAGACCAACTTTGATTGTAATTTTGAAGGTGTTAAAATTGATAAAATCAGCCAAAATTCTTGATTTTAGCAGAAAAATACTGTAAGATCTCGCTCCCGAAATTTCGGAAAAAATGTCGGGGACGATGGCGCTCGGCGCCACGGTCCTCGCAACTTTTTTCCAAATTTTCAGGGATGAAAGATATTGTGATTTTATTGCAGAATCCAAAGTTACAGCTAATTTGGAGATGTTTTGATCAGTGAAATTGTCAGTCAAAGGTTGAATCAAGAAGGTTTCAAAAATTAGGGTTTTGACACTTAACCACTTAATTTTCAAAATTAAAACATAGATATGAATTGATAATTTGTAATAGAAGGACAGATCTGAAACAAGCATTAACAATTAAATATTTCACAAGTTTAATTACTAAAAAGAAATTTTAGGGTTTTTATGCAATCACCTCTAAAATTTTGCAAAAGATCAAACATGGAAATGTAATCAATTTTTTCAGATCTAAGCATGAAAAATCAGAAAGGATGTTCACGTCGGGTTCACCAAAATGTAAAGCGGAAAAATCGCGATCGAACCCTAGTTGCTCTCCCCTCTTCCAACTCCAAGGAGAGAGAAGGGAGGTTCGCTAGGATTTGATGGTTTTCACTTAGGGGGGAGACTTTACATTCAAAAGAGGGGTTGAAACCCACAAGATCCAATCCCACGCAATGCAAGATTGGATGCTAAATGAGTTTCAAGGGTTAAGACAGCAAGGCTACCCTCTTTTGTAAAGAATGTGCATAAGAGAATTAAGCTAGGAATGCATAGAAAGTGACAAAGATTCGCTTATAAACTGAGATAGGAATACAGTATGAAGCTGCAGACCTGGAATTAGCAGTAAAATGTCGATACGGCTCTGTCCTGCAAATTTGAGCAAAAGTTGTCAGGACGATGGTGCCCGGCGCCACGGTCCTCCAAAAAATCCGCGAAACGAAGGGGGATCTGTTCGTCTTTGCACAAGGATTCCAGATCTTCAATCTCAGCCGCGTACCTGCAACCTACACACAGAAAATCGAAGACGATTGGGGGGTTAGGGATTAGGGGTTTGCCTTTAGGTCAAACCCCGGTTTTGGAATTAACCAAGAAATGAGCAAGAGCTGTAAATGTAAATGACTGTAAAACAAGTACTAATACCTTGTTCTAAGGATGTTTGTATCCTTATGTGTGAAGGTTTAGATGTTGTATGTTGTATGTTGTAGTAGTATGTGATCTCCTCTTCAATGGTTGAATCCTTGTCTTGAATGCAACACTTAGCCTTGAATGGAGACTTAGAAGGAATGCTTGAATGCATGAATGCTTGAGTATAGTTTCCATGCTTTGTACACATATCCTCTTCCTCATATCAAATGAGAGAGAAAAATGTAGTTTATATACTTGTCAATTAGGGCCGATAGACTGATTTTCCTGACCTTAGGCCGACCAGGAAAGTTAATTTCCAAATTGCAAACAAAAAGACCCGAGACCCCTTAGGAGACCGGGCCCAAAATAGGACCCAGGGACCAGGGCGCTGGGCGCCATGGTCCTGGGGACCAGGGCGCTGGGCGCTCTGGTCCCACCTCCCGGGACAGCAGGGTGCAAGGAGGTTCAGGCCAGGGTGCTTGAAAAATGCAGTTTTTGGTGTCGTGAGCAAGTTTCGGGGTCTCCATTCAGGTTGCGTGTTGCGTCGCCATCATGAAGACCGAAATGCAGTCGAAATTGCAAGTGTCGCAATTTTAGGACGCTACAATTACTAAAATTATGAGTTCATTCCATTCTCAAGGATCACTATATGGTTTATGAATAATGGGCTCCTCTTTCATCCACATGTGTTCTGATATTCATTTAGAGGATGAATGACAAAGGGATCATGTATTTACTCAATTTTAGCTTATAAGCCCTTGTAAGTCTAAAATGACATAAACATGCATTTTGGTGTCAAATGTCTTGAAAATACTTACTTCGAATTTAGACATGTCATGTTATTAGTTTTAAGTCATCCTAGGTGGTATAGGATAAGTGTCAATGCCTGAAATGAAAAAAATGCACTTTTTGGCAAAAGTTGTCAATGTTGCTTGACAATATTTTACAACTTTTGAGCAACATTTTGCAAGTTTGAGAAAATTGGTGGTTAACAAGTTGATGGAGAGTTAGTTGGGACCAAAATGACATATAAATTCCTTGAGTATGAATGTAATCAGGTTGGTGAATGTGTGGAGAAAATCAATATATATTTTGAAGACCTTTTTCCAATTTTTACCTTGTATTCTCTCCAATTTGGAGCAACAGTTCGTACTTCATGGATTGATATAATTGTTGTTATTTGATAATTGATTTGGAAATGTTATTGTAGTACTTAGGAGGCATTAGAGTTAGTCTTTGTTGCAGGTTTGAATTGAATTTTTTATTTTGATAGCTCTCGGCCTGAGTAAGGGTTTAAGAGACCCAAACATGGTTCTAGCTTGAAGTCTAATGAGTTTCTTTCAATAACCCTTGGGACTCAAGCCATGGAACCTTTTTATAGTGTATATAATATATTTTTTGGTTTGGAATTCATGGAAAGGCCATTGGATATCATTTCCTAGGCTAGCTCAGTCTTAGCCCAGTTAGGAAATGATTGAAATTTCGCAAGTGCTTGTAGTAATGATAAGTTTTAAAGTTGCCAAGTGTTTGGCATGAGAAAGTGGGGTGTGGTAGAGCCTATATGGAATTTTGGAGGTGTGGTAGACTAGGGAAGGCATTAAACCCTTGGAAGAAGACCAAAAAGACTCCAAAACCCTTTAAACATGCCATTTTTTGGGTCCATACTTGTACGGACAGACCTAGCTTCCTCACCCGATGAATCTTAAAATTATTCCAAAAGGGTACTCAGATCATAAATGAGTTTGTCTGGATCTTTGGGACAATTTTGAGTAATTTTGAGTATTTTTTTATGGAAAAATGTAGCCAAAAGTAGTCATGGAATGGATTGAAGGATTGGATAATCACTTTGAATGTGATGGGATTAGTGAGGCACAAAAGGTGAACGTGGCCAAGTATAGATTGATAGGAGTAGCCTTGACTTGGTGGAAATTCATCCAAGAAGAGAGGCAAAAAGAGGGTAACAACCCAATAGCCAATTAGAAAGAAATGTCAGCTAAGGTGAAATAAGCATACATCCCAAAAGATTATGAGATCCAATAGCAAAAAAATAGAAAAAAATCAAGATAAAGAGACTTAGATGTGAGCAGCTACACTGAAGAATTTTAGAAATTGTGTCTGAGATCCAAGGTGGTGGAAGATGAAAGCATTAAGGTAGCCAAATACTTGAATGGCTTGAGATGGAATATTCAAGAGGAATTGAGTTTGATATGTCCTAATACCATTCCTAAGTGCTATCAATTAGCACTCAAGGTGGAAGAAAATAACAAAAAGAAACAAGAGAAAAGCAACAAAGGCAGAGGTAGAGGGAGAGATGGCTGAGGTCAGAGAGGTAGCTCTGGTGGAAGAAGTGTAGACCAAAGATCCCAAGGGGAATCCAAGTTGGTTGAGAAAAGTGGGGATTCCAATAGCAAGAGTAGCCATAGAGGAAGGTCTAATGGATCAATAAGGGGGTCCTATTTCACCATAATGAAGTGCTACAATTGCCATCAACTTGGACAACTGACCTATAGGTGTCTGAGAAGAATTCTTTATCCCAAGGAGGTGAGAGGAGAGTAAATTATGCTCAAGAGGATGCAACAAACATGAAAGAATCATAAGTGAGCTTGGATTCAGAGGTTGGAGAGAACCTTATGATAAGAAGGGTCTTGATTAAAGAACTAGTTAATAAGGAACATAGCCAAAGGAGATCCTTGTTTAGGATAAAATGCAAGAACATGGGAAAGGTATGTAGAGTGGTGGTGGCTTCAAGTTCCATAGATAACACAGTGTTAGAGGAAGCACTGAGTAAGCTCAAATTACCAAGAATACCACATAGTGATCCTTATAGGGTTACATGGCTCAACAAGGGGCAACATGTTCTTGTGAATAAACAAAATTGGGTGGAGTTCACTATAAGAGGCTGCAAGGACAAAATATTGTGTGGCATCTTGCCCATGGATGCTTCCCACCTACTCGTAGGTAGGCCATGGCAGTTTGACAGCAAAGCAATACACCATGGAGAGAAGAATGATTATACCTTTCAAAAGGATGGAATCACCTACAAGATTCAGTCCATAGGAGACCAAGTAGAGGGTAGATCAAAAGGTTCTAATGTGCTGCTAGTTGGTGAGAAAGAGTTAATCAACACACTTAGGGAAGGAGAAGGAGTGGGGTTTGCCATTGTTGTAAAACAGAAAGAAGACAACAAAGAGAAGAAAGTATGCATTCCTAAAGAAGTGCAACAAGTCCTAAATCAGTTTAAGGACATTATCAGTGATAGAACACCAACAACATTTCCTCCTCAATGTGCCATAAGTCACCAAATTGATTTCATACTTGGAGCTTCAATGCCCAATAAGGCAACTTACAAAATGACACCAGATCAGAACAAGGAGATAGCTAAGAAAATAAAAGAACTCTTATACAATGGACTAATAATAAAGAGCATCAACCCATGTGTAGTACCCACCATTTTGGCACCAAAGAAGGGAGGTAGTTGGAGACTTTTCACTGATTCTAGAGCCATAAACCAGATTACTATCTAGTATAGATTTCCCATTCAGAGAATTGAATACTTGATGAATTGTTTAGGAGGTGTTGAATAATTCACCAAGATAAGCCTCAAGAGTGGTTACAACCAAATCAGAATCAAGGAGGGTAATGAATGGAAGACAGCCTTCAAGACCACATAAGGATTTTATGAATGGTTTATTATGCCATTTGGAATCACAAATGCTCCTAGCACATTCATGAGACTCATGAATGAAGTACTCAAGGACTATATGGGTAAATTTTTTGTTGTTTACTTAGATGACATCTTAATTTTAAGCAAGTTTAAAGATGAACATCTTAAGCATATAGAAATTGCATTGAGGAAACTATGTGATGAGCAACTAACCATCAATTTGGAGAAATGTGAGTTTATGAAAAAGGAGTTGGTGTATCTTGGGTTTGTAATCTCAAGAGGTGACTTGAAGATGGACACCTATAAGGTGGAAGCTATAATCAGTTGGCCTACACCTAAGACAACAAGTGAAGTAATAATATTTTATGGCTTGGCTCAATTCTATAGAAATTTCATTAGAGGATTTAGTGATATATGTGCACCCATGCTTGAGACAATCAAGGCAGGTATGAGGACCAAGTTTAAATGGACAAAGGAAGTACAAAGAGGATTTTATCTCTTGAAGACAAAGGTGGCTACTCAACTGGTACTCATTCTTCCAAGATTTGACAAGCTCTTCACCATTGAATGTGATGCAAGCAACATAGCAGTTGGAGCAGTTTTAAGCCAAGACAATAGACCGGTTGCATTTTTCAGTGAGAAGCTTAATGATGCAAAGAAAAGGTACTCCTATTATGATTTAGAGTTGTATGCACTTGTCCAATCCCTTAGGAAATGGAGGCATTATTTGTTTCCCAAGGAATTTATGATTTATACTAATAATCAAGCTCTTACCTTTCTCAATTCTCAAGAAAAGTTGAACCATAGGCATATTAAATGGGTAGAGTATTTGAAGTCATATACCTTTACCATTAAAAAAAAGAAAGGACAATTTAATAAAGTAGCTGATGCATTGAGTAGAAGGTTACTAATAGTGCAAGAAGTGCACCTCAAAAGTATTGCAGTGGATAGTTTCAAGGATTTGTATGAAGATGATGAAGACTTTGTTTCTGCCTACAAGGTTTACCAAGAGTTTGGAAAACATTTTCATAGTGAATATGCAGATTAAACCTTACAAGATGGAATTTTGTTAAATGAGGACAACTATGTGTACCTAAAGGGTCTATGAGGGAAAATTTGATGCAAGAGAAGCACAATGGATGCCTAACTGGACATTTTGGCTTGAAAAAGACTTTGGAACTTGTCCAAAGATTCTACTATTGGCCTAAGATGCAAAGAGATACTAGGAAATATGTGGAAAAATGTGTGGTTTTCCAAAGAGCTAAGGGTACATCTTCCAATGCTGGTCTTTATCAGCATTTACCTATCCCAAACTAGCCATGGGAGTGTGTAAGTATGGATTTTATTGTTGGTTTGCCTAAAACCAAATCAAGTTTTGATAGCATTTATGTTGTGGTAGATAGGTTTAGCAAGATGACCCATTTTATTCCATGTAAGGTCACTCATGATTATAGTCACATTATTCATTTATTTTTCAAGGAGGTTGTTACACTTCATGGTTTACCTATCAGCATTATCTCAGATAGAGATGCAAAGTTTATTGGTCATTTTTGGAAGACTTTGTGGCAGAGATTGGCTACTACCTTGTCTTTTAGTTCATCCTATCATCCCCAAATGGATGTCCAAATAGAGGTGGTCAATAGGAAACTTGGAAACCTTCTTAGATTCCTGATCAAGGAGCATGGACAAGCTTGGGATTAGATCATCCATTAAGCTGAGTTTGCCTACAATGACAGTGTGAATAGGTCAACTAGTAAAAGCCCTTTTGAAATTGTGTATGACCTTCATCATAGAGGTGTTTTGGAACTCAAATATGTTGGAAATATGGGACAATAGAGTGGACATGCTTTGGACATGGCTTAATCCATGCAAGAGGTTCATGAGTAGGTAGGACAACCCTATTAGACACCACTCAAAGAATCAAGGAAAAAGTAGATGAGAAAAGAAAGGATATACAATTTATAGTTTGGGACATGGTCATAGTTCATTTGAACAAGGAAAGGCTTTAGAAACATGTCCCTAGTAAGCTTTAGATGAGGAGGATTGGTCCTTACAAAATCTTGGCCACGTATGACAACAATGCTTACAAGCTAGACCTACCTAGTGATATGCCTTTATCTCCCATCTTCAATGTTACAGATTTGGTCCAGTATAAGGGCACACTTCCAGAGGAGGATAGTAGAGTCTCAAAGGTCTCTCAAGAACTCTCAGACCTACCCTTGCCACTTGAAACCTTGCTACAAGCCACGAAGGTGTTAGACTCTAGAGTTCTCAAGAAAACAAGGCATACCATCTATATGGAGCACTTGAACAAATGGAAACTCCTTGCAACATCTGAGGCTACTTGGGTACCTGAGGAAGACTTTTCTAAGCTTGGATTTCCCCTTTCTTTGTTGCCTAAAGGAGTCACTTGACTTCTTTCTCATCGGGGGAGTATGGTGCAGGAGCATGTAGTTCTGAGTGCATTTTCTACATTTTGGTTTGTGAATAATGGGCCCCTCTTTTTCCACATGTGTTTTGATATGCATTTATAGGATGAATGTAAAAGGGATCATGTATTTACTCAATTTTGTCTTATAAGCCCTTGTAAGCCTAAAATGATATAAACGTGCATTTTGGTGTCAAACATCTTGAAAAGCCTTATTTGGCATTGAGACATGTCATGTTAGTAGTTTAAAGTCATCTTGTGTGGTATAGGATGAGTGTCAATGCATGAAATACAAAAATGCACTTTTTGGCAAAAGTTGTTAATGTTGCTTGACAACATTTTACAACTTCTGAGAAACTTTTGCAAGTTTGAGAAAATTGATGGTTAAGAAACCAAAGGGGAGTTAGTTATGACCAAAATGGCACATAAACTCCCTAAGTATGTATGTTATAAGGTTGGTGAACACTTGGAGAAAATCAAAATATATTTTGAAGACCTTTTTCCAATTTTTACCTTGTATTTTCTCAAATTTGGAGCAACAGTCCATACTTCATGGATTGATTTCATTTCTATTATTTGATAATTAATTTCTACATGTTATTGTAGTACTAAGGAGGCATTGGAGTTAGTCTTTGTTGCAGGTTTGAATTGAGTTTTTTTTATTTTGATAGCTCTTGGCCTGAGCTAAGGTTTTACAGACCCAAACTTGGTTCTAGCTTGAAGTCCTTTGATTTTCTCTTAATAACCCTTGGGAATCGAGCCATGGAACCTTTGTATAGTGCATATAATCTTTTTTTTGGTTTGGAAGTCATGGAAAGGCCATTGGACATCATTTCCTAGGCGAGCTCAGTCATAGCTCGATTAGGAAATTATTGAAATTTTGCAAGTGCTTATAGGGGTGATTAGTTTTAAAGTGGCCAAGTGTTTTGAATGATAAAGTGGGGTGTGGAAAAAAATATTTGGAAGTTTGGAGGGGTGGAAGACTAGGGAAGGCATTAAACCCTTGGAAGAAGACCAAAAAGACCCAAAAACTCTTCAAACTTGCCATTTCCGAGGTCCATACCTATATGAACAAACCTTACCTATACGAATAGACCTAGCTTTCTCACCTAATTAATCTAAAAATTATTCCAAAAGGTAACTCAAATCATAAATGATTTTGTCTAGTTCTTTGGGATAATTTTGCTTAATCCACAAAAATCGGTAAGGTAGGGCTAAATGGAGCTCTGGGGCAACTAGGCCTAAAAAGTAGGGAAATGAAAGAGTGATAGAGAAATGAATGAAGCCCAATCACAAAACCAATAGATTGGATTGGAAAAACCTTAAGGAAACCTACTACAACCCCTGCAAGCATATCTAATAGTTTGATAGAGTAATGTTGGATTTACCCTTGTTAATCTCAACAATGACTAAACAGTTAGTGAGTACATTTTGATTGGGAGCACTCATAGAGAGTTTGTAAGTTTTTATTGGTTGATAAACTAGTGTAGAGTGAAGGGAGCCCACTAAGACATCACTCAATTTCCTATTGGAATAGGCTTGACTCTCTTTGAGTACCCCTCCCCATCAACACCCTCTCACCTATATAGAAGGTGATAATTTTAGTGATCAAAAGTAATAATAAAACTGAAAAATAAACAATACAAGCAAAAACACAAGAAAACACATGCAAATTACCCTAGGAAAACCTCTAGATTGGAGGAAAAACCCAACATTAAGTTTAGATCAAAGATTTCAATATAATGTTAGGATTACATGACCAAATATCAGATATACTTATCTGATTGGTGACTGATCATAGTCACTAACTCAAGTCTAATGTGAAGCCCTATGTTCAGTGCCTAATCCAACGGATGTAAATCTGACCGATGGATGAGTTGTCCTCAATAAATCTACTTGATTCACTCAAGTTGACTACATTCAGAATAATTCCAATGCATAGTTGATGGCGCTTATAATCATCTCACTCCAACTGTTTACCTCCTTAAGTATTTGTTTAGACGCCATGATGAGGGTAGTTCTATTGATGCCATTTAGCATCTGCACTCAATATCTTTTGCTGCATGGGAGAGAAACAGGGAGGGAGAAAGAGTTAGTGGGAGGGGAAAAATAATTTATGTTGAACATCAATCTCAAAAGAATTTGTGACCACTAGCTACATTAAATACATTCTCAATTAATTTCAATGTTTTAAAGATGAAAAAGAAGAGTTAAATGGTTTTGGTTCGATTTGCAATTTTTCTATAACCTGATTTCAAAGGTGATAGAAAATGTTATTGTCACTGCAAAATTTGTAAGGGCTTAAATACTATAAGACTTCTAATCAAAACAACTAAGAAACATTGTAGGCAACATGGTCACATTGAAGGGGGGACATGATTATCATCCATTGGTAAGTTGTTCATTATCGTTTTAACAATTTATATACATAATAAATCACTTGATGATGAGATCATGATCATGGTTTATTTATGTTGATAATTTTTATATAGGTCAAGCACCCCAGGGAACATGATATGGACTAACACAACTCGAAGAATATGGTATTTGAAGTGGAGGAACATGGAGGTGTGAATATTGAAGTTAAAGATAATGATCCCATGGAAGATGATGATCATGCGCCAAAAAACATAATTGAAGATGATGGTACAAATGCTTTGATTCATTATACATTTAGTATTGGCACAGGTGATCATGATGATCAAGAGGACCTTGATGTTGTTCATGATTTACCTATACTTGAGAAGGCATATGAGGCCCTTTATGAAGTCTCCCAAATATTTCTTCTCTCTTTTGTATTGTTTTTGGTGAACTTTAAGGTTATGAATGATTAATCCAACATAACAATCTCACGTATGTTAAGGTATGTCATATATATCATTATAGTTAATAAATGGTGAATCATGTACCATTGATATTCTTTATATTAACAAATTATATTTTTTGCTTTAGATTAATAGGTCAGTTTTTGTTACCACCATCATATATTGTACCTCACTCATACCAATAATTATCTGCCATTATGAAAGATATTGGAATAGAGTATCAAGCAATAGATTCTTGTCCCAATGATCATATTATATATCATAAACAACATGAATTTGGAATAGAATGCCCTGAATGTCATATCAGTAGATAGAGAATATATCAAATAACAAAAACTGTGCCTCACAAGGTTCTTCATTATATTCCCATTATTCCATGTATGCAATGATTACTCAGGTGCACTAGCTTGGCACAATTTATGGATTACCATGCATGCAATAGAAGTTGAGATGACATTATTTGAATGCCTGTGGATGGTTCAACATTTATGGACATAGAGGAAAAGTGGCCACACTTTAAAGAAGAACCTCATAATCTCATGCTTTCATTGGCAGCGAACAGTGTCAATCCATTTGGAGAGATGAGATTTGTTTACTTGGTGTGGCCTTTTTTTGTTATCAACAATGCATTCCTCCATGGATGTCAATAAAGATGGAGCACATAATGTTGGCAATGATTGTTCCAAGTATTTTCTCAATTTATAGTCATCAACATTTAATTATAAATATTGTAGTAAAATGGTCATAATAATTATGTAATGCTTTTGTTCATTCAACTAGGTAAGTACCAAGTTAAAGATATGAATGTATATATTGAGCCTCTTATCAACAAGTTGTTGGAATTATGGAATTGTTTCACCATGTATGACATCTCTAGACCAATAGGACAAAGAAAATTTCAATTCCATGCAATGCTTGTATGGACAATACATGATGCCCCAAGGCTAACACATTTTTGTGGTATGTTATAGCATTCAAATTGCGCATGATAATTATAATTATTAAAAATTTCATATTTAATCGAATTATACATTATCTTCTAGGTCTTCAAATAAAGGGAAAATAGGTGTTTGATGAGTATAGGCACTTCCTTATCCAAAATCATAAGTATCGGAATACTGAAAAATATGTTTTCAATGGGAAAAAAGAGACTACATCAAAGCCATGAAGAATGACACCTCACCTATGGAAGTTGGAATATAATAGAATTAATTGTCAAGGTAATGTCATTCCATCTAATGGTTTTTGTTTGGAATTCATATTTTTCTATCATGTTTTATTTACTAATGATGTAATTGATGATCATGAAGGTCATCAAGGCATGGATGACCACCTTCCAAATGGACTAAAAAGTTATCCTAGACAATTTAGTAGGTTGTCCTACTACGAGAAACTACAAATTGTGCATTTGTTTGATACTATGCATATTGGAAAGAATATAACAAAGACATTATGGAAAATATTAGATGGAAGGCATGACAAAAAAAAAATTTCAAAATTTGTAGTTACATTCAGGAATCCAATCATGTAATGAAAAATGTCATTCAATCAAATAAAAATAGAGACTAGATTAATATAAGTGTCCTTCCTTGGTTATTAACGGAGCAACAAAGTAATGCTATAAAATAAGTCATACGAAAAAATTCAATTTCCCATAGGATTTGTTGCGAACATAAACAATCTCATATCAAAGAAAAGTCAATTTGAGCTAGGGATGAAAATAAATGATTGGCATACTTTCATTAAGGTAATTCATGTTCTTGTGAATTTACTATATATTTGTATATTGCGCATGCAATTTTCATTGTATTATGTTAGAAAACAATGAAAAGATCATTTTATAATTGTTGCAGTACGTTCTACCTCTATCTCTCCCAGACCACTTCGACAATAATGTCAAGAAAGTCATATATGATCTTGGAAAATACATGAGGTAAGTAGTGATGTTTGTTCAATTTGTTGTATAGATATTATATTTGCAATTTATTTTACTTGCTATGTAATAAATTGTATATTATTTTTTCTAAAGTCTCGTTTATATAATTTTGCATCTTGAATCTCTTGTAGATGGTTGTCATCTAAAGAAATTCATAAAGAAGATATAAAATATTGGAAGAGAAAAATTCCTCATCTAATGTGTGAAATGCAAAAGTGTCTACCTTCAACTTTTTTCAATTCACAAGAACACTACCTCATACACCAGGTTGAGGAGATTGAATTGTGTGGACCTGTATACACTAGGTCAATATAGATGGTTGAGAGGCACTTGAAATTTTTCAATACTTTGGTTTGACAAAGAGTACATCTTGATGGTTATGTGGTGGAGGGATATATGGTATACTAGACTATGGTGTATATTATTGAACATCTTTCAAAATTTGCAGCAAAGATCTATGTAGATCGTATTTGGGATCCGAACCCTATTAAAAAATTTGAAGGGGAGTACGTAATGGGGAAAGGTAGATTGAGGAAAGTGAGAGGTAATTATAACATGTTATTATAGTTAACTAATTATTAATCTTAAAAATAAATCAGTTGTAAGTTGTATATTTATTTTTTGTACAATTGGTTGAGAGCGGGATGCACTACATTTGTATATTGGAAACAATCTTGATTGGATGATGGTATGGATTGAACGATGTCAACATTCTTGTCACATATTAACATGGGAAGGTGTGTCTTCATTGGTTAAAGAAGCTCATCGTAATGGAGATTCCAATGTTACGCAAAGGGAAATTGATTTAGCATATGGTTTAAGAGATAAATAGTTACGTATAAATTTAATAATCACCCATATGTTTATTAGCTCACGATGCAATAATTTTTACATGCTTGACATATTGCAGGTCAAACACCACAACACTATGTGCTTCAATGGTCATAAATTTCACATCAAAAAGTTGGATGACATGAAGAAAACTTGTGATTTTGGGATAACTACAGTCTTTGAGGTGACCAATATTTCATCTAGAAATGACATACATCCTCAAGCGTCTCAAAGTCGATACTATGGCATTTTGGATGATATACTTGAGTGTGACTTTAATTCCTTCAAATTAGTTATGTTCATCATCAAATGGTATAGGCTACGACTAAATAAAAATGATCTTGATAGAACTGTTATTGAACATGATAATGGATTTACAATTGTTAATAGAAGGTCATTTGAACTAGTTGGGGATGAGTTCTATGTTATTCCAAGCCAATGTGAGCAGGTATTTTAATCAGAGGTTCCACATAAATTAGGTTGGTCATTTGTTGTTAAACATGATCCAAGAGGAAGGCCAATAAAGTATAATGTGATGGAAGAAGAAGATACCAAAGAAGTAGAGGATGATGTAGATGATGATCACGATCAACAATTAGTCAAAGAAGAAGAAGTTGATGATGATGGTGATGGTGATGGTGATGGTGATGGTGATGGTGATGAGTTGGATGAAGAAGAAGATGAGATGGATGAAGAAGAAAATCAATGACATGAATGAAATGTATGAGGTATGTGATTAGTATATTATCTATTTAATATTGATTTTTTGATAGAAATTTATTTGACTTATATGGTTACATAATTAATTCATTATGTGGACTATTTATTAGCTATGTGATGGATGGTGATTTATGATATATATTTGATGGATTACATATTTAGAATGATACATATGTGATGTTTATGATGCTTATGATACATATGTGTTTATTGTTTATCAAATTACAAATATAATGCTTAGGATGCTCAATTATTGGTACTGATTCTATGTATATATTTTGTGTGATGTTACCACCCTTGGTGGAAATAGGTAATTGACTATAGACATCATCAACCCTTTACTTGAGGATCCTGCATAGTCTATGTATAGTAAAGGTAAGGAATAAAAAAATATACAATGATTATGATGAATGCATATTGTTCATGTTGTGTACTGTGTAAATTTTAATATACATATCATGTAATTTTTAGCTAGCATAATCTAATTGAATTACACATGCAGGAAACTTAACCCCTTTGACGAGGATCCTGCATAGTCTCATGGATCAACAAGTATAAGTCAATACACCCTATTGAAATTGTTTATTTTTTTAAAATTACGAGGAAAACAAAATTCCTTAGTTTTTTAAACTTCAACATTAGCAGCAAATCTAATACAGTTATGAACACTTGAGGCCTCAGTTGGACTTATTCAAATTTTAAACTCAACATCAACTTTAGGGCTGACTTCTTCATCAACATTACCCTCATCTGCAAAATATCTCTCTCATTACCAACTAACTCTCTCATTTGATGGAGTGCAGGTATCACCAAATAGGTATTTGTCAGATGTGTCTTCCTCAAGTGAGGGAAATGCAGGAATAGAAGACGAAAGTAAGACATGTAGTAGATCTGAAATAGGAAGATCAACTAGAGGTCAAAATATTAGAAGAAAATTCAATAAATACATGGAATATTTCTTTGCTCAAGGGGGGTCATATTCTTATGATGATGAGACCAAAGGTGACATCGAGGTTCCCTTGAGGTACAAAAATCTACAAAAAAAATGGGTACCCAAGGAACTTCCTCTAATAAACACTGATTTTTGTGTTAACGAGAGGATATATCGCATAGCACCGTCATCATTACATGGTTTGTGCCTATTTTCCATGGATGGCATAAAGGTCTATTACAACAAAGTTTCTGAATTAATGGAGTTTGTTAGACCTTGTTACAATTATAAAAATTGGATGCAAATTGTTCGATATAAAAAAAGTGTGCATAGGTATGTGCTGTTAGCAAATTATATACAACAAAAAGATAATGATCAAAGTAAACAAGTGGCTGTATACATAGATGAAAGGCCAAAAGAAACATGGAATATTGCAAGTTTTATAAATAGTACATGACCTGGGTCAACTAATAAGCAACCCAATTGCATATTTGAGGCACATGAGGGAAATCGTGTATCCATATGTGCGATAAAATCAATAAGTGCAGGGGAAGAGCTGCTACTCGATTACAATTTAAATCATATAGATACAAACAAAGTTACTATCATGGGGGTGGTATGTACTATATACCATTTAAACCAACCTCCAATTAATGACTCCAATATACCATTTTATTATTAAGCTTTTTTGCTAAGTCTATAGGTTTCATTTTGCTAACATTTTTATATGTTTTCTTTGTCACAGAGCGACATGGATCTGCCACATAGTACATATAGGGATGTAGGTCCCGACACTTCTACCAAGCATGTAAACCTCATTGTAATTGTACAAATTAGATAGAAGCAAAATGTTACATTATTATATTCTTTTCTTGAGTGGTTTGGAGTAATTTTGATAGTGTTATAATATTCTTGTCATAGATGGATGTTCGGGGTAAGGGAAAGGGACCTGCAGTGCCTCAGCTCCCCTATAGGGATGTGGAATCAATGATATTATGCGATGATGACATCACATTTATCATAAACCCTATAGAAATGATAAAAAATTCTGTTAGAAAAATTAATAGAGAGATTCTTGCTTTGGCATCCATGAGCCCTCAAACTGATGAAATAAAAGAGAGGGTGCAATAATTGATATGGACAACACAAAACTTGCAAGTAAGCAGTAATGGAAGCTTTAATTATAACAAAAGTTCAATAATGGTTTATATTTTATTCTCTTTTATATCATTAATTAAAATATGTACATGTTGTTTTTATAGGATTTTATGCATCCTCATCAACCTAGTGGCCATGATCAAGGTATTGTAGGTAGTTCAGGTGATGACCATGTTCTATACATTAAAACTACTCCTTATTTGGACTTGTGAACTTGCTTTTTTAGTGATAGAGTTATTGATCATATATTTATTATGTAGTTCATACAGAGGGATCTAGATGATTCTCTTAATTAATGATCATTCATACCTTAGGGAAACAAACCCCCTTACACATCCCTTCACTTATTCTCAAAACATCCCCAACACATCCTTTTTCTAGATCCTTGACTTGGATCAACCTCTCACTTCATCACTTATAATTTTTGAGAGCTTCATACTGTGATTTTTTCTTCAATGTCAACTCACCTCTCACTATATGATACTATCTCCTTTTAAATCTCATCACATTCTACTTGAGCTCACATTCTACTTGACCTAAATTTCCAACAAGACAAGTTACATGTTCAAGCAACTCCATGTTAGCCATAACATTGTGAAAATACCAAGTATTTCAACCATCATTCCTTAACATATACTTACCCCTGTCCTCCAATAATGTTCTTTCATTATCCCCATCTCATTCATCTCTGGTCCAACTACCCAAGAACTCATAATTTGCACTTACTCATAGAATCCTTACAAATTCCAAAATTGCAAAATAAGGAATCCAAACTACCATTCATTGTGACTGTCATGATCAAACAAGTGGATTGAGAATTTCTTGGCTTATCAATATCCATCATACTAGGGAAGGTTATTTAGAGTTGTTCCAACCTTATTTACTGAACATAGTCCTATTTCAACCCATTGGATATCACTCAACAAAAAAATATGATTTGTTGTCCCAAAATAGGGAAAGCTCTATCTCAGTATGCTAGGGAATTAGTTTTCTTGATATTTGTACAACCTTTCAACATAAGAACAATTCAATATGAAAGATACTTGATTTGACAATAGGAATCCATAATTTGAGAATTTTTCAATGACTACATCAATGGATATTAACAAACCCTTGTGACTGACCTAAAACCAAGGGTTTGGATAGTTTAGAGAAAAACAATTCAAACTCTCCTCATTCTTCATGACCATTGCTCTAACTTGGCATAAAAAAAATTCAATTCATTACACTTCACCCTCCAATCCTTTATTAGACATTTTTAATCTATTTGTTTGATGAGAAGAAACTTGAAACAGTGCATGAAACGTGACTATAATGGAAATTTGCAATTAACAAGTTCCAAAACTCAAAATTTTAATCATTTTATCAAACTATAATACATTATAGTGTTCTTCAAGGTATCTCCTTCCTTATTCCTTTACACTGCCCTCTTGTCACAAATTTACCTACCTTTGTCCTCCTTCATATTGTTTTATCATGAAGATTAGCATCAAACACTTAATAAAGGTTCATCTTTCTTTACAATTCTTAATAAAGGTTCATCCTTGTTTACAATTCTTGGAGTTTTCATATATTTAATGTATTACTTTTTCAGGTGTTGTCAATGTTCCTATGCAAACACTGCCTCATCCGAGGTTAGCCCCACCTGTATTGCCAACTGTAATGTCGACAATATGCAGCATGCAGACATCATCCATTGCATGTCATGTTGACCCACCCACTATTGGTAGATCCCTCTTTTTCTCTCTCTTTCATTATGTGTTTATTTCCCTTGAAGCATTCTTTCTTGGGTGCATTTCATAGTGGATTCATTTTCTGCAACAAGAGATGCACATGAGGATGAACTAGAGGCAACTACTATTGATAACATACCATCATTCCCTGGATCTTCCCATATTGCTTGTATGGGAACGTTGCAGGCCACATTGGTGGTGAGCGATGAAGAATTGCTTCCCTTAAAGATACAGAATGTTCCAAGTACTTTAAAGTTATTATTATAAGTAGTTTAATTATAATTTACTTATTGATCACTCATTTTGGACTAGTGATCCCATGATTTTTTTTGCAGGAAATGATATTTCTAATAAAAATCTTAATGACATTGCATTGCAGATATTTGGGCCTACCATATGTAAAAGGTGTAACATCATATGTGACCTAACCCTAATACACTATTTTGATTTCATATCATTGCTAGAATAGTTTTCCTTTGATCCTTTTCTTGAACTATATCAAAGGTAGCTTCAGTTTATTTCTGAATCTAACAAGTTTATTTTTGCTTTAAAGGTGGAATGTCCAAGAAAAAAAGTTAAAAGATGAACTAACAAACTATATGGTTGTGTGTGTCGAAAATGACACATTCGACAAAACCAAGGTCCTTGAAAAAGCTAGCACATATCTAAAGTATGTGAGGGACCAATACAGGCCACATTTAGAGAAGAACATAAAGTACGAGCATCCCCCATGATTTCAGAGAGGGAGTTGAAGGACCTGATTTTGGATGTGAAGGAGATAATTGAAAGGAAAAAATGAAATACACCACTAGACACCAAAAGAAGGTATGTGATACTATTAATAATGTAATTATGTACTAATTACTATTTATATTTATATAATCTAACATATTAAAAAAATTTCATAGACTGAGTGACACGTCGAAGGAAACTAAGGCAAGACAAGAAAAGCACGTGCAACAGAAACTCGATTCTGGTGGTTATATGAAACTTGTCACACGAATTATAAGAATCAGTAAATGAAATATTGAATCAAAATATTTATAAATTGCAAACAATTTTTTATTTATCAAACAACAAGTAAAATTCACGATACTAAGCAAAAATGAAGGGCTCTGAATTCAATAGAGTGCCCATAGAAGATTACAAGAGAATTTCCTAACAGCAAGGCTATACAGTTGTGGTTGAACGACTATGAGAGTTGAGTGGGAAACCATGAGATTATGATGCATCTGTCACAAAGGTATAAGCTAAATGAAAATAATTTCAAATTCAATACTTTACCAATAATCTATTTGATGTTAAGTTCCAATATTGAGTGACTATATTCTTTTTAAATAAGCAAGCAATGATAACAATGCAGATGACATTGGAATGTTGCCTGTTAATCATGGAACACAACCTAGACATGAAGGTCTAGATGTGCATTCTAGTACAAGAGGTATTCAATTGCTATTTAATTTCTTTTATGTATTTTTAATACAATTAAACATCTTAATTAAATTATAATTAGTGTAGTAATTAATGTAACCTTTTTTTTTAATATTTTAGAGCATGTAGTTGGTAGTGACCAAGTGGAGCATGATTCGGGTAGACAACATCAGGAATGTGATGTTCCCAATCAAGTAAAGAGGACCACTTTTATTCATTTAAAGAAATTTAATTACAATTGGCATATTGATTATTGTAACCTTTCATATTTCAACTCTAGAGGCTCTAGAGGGTGTTTAGCATGTTGAGGTTGAGGCTAGACAAAATAATATGGAAGATGATGTCGCCCCATTAGGTAAAGAGTGCCATGATTATATTCTTTAAATTAATGAAATAGTTGTAACAATAATAAAAGATGTTTTGAATTTAACCCATTTCTTTGTTATTGCAGACAACCCCCCTTTGGTTCAGTGTCCTCATCCTCTGTATAGGACTAGGTATACATCGAGATCATGAGCAGAGGGTAGAATAACTGAAGATGGGGGAAATGATGAAGAAAATGATGCTCCACTTAGTTTTTACATAACTTCAAATAAATATATAAAAAAATGATTGTAATCTACCTTATTTGATAATGATTTATTTTTATGTGTTAATGAATGTAATTATGTGCTAATGAATGATATGTGTTAATGAATGTTGTGTGTTAATGAATGTTAATGAATGTTATGTGTTAATGGACGTTGTGTGATAATGAACGAATGCTATATTTTAATAATGGATGAAAGAATGAATGAATGCTAGATGTTAATGGGGAATTTAGAGTGATGTTAGCAGGGGGGAAGGGCTTGATGAGCTTTTACATTCACGTGGTTGGCCCTATTAATTAGATAATATTAAACTATTCTCGAAACAAAGTGAAGCTCAATAAGATAACACACTTTTGCATATTTCATTATGTTGCACAGCTAATCTTATTGAATATTGTATATTGAATCTTAATTGCAGGGTCCAACAAAGTCAACACGAACAACGACACCACAATTTGGTGGGTATAATGAACTCCCATATTGTCTTGTATGTACACTAGCACTATAAGCTACTTCTAGTCTTGATATGCATCGCGCAACTGCAAAATTTGTGACATTTTATTTAGAATTTTTTTATTTTCCTTATCATTTTAAGTCTAACCACTTTTATATGGAATTTATTATTCTAGTTTTTTACTATCTCCCAGAGATTATTGTTACAAGGACTTGCATTGCATCCATTTTTTCAATTAGGTATTATAGAAGGTAGGTTGTATTTGTAAAGGTCTCTTTAAGTTCATCCAAATTTTATAACTGTTACCTCACATCTCATTATTGCTGCAATAGGGATTATGGCCAACATAGGCTATGATTGCAACCTCTTTATGCCATAAAGTCTCTTTTTTCTTAAAATGGTAGCGGACTGTCAGGTACATTCCCTCTTTTGCACTCCAAATTGTTGCGGTCAATGCACATGACCAAATTTCCTATGACATATAGAGGATAGTATTAACTTTTAAGTAATTAGAGGCTTCTAAGGTGTATTTGGCTAGTATTTATTTTTGTGGGATATGATGGTTGTGTTTTAAGTCAACTTAAGATGATCTCAATGAGTAATCATTTCACTAATATTATTTTTTCATTTTTCTTCACGAATGTTGGCAATTTTTACAAGTTAAAAGACCCATTGAGCACATTGGCACCTTTCAACATTTGTTAACAGGGAGAGGAACAACTCTTTCTAATGCTAAAGAGGATACAATGAAATGCATAATGACCTAATTGTAGGTCTCAACCTCCAAGAGACATAATTAATATGCTCGAGTCATCTATGTGCATGTTAGACAACCTCAATCTATTAAAAGCCTGAATTAACATATAATTAGATGAGTGCACATCAAAAAGTTGCCACCTCCTAGAGGTAGGAATAAAATGCATCAAAGTAGCCTTGTAAATTCATTACTTTGTTAATATAATACTTGATCTCTCTAACAAAAAGTCGTTATGCATAGTGATTATGATAGCCAATAGTTCTCATTTGATGATCATCTAGGTCAACTTTTGATCTAAAAGAAACTTATCACAAAAGGAGTTGTGAACTATCCTCATTAATAGTCAAACCTCACTATAGCTGAGATATCAAAGCTTTCAATCATAGGAAATATATAGAAACAATAATATAGATGTCAACTTGAAGAGAATGGGTAGTGACAATAGAAGTCATACGAAGTTAGAGACCAATAGTTTCTAGTCAAAACAAAAGCTCTAGATCCATAGACGATACAAAGATCGCTCAAATAACTCTCCATGAGTGTAGATAGTTAGAAAATCACAGTGACGAAGGTTTTTTAGTGGTGATATAATCAAAACAATATGAGAAAACACTTAAATAAGAGATAATTTTTAAAAGATAACAAGGATGCCATCATACTCATTGTATGTGACAATAAGGACATTTACTATTGCAAAAAAAGTTGTACGTAAGAATTTTTGTATTAAATAAATATAAATACTATCCTATGCTTATTACAAAAGCCATACACCTGAGCCAATATTCATAGTGATAAAGGATCCTTTCAACATTAGCAACATAGATGATATAGACTATCACACTTTCAAATAGTAGTAGGCATGCATTCAAGGTAGCTCAAATAGAGGAGATTTGATAGAGCACAAGCCATGATAGAAACCTAGAGATAAATCCCTATATTCGGCATAGTTAAGAAGGATAGTTTCCTAACAAGTTCTAATGATTTGCTTGAATTGATCAAAATATTGCTGCATTATTAGCCCATAGGCTACGTTTTGTGTGGGGTTTTGACCTAAAACCTATTTCACTCCATAAAACAATTAATAGGTTGACGTGAAACTATTGGCTTTCAGTAGTCATTAAATGATTTTTTGTATTATTATTATTTTTGAAAATTAAATAATCATCAAAATTTCGACGCCCCCTATATTTGCATCGACGACTATACCATTGGGCATACATCATCCTCGTTAGTACATAGTTCCTGGTTGTCATCGGACGACATTGACATTCCGATGGAAATCAACAAAAACATTTGATGAGGATGTTGTATGCTCGACGATAGTCTCTCAGCGGATGAGCAGTCAAGATAGCACATGCTCATGAATTCCATCAGTAGGACTTACACTAGCGGTGAAGGGAGCATTTGGTCTTGCCGATAGCCAATGAGGCTATCAGTAAGACATACATCGATGGAGACCTGATGGTTTCCGTCGAAATTTTGACGTTGGAGAGCACCATTAGAGTATCCGACAACAATTTTTTGATGGCTGCATTTTTCGGTAGTTTGATGAAAAATATTCAAAATTTTGATGAGTGGCCATCAGAATTGAGCCTCAAATGTACTAGTGTACACATATCTATTTCATAACTCATCACAATTTTTTATAGACATCAACTTAGATGGTTACAACCTTGGAATAATTTCCTAGGTTCAATGAATCTAGACAAACTAACATTTCACGCCAAACTTATATCGTCCACCGACATAACAAACCAAAAATGAAACAAAACCTGTGTCAATTTACCGATTTAAGTGAATTTGTTACTACTGGTTGAGTGTTCATCATAATGCCTTCTTTTTACATCAAATCTTGCTTGTCCAGTTTAATCTACCAATGTGGTCATGAACATAGCTCTAAATGCCTGTCTCCATCATTGCTTTAAAACCACATCATCCAACTCTTTATGAATCGTCTGTACCAGTTGCATGAATGAAACTTTGTTCTTGTTTACCAGTTGAGGACATATTTGTCGGTTCATTGGTAAATTGTCTTCTGTACCGGTTATACCATACCAGTTGGCTTCCAAGACTTAGATGACTACCAAAAACTTGTTGCCATCAATGACAACCCAAGACTTAGTCATCAAACATGAATCTCAATCTCTTCATCACATTCACCAATCAATCATTTACCAGTTGCAATTCACCAACAGTTTTTGCCGGTTCAGTCAAATGGCAACAGTTGCATCTGGTTGGGTGCCCTTATTTTTTGGTAGGTAGCACTGGGGTTTTGGGTTCTCACCCCATGTGAGTCCCATGAATTTTTTTTCTTTTTCTTCTATGTAGCGATTATGTAATGGTTCAGGCCTCTCCCAATTGTAATTAATTAGAACAATTTCACACTAGGCTTGAAATATTATTATGGATGTACCTAATTTATGCATAATTGTGCCTATTTTCAATATTGTTTTCATAATATTAGTTTATTCAACTATTCTTGAGTGAATAATTTAATTAGGAGTAGGGTAACTAATGCCCATGTTGAGGGAAAAAAATGTGAAAGTGGGCCTTGCAAGTAGTGGGAATCAACCTTGCTTTTCTAGCCTTCCATAAAAAAATATTTTGAAGAGATGTATGTTGCACATAAATGTACAACTCCCTTTCGCATTTCAAAGTTCTAAACTCTCTAGTGTGTTTAAATAAGCATCCTAATACTCTAGCAATCAAACAAAGTGTATTAAGGGAGTATTTAAGTCAACTACAACAATCTTGATCAATTATATTGTGTCTTTCTATTGAAATCATACACTAATATGTTATGAGACTTCATGAGCATCACATAAACTCTTGTGTGGGACTCCATAAGAGGGTCTTATATTAGAGGTAATATTTTGTCAATTAAATATTTCATTAGTTCTTTAGCCTTTGCATTGTGAAGGCATACCCTAAATGCCATCATTAGCTATTGTCGAAGTGGAAACACTATCTTGGGGTTTGACCTAGGCAAGTGCCTAAATATATTTTTTTTTTTTCATTTATGCAATTGTACATCTGGTATAAAAAAGTTACTGAAGTATGGAGAAGATAGTAATAGATCGTAACAAAATTTTAAAAGATGAAAAGCCTCAAAGTATTATTTTCAATACCACTGTCTTGCCTCGTTTAGCCTTTTGTTGGGAGATAGATGTATAGAACCTCCTAATCATATTTTTTAGCATCTTTTGAAGTATCAAACACCTTTAGACTAGGTCAACCAGCACCCTTGTTCTACATAGTCACTTGTAAATTTAAGATCTATGTTCATTTTTATGTCTTTATTCTAGATCTACCTTACTATTTACGATTTCAATTCTAAATCCCTTTTTTACTATCAAATATAATCATTTTGTCATCATTAACCTAGTTCATCTACACACATTACTATCTCATTTCTCATCATCACAACAAAAAGGGGATATGAACTATCAATGCCTAGCTTTCCTATGACTATATTAGTTAGGCCTATTCTTGTTCCAAAATATTATGATAAGGCATTGAGGTCTTTATATTGCATTGATTAGCCTAGAGATCCTTTTTCCATCATTTCATTATTGTATGCAATCTTCTTCACAAATCTACAAAACCCACAATTCCATTTGCTCTCATTGTAGCTAAAAAACCATCAACACAAAATCAAAAAACAAAATAAAAACAAAAAGGCATTACTTCTTAAAAAATCATTGTCTTTGATACCAAATATTAAAAGTTAAGATGAAACTACTAAAATATTAAATTCAATAATATATATGTAAATCTAAAAGGTAGATTTCTTTGATTATTATTAGAGATACTTATGTGATTAGCACATCCAATATATTTGTATGAATAAAAAACTGCAAGAAGTGAAACATACATGGAGAAACTCTTATGACAAGAAACTTTATATCAAAGAGATCCAATGCTTGCATTAACCATTCAAAGAAATTTACAAAAGTTTATCGTTGAATAGATAAACACTACTTTTGAGTACCTATCAACGTGACTGTGGGAGATGGTTGTTTATAAGAATGGTGGATTGTGAACTTGATATCTGAGCATGAACTCCAAGTGCTCCGTTCAGTAATCGTTGTCCTCATCTAGCTGTAGTTCTTGCCATGCCCAAGGTGACTGCAGCTGAAAATTCGTGCATAATTCTGCCATGTTGGAGCTAGGGGAATCCAAAAGCAGATCTGTCAAGTCCTGTATGTCATGGTTATGAACAGCAACATTACCGTGGATTAACTCATCAGAGTTAGAGGAGTCGTTATGGATGGGCTTCTTTCCTTCTGTTTGGCCCCTCACAACAGCCTTTGAGGAAGGATTACAGGATCCGGCAGCTGAATCGTCTTCTTTGTTAATATTTTCCTGATCCAAGTTGAAAGCAGAGGAAAAGGGTGAAAGTGGACTTAAGGTTAAGTGGGTACTTGTATCGGTCCGTCCTACGTATCCATGAGGATTCTCAATATTGTTATTGTTAATAACAGACTCCTTCCTGAAGGCTTTGCCTGCATCTGAGTTCCAAAGCTTCAAGAAAAAATCAGTGGGTGCCTTGGAATTGGCGTCTGCATTATGGTTTCCTATCAACTTATTCTTCGATGAGAGGATTGAATCTCTGGACAATCTAGCTTCCGCTTCAAGCCTTGCAATCTCCCACTGTGACGAATGCCTAAGGAGGGCTGTGGATTGAGATCCCTGTAACCCATTTGCGCTGGGTATTTCAGATATGGGTACATGGGTGGAAGGATCGAGTCCCATTCTCAACAGCTTTTTCTTCAAATGGGTATTCCAGAAATTCTTGATCTCATTATCAGTTCTTCGTGGCAGTTGGGAAGCTATCGTAGACCACCTGCAAAATGTGACCATATTAAAGTTAGGATACCTATATTGTTACACCAATAAGCAAATCTAATAATACCCTAAAAGAAAGTATTTACACTTTCGAATGTAGTACCACGTCAATAGTCAAATTTGCAGTAAACTTTTAGTATAGTCATTAGTCCCACCGAAAAGGACGAATAACAATTAGTTGGTCAGTATACATCATATGAGGAAGCTAAATCCATGGTTTATCAGTGTTTTTAACTACCTGTTGCCTAGAATTGCATGCAGCTGAAGGATTGTTCTTTCTTCTTCTGGTTGAAATGGGCCTCGCTTAACATCAGGTCTCAGGTAATTAGTCCAACGCAGGCGGCAACTCTTTCCACACCGAAGAAGCCCTGTGCATAAATTCACAACATAGATACTTAGGTTCACATGAAACATAGTAGAATTTACCTAGGACAATCAAATCGTTAATTGAGACGGTCGTGGGAATTTAATGTGACAAATACTTCACACCTGCATATATACCTAAGTTCACATGAAATATTTTTAAATTTTAAATCAATTGAGACAATGGTCGAAATTTAATATAGCAAACACCTAGACACCTGTCAAACCATTCGGTGTTTAATTAATGGTTCAAATTTTCTTTCCTGAAGTAAGTTTACACAGTCTAGTCTCATTTCTTACGTACATAGAAACTTTCTGACAGAAAAGCAGCCAAATGTCTGTGTACTACACTTCTAAACAAAATGCCTCTCCTCAAACATGTAAGAGGATATACACACAAGCTCAAATGAAACACATGCTTTCAAGGTAGATATTCATTTAAGATCCCTTCTGAACTTGTTCCGTCTTTGTTTTCGATTATACAAGAGTGATTAATCATAAAAAAGGAAGGACAGAACAAAAGGAAGGACATAGAACAAGGAAAATTCTTAATAATATCAACTAAATACTTATTTTCTAGCTACTAAACATCCAAACACAGTCAAATAAACTAGATGAACAAAATTAATTATAATTTACCATTTGGCTTTTATGATCCTAATACAGTGTACTCAGTTGAGAATAAACTCTGAAAACCCAATGTTGCAACACCCCAAGTTTAGATTAAATTCACAACATAAATAGTCTCTCCATATACCTTCAACATAATTACAATCGTTCTATATGCTCCTAATATATACACATAAGTTCAAATGCAATGTATTTTATCATATTTTGTACTCCATTCAATCAACGGTGCCACTAATTAAGTAGCACAGATCCGAATTCAACCTGCCAGCTTGACAATCAACAAGTCGCGGTGGAGAAGAAATTGTGAGGTTTCCTCAGGGGGCAACTAGGAAACTAATTGGGAGAATCCATTGATTTTGAACAGATTGCCTGACTGAGACATTAAAAATTATCCTATTCTACATTAATCTAATATTAGATTCATTACATTATACAGCAATTCTTACAGTAAAAATGATTATAGATTTGAATATGATACAAACAAATCCTTATTTATAGAGCTCATATATAACTCTAGAGTATCTAATATGATAATCAAAATCTATGTCTATACTTTATTGCCCAAATGAATATCCATCTCAATATTCTTCCAAGGCAAATGATATAAGGGGCGGGAATTCTAGCTATAGATGCGGTCGACAGCTTCCCACCCACCCGAATCATAGTTCCTATGCAGGGGCACAACATTATGAGTTTGACCATCCGCTTCGTCAGTCTCCGGGTCCTGGGTTCAGGAATTCCCGGGCGCCCTAGGTTAGCCCTCGGGCCCCTCTAATTTCCCCCCACCCGGAGATAGATCAGTCGAGTCACGGCAAGTGCTTGTAAGTCGAGTGTCTAAAGCTCGTCCCTCGGCCCAGCCAATAACAAAAACTTTTCCCTCGTCCCTCGTCCCTCGTCCCTTTGTCCCTTCCAGCCAGTCAAGAGAAAGAAAATCCCCTTGCCCGGGTGGGCCTTCGTCCCTTCCAGCCAATAAAAAGAACTTGCCCGCCCCTTGTCCTTCCTATTAGCCAAGAATAAAGAAAGACCACTTGTCCCTCGTCTGGTGGGTGGGGGCCCTTCCTTCGGCCAGCAAAGAAAGATTGTCCCTCGTCCTTGTCCTGTCTGAGACAATTCTAATTATTCTATTTATATGTAATTCATTGTTGTCCTATTCGGCCTGCCCTGATGGCTGAAGGGAAGGGACCCGGGGCCCTTACCTTCAGACGAAGGGCAGGAGGAGTGAATTGATTTCCTGACTAGACTTACTCTGAGCAGAACCTTGGCTATGAACTGAAATGGATCACTAGCTTTCAGTGCTAAGTGAATTAAACTTTCGTCCGATTCATCCATTTGTTTAATCTTATGTATATACCAGCTATAAGCTTTATTTAACGAGGAGAATTTATTATACTTAAAGGCTGCAGCACATGCTAATTGAATTCTGAGAGACATCTCATCACGCTTGGTTAGTTCTGGTGCTTGGGCATCTGAGGAGAATATATATACGAGATGCATGTAATTCCTAGACAAGTCCATGTTTACAGACCTCTGATGAAATTGTGAAGATCCTTACATGATAAACAAAATCTGTGCATACAATTCGTTACCCAATAAGTATTTATCAGATGCATATGATTTTGTTGGCTTTTACTCGAAATGAAATCAAAGCAATATAATATATTGTATTACATACAGACCAGCCTGTCTGGGAAGATCACGCCAGCATCCCTGCCCATTTTTCTGAATATATTCAACAAGAATCTTATCTTCTTCGGCTGTCCAGGGTCCCTTTTTTACGCCCATTTTATCACAGCAAGGAGCTCTACCCATTATTGTACTGTTTGATTCTTGAAGGCCTGAATAAGGCAGGGGTTACAACAAAGAAGATTGGTACTTCCACATATATTAACCACCAAAGCTTGACGTGAGGTTTTCAACTTCAACACGGTGAAGTGGGCGAGCAATATTGTTATCTAGTACTAGTCCTTTTCATTGTGCAAACGACGTGGATACACAGTGTCCATTTATCATTCAAAAGATTGAATGCAAAATCAGTAAATAGATCTCATCTTAGAATGTAGATGTGATCATTTCTAGACGTATTTGTATTCTTCCTTATAATGATCGAAGGCCATCTTTTTCTGGTTACTACTTATATTAAATAGCATACCGAAGTTTTAAGTTTTTAGATGGTTCATTTAAATTCGTACTAATGAGTAATATTTATATTAAATAGCATACCTGAAGTTTTAACGTTTTAGCTGGTTCATTTAAATTCGTACTAATGAGTAAGTTTTAATTGGAGTCAAATTACAGATGAGTTCCTAAATAAATCAATGTTTAGAGTGTGTTATTTAAATTTGTTAGTGGTAGATAAGAATAAAAAAATCAAAATGTCATTACTATTAAAAATTTCTAAATAACATCCATTCTTCACCAAAAAAGATTGTTCAAATTAATTTTAGAGTTTCAAATCCCTCACAATACATTTCATTTTATTTTATTAAAAAAGTGTAAAAATATGACTATATCAAGTAATATGCTAATGGCAATTATTGAATGACATATTTCGATATCTATATGATAGATTTGAATAATTTTATACCATATCAATTTTTTCATTGAATTTGTACATATAATTTTATTATTTGAGATTATATTACTTTTACCTAACTAAATATTATTATGGCATGTTGAGTTTGTGATATTTTCAAGAATAGGATAATAAGATGAAATGAAAATAAGCTCAAGTTGTGAAGTATGTAAACATCTAATGTTAGTTATGAATCAATAATAATGTATAAATAATTAATTAACAATTAGAATAGAACATATTTAATATTTATTATAATTAACTACTTCATTTTTAATCAAATGAAATTAGTCAAATAGAGTTGACTTGGAAAGTGCAATTTTTTTTCATTCATTCAACATAAACAATTTAGCCAAAAGTCTTTGATCATGAGAAAAATCACTACACAAAGTTTGAAATGTTTTCACATGAGTCAAAGGATCACCTTTTCCATTATAAAGCTCCAATTGAGGGATTTCCACATGCTTAGGAGGGACATCACATACAATGTCATTGGATAATGGACTTGTTACATCAAATGTGGGCACATTAAAATTGGATTGGGTAATGGAAGGTAGTAGTTGTTGTAAGGATGAAACATTTTGGCTAATTTATTGATGGTTGTAAGGATGAATTTGACAATTGAAAATTATGATTAAAAGTTATAAAAATTTCTAAAAAATGATTGATTAACCAATTAATTAAGCAATTTGATTTGTGAATTTGAAAGATAAATGCATCAAGATCATAGCATACCATATCATAAAGATCAAATATGAAAATGAATTTAAAAAATTATGCAACCAACAAGTAAATTTTAGAATTATGATTTAGTTCTTTTGTAAATTCAACCACTAAATTTATGTAATTAAACTGAAAATGAGATCTAATTTAAATTTTAAATTGCATAAGTAATCAAATATGAAATAGTTAATCCAAATTAGACAACCCACAAGCTCAATTGTAGAATAAAAAATTGGGGGTTTTTGTGAATTTAACCTCTAAATTTTTTAAATTCAATTGAAAATTAATCTTGTAAATGTAAATTGGAATTTGAAAATGCATAAACACTAAGACCTAAGAAAATAAATCAGAAAATTAAAGTGTAAGATGTCAGGTTCACCAAAATGAGATGGTGAAAATATGAGGATTTCCAACATTAGACGTATGAAGGCTATTACTATTTTGCATAGGTACCACTACATTAAAGATGAATCAACAAGGATGGGGAAATGAATTCTTATTGGATTCACTCAATTAGGATTTGGTTCCCTCTTTTAATTTGAATTGTGAAAATGTTGAAATTAGGTTAAATATGATGAAATTGAAGTAATTATGCATAAACTGTGAGCTACAGTCGTCAGACTGAGCCACAAACCTGGATCTGAGAAATACATGAATGTTCAAATATGTTCCTAAAACATCATCTTGGATCATTGGGACTATAATGCCCATTGTTCTGATGCTCCGCAGTTTTTGTCATCCAAAGGGGAATTTGTTTCTTTGTAAATAAAGTCGATCATGAGAATTGTAGTTTTGCACCTGTTCTTGTGCATAGAAGAGAAGCAAAAATGGTTGGGTATAGGGGTTTTCCTTAGGTCAAACATCAGTTTTGAAATTAACTATGAAATAGAAATGAAGTGTAATTGAATTGCTATAATGGAAATAATTTTATTTTATGGGAAATGCTGAATAATGTCTTAAAAAAATGTTATACCTTTTTGTTGTTTTGTTTGTCTACACAAGGAATTAGGGTTTCATGTAGTCTTCAAAAACATAGAATATGAGTGTTGTTGAGGGTAAAGTTGAACTCCATAAATTTGACCTGAAACTTGTTAGACCATCGTGTAATATAAAAGAAAGCTACTGGAAAACCTAGCTTCAACCAATGAAACAACATGAAATAAAAGTAAATAAAAAAGATTATACCTTCAAGATTTATGTCTCATTGTGTCCTAACTCCATTGTTCTTGGTTGCAGATGCTTTTTCTCTCAAACAAGCACTAATAGCTTCCAAGATGGCATATGAAGAATATACTGATAGTTAACTGATACTATGATATGCATATGCAAATGATTTAAGCTAACATGATATTACTTGCTATGAAAGAAATTCTAAAATTGCTAGTTTCTTCAAACTCAAACTCAAGGATACAAGATAAAGACTCCTAGTAGACTATATGATTAGCTATTAGTCTCAAAATGGCTTAGGAGACCTCTTTTTATAGATTTTTTAGTACATGAGCTTAGGTGGCAGAGATCAACGATCTGTTAGGATAACCGGTGGACAATTGAGAGGGGGGGGGGTGTTGAATCAGTTGTCAACAGATTATATTAGTCAAACCACTTTATAACCTTCAACCGGAGCACATAAACATTTAATACCGAAATAACAGAAATAGATATCGGTAAGCAATAAAACTTAAGAATGAAACAAAGAATTAACACAATGCAACCATACCACATAACACCATGATTTGTATGTAGAAAACCCGGTAAAGGAAAAAATGATGGTGGGAAGCCTACCCATAGTCAGATGATACTTATACAGAAAGTATGTGATACAATAAGGGCATGCACGTGAAGGAAGGCACTTAGAGCATATTGCTCATTACAAAGGAGTCTCACTGACTATAGAGAGGTTATAACCACCTCACGATAATTGGACAATAATCTAGAAGAATGAATTGCCTGAGATAGCATCTACCATGCCTAATTACAGTCCCGCTTAAGCTCAACACCGGAGGCCTTTGACCTCTTACTTAAACCCAATTCGATCACCTATGATCGACCAAGTCTCCTTCACATATGATATTTCATTCGACGACCACAAACATATATTCCATTCCCATACCATGATCTACAATGAGATCAAGTACATCAATTTATACAAACCCTAAGGCCTAAACTAATTAGGTCGGCCACCTAAGAGATATTACAATAAGATAATTACATACATCCATATTACAATGATATGCCATGTTAGCTTAAGATCAAAACAACATTAACCAATCCATAAAACATGCCAGTAACATGTAGAGAACACGTTAACATGATACTGGTCCATAACCTAGATAGGTACCGGACCTAATCTAGGTCCACCATGCCAAAGAGATATCTCCAATCAGTCAAGGCATGATCAAGAATCACCTTCTACATCCTGAATTCGATCTAGAAGCTGCACCAACACCACTTATGCATTATGTCAAAGATTCTTAGTAAAATCTCTATCGGTAAAACCTTAAGGCCTTACCGGTATAGGCTTACTAGAGTGTATGATAGCATCTGATCATCAAGTCAATACCAACTGACCAAAACATAGTCCACAAACATGCAACACATTAAACCAAACATATTCCATTGATCCAAACATGTCGATAGTATCCAACTGATAGTTCCTTATGCTAGTAATACTAGTTCTTCTATTGGTAACCAAAACTTGTCTACCGATAACCAACCTTAATAGCTAGTGGTGACATCAATGACAAAAAATTAGTGCAACACATAATCAATTCTAAAAATATCCCCCTTTGGCATTGATGGCAACACTAGATGTGAAAAAGAAAACATATAAGTGCCAAGAAGTGCCAAACATCTCTCATAGAAGATATAACAATAAAAAACTAAAAAATCCTAGCAACTCCCCCTAAGGAGTGTAGTCCAATCTGAAACTGATATAAATCTCTCTCCCATAGACAATATTTTTCACATATAACTTGCCCACATTGACATCAATGCTAAAGAAATGACATAGATATCAAAATTATGTGAATCTCAAAGCTGACTACTCCCCCTGAGTAGTAGCACTAATACATCAACCCAGAGCAAAGGATAAAGATGATGATGCATACCAGACTGATGGTCTTCTCCATCAATTAAGTTTCTGTCAGAGGGGTAGATACCCCTAACCTATCTCTCAAATACTCAAATGATTCCTTAGACAGTGGTTTAGTGAATATATATGCATTCTACTCTTTAGTGATCACATAAACCAATTTGACTTCCTTTTCTTCCACCTTGTCCTTTAGAAAGTTATATTTTATTGATAAGTGCTTAGTCTTAGAGTGAAATACCGGATTCTTAGGCATATCGATAGCTGTAGAGTTGTTACAATAGATAACTACCAGTTCACTAAAATTTATCTTGATATCCTTCATCCATAAGACTTGATTGCAATTAGTTGTTGCTACAACATATTCAACTTCTACAATAGAGAAAGAAATGCATTACTTTTTTTTGCTGATCCATGAAACCAATTTCTTTCCAAGAAAGAAAGCTCTACCAGAAGTTATCTTCCTATCATCAGTATCTCCTACCCAATTTGAATCTGTATATGCACATAAAGTAAAGTTATCATCTCTAGAATACCATAAGCCATATTTTGTTGTTCCTTGAAAATACTGGAATATCCTCTTTACTGCACATTCATGATTTTCTTTAGGATTACTTTGATATCTTGAAACAATACTTACTGCATTCATAATATCTGGTCTAGTCTGAATTAGATATAACAAGCCACCAATCATATAATTATACCTTGTCGAATTTACTAGTGCAAATGTGTCTTTGATAGATTATTTCTTACTTGTCACCATAGGAGTACTTGCCGGTTTGGAATTATCCATACCGAACTTCTTCAGCAATTCCCTTAGATACTTAGTTTGATAGATAAAAATGCCTTTTTCAGTTTGAGTAATCTACAAACCTAAGAAAAATATCATCTCACCAATTATGGACATTTCAAATTCATTCTTCATATTATTAGAGAATTCCATGCATAATTTATCTTCACCTCCAAAAATGGTATCATTAACAAAAGCTTGAATAATCAAAATATCATCATCAGTGATCTTGTAATATAAATTACTGTCAGCACTGAATTTAATAAAACCAAGCTTCAAAAGACATTTATCCAACCTTGCATACTAAGCTCTAGGAGCATGTTTCAATCCATATAATGCTTTTCGTAACCTGTAAACCATATCTTTATCATCTGTCAGTGAATATCCATCAGGCTGCTCAATGTATAGCTCTTCCTCAAGTTCACCATTCAAGAATGTACATTTAACATCCATTTGATAGACCTTATACTTCTTATATGTTGCATAGGCAAGAAATAGTCTAACAACTTCAATTCTAGCCAGAGGTGCAAATGTCTCACCATAATCAATTCCTTTCATTTGATAATATCCTTCATAAACCAATCTAGCCTTGTTTCTTACAGCTTGACCATCCTCATATAGTTTTTTCCTAAAAACCTATTTAGTTCCAATAAAATTCTTATTTTTAGACTGGGGAACTAAAGTCCAAGTCTCATTCTTCTCTATCTGATCTAATTCAACTTCCATAGCCTTTAACCAATTTTTATCTTTACAAGTTTCAATAACAGATGCTAGTTCAATTTGAGAAATAAGACATACCTCTTCATTTGCCAGTCTTCTTCTTGTAATAACTTCATTGTTCCTATCTCCAATGATTTGATCTTCAGAATGATTTAACCTTACATACCTTGGTGTCTTTTGAACTTCGGGTTCACTATTCTAATCATCAGTCACAGTTGAATTTTCTAATTGTACTAGTGTAACTGTCTCAGTATCTTGTACTAGTTGAGGTAATTCTGGCTCAATTATGATCATTTCCACTATCGATGAACCCTGTCATATGATATAGATTGATTTTTGTATTTCTCACCCACTTTCACATTTGCACTTTCCACAATATTTTGTTATAAAATCTATATGCTTTACTTTGAATTGAATATCCAAGAAATATCTCTTCATCACATCTAGGATCAAATTTCCGAATTGAATCATCCCTTTTGATATAACATTTACTTCCAAATATTCTGAAATATTTAATAGGTGTATGTCCAAACCATAAATCATAAGGGGTCTTACCGGTTTCACCTTTGATATGAACTCTATTGAATGTGTAGATTGTTGTACTCACTACTTCTCTCCAGTAGATATGAGGCAATTTGGCTTCCATAATCATGGTTCTTGTTGCATCCAAAATGGTTTTATTCTTCCTTTCCACTACTCCATTCTACTGAGGAGTCCAGGGTGCAGATAACTGTCTCCTAATTCTATTTGTCTCACAATAACTATTAAATTCATGAGAAGTGAACTCACCACCTTGATCTGATCTCAGACATTTGATTTTCAATCGAGTTTTTATTTCCACCTTTTCTTTAAAGATCTTGAATTTCTCAAAAGCTTTAGACTTCTCCCTAAGGAAAGTCACCCACATCACTCTAGAATAATAATCAATTATCAGCATGAAGTATCTATCACCTTAAAAGATTTTGGTCCTTACTAGACCACATAAGTCAATATGAATCAAATCAAGCACATCATTATATTTATCATGTATTCTCTTATTAGAAGTTTTAACTTTCTTTCCCAATTGACATTCCTTACATATTGGATTATGAGGCTTTATAATCTTAGGTATATCTCTAACTACCTTTGTTGAACTAATCTTAACAATACAATCAAAATTAACATGACAAAACCTCTTATGCCATAACCAAATCTCATCAATATGATCAATCAAGCATGTCTTATTACCAGTGTTCAAGGGAAAGATATTACCTCCAGTCCGAGTACCAATTGCAATCTCCAATTTAGTTTTGTTAATAATTTTGTATTTTCTATCTTTAAACTGAAGTTGGAATCCCTTGTCCACCAATTGACCAACACTTAAAATATTATGCCTTAAACCTTCTACATAAGACATTATTAGTATTATGCTTGTCATCCAGAGAAATAATACATCCACCTTTGATCATACATGCTTTGTCATCCCTAAATATAACTTGACCACTATTGTATTCTTGCAAGGACATAAATTTTCTTTTATCTCGAGTCATATGATGTGAACATCCACTATCAATTACCCATTCATCCTTGTCTTCAATTTTTGTTGCCAAGGACTTTTCTTCATTCTTGATAGCCTATTCTAGTTCATCTTATTTTAAAGCATAGAACACCCATTCCTTTCCATTGTTGGATCCAGTAGCATAGTCTAATGTCGGTTCATCCTCAAAGTCATCACTTACTCCTTCCTCATCAGCTATGTAGCTTTGTTTTCTTTTCTTGAATCTATAACTATTTTGATTAGGCATTAATGATTTCTTAACTCTTTCTTCAAATCTTGCATTCCTTTAAGGATATCTAGATGCAAAATGACCAATCTTATTACATGCAAAACATTTAACAGGTGTTTTTCCTTCATAGTTACTTCCTATCAGTCCTTTAGGTACTCTTCTAGCAAATAAGGCTTCAAGTTGCTCAAATTATTCATCCTCTTTCCTTATATCTTCCAATTCCTTTGCATATAGGGATTTCCAATAACTTTTGCTGGTAGATGATGATGCATGAAAAGAAGGTTCAGACTTTGCAGCTCCAGAGGGTCCAAATTCTTCAAGCTCAAAATGAAATAATTTCCCAATTAGAATGTCTCTGTTAATTGAAGTGTTTGTGATTGTTCTCAATTCATTAATTGCAGCCTCCTTTATCCTCTAAGCCAATGGGTGGGCTCTCAAGGATTTGGAAACTATTTCATCTTCACTTAGAGATCCTCCACAATATTGAATTCCCATGACAACCTAATTTACTCTTTCCATAAATGTAGCAATTCTTTCATTATCTTCCATCTCCAAGTTCTCATACCTTACTTGGTAACCATCAAGTTTAACAATTTTGACGGTAGGATCCCCTTCATTCAGAGTTTGTGATTTATCCCACATAACCTTTGCAGATGATTTATCAGTCAATCCCATAATTTGCTAATCAATAAGTGCACACAAGAGGGCTTCTCTAGGTCTGCAATCATTTTCAATATTCTTGTCCAAGTCTATAGGAGTAGGATTGCCAGTTGTCAGATCATAAGGTGTCTATCCTTTCTTAGTGATCTCCCAAATATCCTTGCCAAGACATATAAGATGATTCTCCATTCAGATTATCCATATCCCATAATTTGTTCCATCAAGCTTAGGGATTTCTCTTCTGAAAATAGTTGCCATAGGATCTACCTCAAGCAGTTAAGATTCTTCAAAAGAGGACCAAATCTTTGATACCAATTGTTAGGATAACTGGTGGACAAATGAGAAGGGGAGGGGGGTAAATCAGTTGTCAATGAATTATATTAATCAAACCATTTTATAACCTTTAATCGGAACACATAAACATTGAATACTGGAATAGAAGAAACAAATACCGGTATGAAATTAAACTTAAGAATGAAATAGATAATTCACACAATGCAACCATACCACATAAAACCGTGATTTGTACATGCAAAACCCGGTAAAGGGAAAAACCAGGGTGGGAAGCCTACCCAAAGTCATATGATACTTCTACAGAAAGAATGTGATACAATAAGGGGCCTGCACGTACAGGAAGGCACACTACCTAGAGCATATTGTTCATTACAAAGGAGTCTCACTGACTATAGGGAGGTTATAACCACCTAAAGATAATTGGACAATATTCCAGAAGAATGAACTACCTGAGATAACATCTACCATTCTTGATTATAGTCTCAGTTAAGCTCAACACCGAAGACCTTTGACCTCTTACTTAAACTTAATTCGATCACCTATGATCAACCAAGTCTCCTTTGCATATGATATTTCATTCCATGATCACAAACATATATTTCAATCCCATACCATGATCTACAATGAGATCTTACATCAATTTACACAAACCCTAAGGCCTAAACCAATTAGGGCGACCACCTATAAGATACTACAATAAGATAATTATATACATCCATATTACAATGATATGCCATGTTGGCTTAAGATCAAAACAACATTAACCAATCCATAAAACATCTCGATTACATGTAGAGAAAATGTTAACATGATACTGATCCATAACCTAGATAGGTACCAGACCTAATCTAGGTCCACCATGCCAAAAGGATATCTCCAATCAATTGAGGCATGATCAAGGATAACCTTTTGTATCCTGAATTCCATCTAGAAGCCACACCAACACCACTTATGCATTTTGGAAAATATTCTCAATAAATTCTTTGTCGGTAAAACCTTAAACCCTTACCGGTATAGGCTTACTAGAGTGTATGATAGCATCCGAGCATCAAGTCTATACCAACTAAATAAAAAATACTCTAGAAACATGCAACACATTAAACCAAACATATTCCATTGATCTAAACATGTCAGTAGTATCTAACTAATAGTCCCTTCTATCGGTAATACTAGTTGTTCTACTAGTAACCAAAACCTGTTTGTCGGTAACCAACCATAACAGCTAGTGTTGAAATCAATGACAAAACATTAGTGGAACACATAATAAATTCCAACATGATCATGATCAAATATCTCAAATTGTATGGCTATGAGCAAAAAATTGAAGGTTGAGAGTAAGGGGGAAGGAGAAGACAAGTGTCACTCATCTCACCTTAACCGAGTTGAAGAATTGAGAGGATATAGGATAGTTGGAGAAGATGGAGGAATGAGAAGACAAGTGGACTCAAGTCCTCCTAAGATATAGGGATGTTGAAGAGAATATAGAAGAAGGTTAGGGAATATGTGTATGTATACAACATTTCATTTATTTTAGAAGTTGGAGATAAGTGGCTAATAAATGTTTTGTTTTATTTTAATTTTTTGAATTAATTAAGCCACATGATGGATGAGTTGGAAAAGGAAAGATGAAGTGGAGATGGAAAGGTGAGTCGGAAATGAGGTTAAATAATTAAGAAATTATTTAATTAATGAGACTATAAGATAGAAGATAGAGGGATAATTAAATATTAGATATTTATTTAATTGATTAGAAGAAAAGGATATAATGAATTAATTAATAAAATATTTCAATTAAACTAATTAATAGAGAAATATAAAATGAATTAAATAAATTAATCTTTCCAAATAAACTATTTAATAGAAGAATTTAAATAATTATAAAATATTTATCTAATCACTCATAGTCTTTTTATGTGTATACATTTTGCCCCTCTTTGAAATGATGTTGAGATAATATTGTTTCAAAGGTTAAATCAAGTCTCAATAATACGTCTAACGAAAATAAAAATCCGGATTGTGTGCCCCCGCGGGAGATTGATCATGAAATTGTTGAAAATGTTTGTGTTGTCACTCAAATTGCACACGTAGTACACAAGCTGAAAGCTCAAGCAACTTGGTGACTCATGGGATAATTCTCAGGCCTGTGGGTTGCCTATAGTGAGAATTAACCTCTAGATGAAGGGTTGGTTCCCTGTAAATAATTCTAAATCTTTACCAAGAAAATGGATAGGAAATTTTTTAATGAAACTAGAAAGAAATTGCAAATGTTAAATGAAGATGAAGCATCAATAAGATATCTCAAAATGACAGAGGTGTTAGGGGTCCCATAGATACTGAGAGGGGGGGGTGAATTAGTATGTAACCGATAATAAGAATTTCTTAAGTTAAAACATGTAGAACATAATATAATAGTGTACCGGTATGCAAGAAATAATGCAATAAACAGAATCAAGAACATCCACATGAAAAGTACACCATAAAACAAGATGCTTAACGAGGAAACCCAGTGTGGGAAAAACCTCAGTGGGATTTGTGACCCACAATATTCACTCACTGGCCAATAAGAGAATATTACTTACAATAGGGGCCTGCACATGCAGGAAGGCCAACTGCCTAGAGCTCACTGCTCAATGAGAAGTCACACTGACTTACAATAAGTATTATACTAATCCAATGACTTGTACTTCTTTACAATAGCATCTTCAATGCCAGATTTAGTACCGGTTCTTGCTCTGTTCTTTACATATACCCTTGACCTATATTTCGCACATTAGGTCTGCCTAATATTTTTCTTAATGCTTTTACATCACTCCTACAAATGTCCAGAATGATCTCCTTTATATATAAGAGTCATTTTACAATTTTCCAAGTCGGCTTACAATAATAAACAAAATATTGCATAACAAAAATTCTATTGGCCTCTGTGTCGGTATACTTGTTTTCTTCTATGTCGGTGCCAGTGTCCTGAGTGATTTGCTAATGTCGGTGCACTATCTTTCCGGTGTCATGCTTTGCCGGTATAATGTCTTGCCAGTGCCATAGGATTGCAAGGTTGCCATCAATGACAAAACCTTCAATCACATACAATGTCTCATTGGAGTGTGCATATGCCAACAATCTCCCCCTTTGGCATTGATGGCAACACTCATGAGAAATTTCAAAAAGTATCCAAAAATGTGTAGTCCAAAAATGTTACCAAAAATGTTTACCAAAAATGTGAGAGCTCCCCCTGAGCATATGATTCCGTTGTTTTGAATTTTCTCATCCCACTACTCCCCCTTTGGCATCAATGACAAAGGTTGTCAAGATGCCAGTGGAGTTTGTAGTTTCATCAATCCATATCCTCAACCTTGTAGCTGGGTGGTTATAATCTGAAAAAGATCTCCCAAAATTAAGTTTATACTATCCATAAACTTCTTACTATCTTTTATTGTTGTCTCAGTTCTCTTTACTGTACCGATGAGATGCTACAAATGCTCTGTCGGTGTTTTGCTTCCCTATGGTAATGCCTCAGAAATTTCCTTCCACAGAGATGCTAAATAGTCCAATCTTGGAATTAGTTTAGATCTCAAATGTTTTGCCTTATTTATCATTCTTTCTTTCTCCCTTTCCAATTTGAGTAGTTCTTCCTCAAAATTTGCTATCTTCTCTTCAAAAACTGATAGTGAATCAGGTGAGTTGACAAAGTTGTCTGCAAGTTTATTTATCTCATCTTGTGCCTTGCTTATTTTCTTGTCAATATCTATAGTCAAAAAGTTTGTTTTACATGTATCTTTATACAGGAGTGAACTCACAATACTGGTTCCCACTTTTTGACCAACTTTGACACTTAGATGAACATTTTGCAAAAAATCTTCACTTTCCGACACCTATAACTTTTAAATCGTTAAGAATTTGAAGATGATGTAAACTAGTGATTTGTAACATCCTTTTTGTAGATTCTAAATATATTTTTTTCAAATTTTTTTGAATAAAATTTTATTGATTTTTCCATCTCCCTCAAAAGTAGTTTTTTACAGGAAACAACATTTTTTAAGAGTGACGTACATCCCGAAACGTATAAATTTTTTTATATAAATGATAAAAACTTATCTCTTTTAAATTTTGATTTGTAACATCAATACCCAGGGCATGCAGTTGGTTTGATAGTGATATGTTGAATATTTTTTATTTTATTAAGTTTTGAAGTCCGACTAATTATAATTTAGATATAGGTGTACGTTTGAACACATAACTTGCTCTATATATATCAAAATTAAGTTTTATTTTTTTTGTTAGAAAGAAGACATCAATACCTAGGGCATAGATATTTTTCAGAATTTTTTTGAATTAGTTTGCTATTTTTCCCAATGCATTGAACAAAGAAGTTCATGGTCGGTGAAAAACCTACATTCATAAAAAATAAAATAAATATATATTAATAAACTTAAATATATTAAAAATTATACTATTTGGAAAGCTTATAATAAGGACTAAATCCTCAAGAAAACAAAACTTCTAAATGAATTCGTTTGACCCCTCAAAAGCTAATGTAAAATTGGTTTTTTTATCAGCATTTGATAGATGCAAAGGAGACTCCATTGCAAGTATGATTTAGAAGTAGAGAGGTTCTATCCAAGAAATTTTGATCTAAGAGCCTTTGATCTAACTCTCTTCAATTAATTACTTCAAATGGGACCTCTTAAAGCTTAAATAATTATATTTTCCAAAAAATGTATGATTTCAGCAAAAATCAGGATGTACCAAAAAGTGGGAACCAGCTTTGTGAGTTCACCCACAGATTTTTGTATTCTTTCAACAAACTACATAGTTCCGGTAGAAGTGTGTCAAAATCTCTGTTACACTTCTTTATTTCCTCATCAAAGAATTTCTGTTTTTCAATTTCTACCTTATCCTTTACTGACTCTTCCTTTATTTTCTCAATGTTTTATGAGATATATTTACACAATGTATCCAATTGTCCTAAAGAATATTTATTATCTATATTACACTTGGGAGCTATTACCTTCAAAATTGGTATAGAATCATCAATTACCTTATAAGCCTGTGAGCTGCAGTCAGTTATTTTCTTGATAGAATCAAGTAATACCTCAGTCACATTTGTTGATTTGAATATTGATGATGATCCAACAATCTGAGTACTGGTGGAAGTAACCATGCTTGTATTGACCTCTGGTAGGTTAGTTTGTGTCTGCATTTCTTTAAGCACTGGTTTTCCTACTTCACTAGTTACCAGTGACACTGTTTCCTTATGTACCTGTTGTTCCAGAGCCTTTAGCTCTGTTGGTTTCTCTATATGTTGTGTTGTCTCTGTATGTGACTCAGTCTCTACCTTTTTCTCTGTATCTTCTACCGGTTTCTCTATTTCCCCTGCTACTGGAGGCTCATTTGTCATATCTGACTTATTAGTTGTATCTTTATCTACTATTATGTTGATCTTCTGAGTATCAATATTTACAGTATATAGGACTTCAGAATTAGGATTGTTATCCTCTACATCCATACTTTCTACTACCAGTTGATCTTCAGTAGTTGTTATTTTCACCGGTGGAGGTAGGTTGTCTTTAACTTTGATGCTTGGTGGTCCACCAACTTTGCCTTTCCCCTTGTCCCTATCTTTCTGATATACCTTTATAGGTTTAGGGTTCCTATACTCTTCTTGTTTTTCTTTGTCAACTAGGAATATATCCCATCCATCTTCTATTTCCTCTGTTACTTCATTTACTCTTCCTGCCATTAGTGAAATATGCTGGTGTGCAGTAGAGAATACTAACCAGTTTGCTTGAGCAATCAAATCATCAATTTCCTTTGGAGAGTTTACTGGATATACAACAAGTAGCTTCCCAATTTTTATTTTCTTATCTAATTCTATCACTGCTTGCCTTCTGGCCTCAAGTCTTTTGAATAAATCATCAGGAATTTCATTTTCTACTTCCATAAAAATTTTCTTGTACATGTCCATATGCAATATAACACTGTTCTCAACTTGCTCTTTCTCATCAGTAGTTAGAGTGTCATAAATTTTCGCTATGTTCTTCAGTTTTCCTTCCTCTGTGATTTCATTTAGCAGTACATCAAGAGGTGCCAAGTCTTTGTTTGTCCTTTTCTTCTTCTTAGGTGTCAACTTCTTCTTTGGTGTGGCCTTTCTAACCAGAGATCTCACTGCTTGTTGCTTTTGCCTTGTTCTTCTAGGTGAAGGTGTGGTTGTCGGTGAAGGATCTCTTTTTCTTACAACTCTTTTGAAATTTGTTGGCATGTCACCTTCCGAAGAAGTACCTACCAGTGATAGGTGAGTTTCAGGTTGTGGAGTTACCAACTCATCCTCTGTTATGCCGGTTTTCTTCAATACATCTTCCTTAATGGCTTTTGCTTTCTTGGATCCTTTCCTTACAAATGCCTCAACCTTCTTTACTCTTTTCTTTGATTGTATTTGGCTTTCTATAGTCTCAGCACTACCAAAAACTTCTTCCTTAGGTTCATTGGGGGCTTCCAGAAGTGCTTTGGCATATGTTTCTACTATGTGGTCATTTGTTTCATAGCCCATCTCGGTTACCCAAATTGTCCTTGGGATGATCACTTCCATCCATATTTCATCTTTCTTAATAACAAAGCATATATCATCTTTGTATTTGTCTACTATTTTCTGAGATAACCTTATTCTTTTCTTCATTTGTGTCTTTAATGCTTGGAAAAAGTCATGAATATTGTTCTCCTTGTTCTCACCCATGTTATTGAACAGTTCAATCAATTATTTTCCTACCGGTATGTCATATCCAAGTTCTTTATAACCTATACCAGGAACCTATTTTGTTATGTGTAGCATTAGGCATACTAACAAATTTCCAAATCTGAAAGTTCCTTTCTTGTCCTTCTTGATTTTTCCAAGGTTGTCAATTAGTTCATCCTTTAACCATTCACATATGTCAATTTTTGCATTGTCTGTTACCATATCATAAGTACTCTTAATGCATAAACTTGAAACTAAATTAAGTCTATTAGCATGAGTGGCTTTATAACCTAATATCATACTGATGAATCTCACATTGATATCTTTTACATCATTAACCCTTAGAGACCTCTTGTCCAATGTTGCACCAGTTGGTTTTGTAACTAGGTCATTAGGAACCTTCTTGGTTTTATCTGGTCTCTTATCGGTGGTCGGTAACCCTATGACAACTTTCAAAGCTTCCTTGGTGATCTTATGGATTGCATGTAACCAGAAAAATTCTCCATGAACTCTGCTTAAAACTATCCTAATCACATCCTTAGGAAATTCAAGAATGCGAAGGATTTTTGTGAATCCTAGGGTTTCAATAATCTCAAGTGTTCATCTTTAACATTGCCGGTATCATCACATATCATAGTTTTATACATGGTTTTGATTTCCTCATCTCCTAACTCTTCAATGTTGCAATGGATGTACATTCTAGGGTCTTCAGCATATACAACTCCTTTAGGGATTTGAGAGAAAGCACCTAAGGTATCATCCTTCTTTGCTATCTCGAGAACTAACTAAAATGGGCCTAGGTCTTTTAATTACTTAAGAAACAATAGGGTTTGGTATGTATTCAATTGTAGAGGTGGATGCCATGATTAAATACCTTTTACTTCCTTGGATGGATGATTGCTTGGAGTGTGCTTGCTTCTTGCTCGAAATGCCTTAGCTCAGAATCTTCGCGCTCTCTAAAAATTTGAAATCATGGTGAAATGAAATGGAGCCAAAACCTTATTTTATAATGTCTTTTTGCCATCTACCACATTAATTGTATGCCAGTTAAGTATTCACCTAACATTGTCTGTCGGTAATAAGTAATTTTCAACTTCTTATCTCTGACCGAGGGAATAATTAGCACGTGTCATTAGATTGCCAAACCCTCAAGGAAATTTTCTTCAATTGGATGAACAACTTCATATCGATGGAGTATCACTCTATCCTACTGGTAAAGCATTGGTTGGTTCTACCAATGGAGAAGTATTCCCAATATTTAGATCAGCTTTTCTAATCCATTGTTTTGAGAATTTTTGCTTAACCTCTTCAACTTTTTCTTTACCTTTCAAGCTAGCACTTTTGTTGTCTACCAGTGTTCCTTTACTTCTACAAAATTTAGCAATATGCCCAATCTTGTTACATGCATAACAAGTTACATTATTTTTCTTAATAGCTCTCCCATAACCTATGCCAGTTTGTGTTCTGCATTGATTTGATAAATGTCCAAATCTTCCACAAACATAACATCTCACATTCATTCTGCAGTTTTTCAGAGTTGTGACCAACTTTGTTGCATTTTGAACATTGACCGGTGGGTGTGTTGATATTCTAATAATTCCTAGATCTACATTCATTTGCTCTATGACCATACTTATTACAGTTAAAGCATTTTCCATTGAATTTATAAGAATTAGGTTGTCTTACCAGTTTGTTGTGATCCTGAGTATTTGCAGTACTGGAGCTTTCACCAACTTCAAATCCAATTCCAGAAGTGTCACCTTTAGGTTTTTGATTCTTCAGCAAGGTACCAAGTTCCTCTGAGCTTTTCTTGAATTTTTCTTTGTGTTGATTTGCAGTTTCTAGTTCTCTTTCCAAGATTTCTTTTTGTCTCATCAGTTCATTTGAGTCATTCTGAGTATACATCAAATCTGTCTTTAACATGTCATTTTCATAGCTAAGTCTTGTGTTCTCATTTGTTGCATCACTTAGTCTTCTGGTCAATTCTTCTTCATTCTTTTTTCTATCGTCAACCTCTTTGCAAAATCTCATAGTCATATCTTGCATTTCATTTTTTGTTGTCATGATCTCTTGTTTCAACTTGCTTATCATATCATTAAGTGATTCCTTTTCATCATTTTCTCTTCTCTTATTTCTTGCAACAGTAAAATTTTCTTGAAGTGCCTGAATGATATCGTAAGCAGCTCTTAAATCATCTTCTAATTTGATATTTTTCAATTTCTCTGCATCATAGTCTGTAAGAGCTCCTTCAAGTTGCTTCATCAAATTTTCCATCTTTACCGATGTCAAGATCTTCCTCAAGCTGTTAGGCTTCTGAAAATAGAGGACCAAGCTCTGATACCAATTATTAGGGTTCCCACTGATACTGAGAAGGGGGGGTGAATCAGTATCTAACTGGTAATAAGAATTTCTTAAGTTAAAACATGTAGAACATAATATAATGGTGTATCGGTATGCAAGAAATAATGCAATAAACAGAATCAAGAACATCCACATGAAAAGTACACCATAACACAAGATGTTTAATGACGAAACCCGGTGTGGGAAAAACCTTGGTGGGATTTGTGACCCACAATATTCACTCACTGGCCAATAAGAGAATATTACTTACAATAGGGGCCTGCACATGCAGAAAAGCCAACTGCCTAGAGCTCACTGCTCAATGAGAAGTCACACTGACTTACAATAAGGATTATACTAATCCAATGACTTGTACTGCCTTACAATAGCATCTTAAATGCTAGATTTAGTACTGGTTCCTGCTCTGTTCTTTACATATACCCTTGACCTATATTTCGCACATTAGGTCTGCCTAATATTTTTCTTAATGCTTCTACATCACTCCTACAAATGTCTACAATGATCTCCTTTATATATAAGAGTCATTTTACAATTTTCCAAGTCGGCTTACAATAATAAACAAAATATTGCATAACAAAAATCCTGTTGGCCTCTGTGCCGATATACTTGTTTTCTTCTGTCCTGGTGCCAGTGTCCTAAGTGATCTGTTGATGCCAGTGCACTATCTTGCTGGTGTCATGCTTTGCCAATATAATGTCTTTCCGGTGCCATAGGATTGCAAGGTTGCCATCAATGACAAAACCTTCAATCACATACAATGTCTCATTGGAGTGTGCATATTCCAACAAGAGGTACAATCCTAAAAACACCAATCTGCACAAATAGACTTCTGGTTCATAACACATAAATAATTCATGCAAAGGATTTAAACTTCAAGAAATTGAAAGGAAAGAAAACTTCCACAATCAACCAAATGAGCCAATTTATCACAATCCATAACTTGTGACTTACAAATGAGATAGAAAATTCAAAGGTTATGTAGAAAATAACACAATAAACTAACTCTCAATCAAGGATAAGAAAATGAACTGTAAATACATAAGGCATAAGATGGTAATGTTTTATTCATAATTCTGTTATAAAACTGCATATGAGCTACAAGAATGTATTCTCTGCTAAAACTGGCCAGAGAATCATCAAGAACTAGTGAAGAAAGATAAAACTTTTCCACTTTATATAAAAGGCTTCCAAAAGGTAGAGAAAAGATAACTCCAGAATGACTAAAGATGAACTCCCACTGAAAATATCTCCTCTGAAAACTGATCCTCTTGTAGAAATAAAAAAGCCACCAAAAAGGCTTCAAAACATGCAAAAAGAACGCATGCAAAATTTCTCTCAAGTTGGGTAGTTCATTTCAAATTCTTAGTCAACTAAAGGTTGACCCATGTGGCACTAAAAGACAATCATTATTACCTCAAGATCACAAGAAAAAACTCATGCAAACTTTCTCTGAGCTTAATAATCGCCTGCATTAACCGGATGACATCTTATTTTGCATGGATCGCAAACTACCTGATGATTTCCTCTTATTTTGCATGGATCCCTGGACACTACCTTTCCTACCACCACTTTCAGCTTCTGACTGTAACTAGCATTGCTTTCTTCATTGGGTCATCGAGAATGGGAGATGCTAATGAACTTTGGACTATTGAACCATTTAGAACCGATGAACTTTGAAGTAGTGAAAATTAAAGTTGAAAGTGGACATAAAAAATATATACATCCGCTCGTCTATAGCCTTTTGCCATGTGTTGGCCTCTGATTTGCTCACCGGCCCACTTTGTCTCGCCACTTGGACCTGCCAATGGAGTTGGTTTGCCTTAATTTCTCATCTACTCTTTATCCCGTGCTATATCCTCATTCGCTCTTAGCTCACCTGGATGACCATCTCAAATGCCACGTCATTCGTCACCAAGTCACAATGATAATTGGGTGAGCAACTTTTCCTTGCATCTTAGTGACCATCATCGGATCTGTCCACGCAACCATTGGATGTGATCAATCTGCTCGATCTTTACTCTTGGTCTGCTCATGGTTCTTCGTCTTCTCTCTACCATATGATGCATTCTCATTCAATTTGAGTCCACCTGGACGACCACCTGGATTGCCACATCATCAGTCGCCAAGTCGCATGAGATAATCAGTGAGCATTTTCATCATGTGGTATAGCAACAACCATTGATCTTCTCTTAAACTATTTGATCTTTAACCTCTCTAAGCACTTTCTTGTGCCATGGTGTCACCACGTGTCAACCACTAGTTCGCTCACAAGTCCACCTTGTCTTGCAGCTTGAACCTGCCACTGGACTTGGTCTGCCTTGATTCCTCATCTACTCTCTATGTCATGGCGCATCCTCATTCTCTCTTCGCCCACCTGGATGACCATCTGGATGACCACATCATTGGTCAGCAAGTTGCAGGAAATAACTATCAAGCACCTTCATCATGCAGTATAGCGACAACCATTGATCTGCCCTCAAACTACTCGATCTTTAAACTGTTAGTCGCTCACCTTTTTTGCATTTGCTTTGTCACCATGTCATGGAGACAACTAGCGAGCTTCTTTCTATAGTGGTATTGTGACCGCTGTCAGATCTCTCACATCACCGTTGATCTTTCTTAAACTTTCTCAAACTTTAACCCCCGACTGATTTTCTTTCTTGTGACATGTGTCAACATGTGTCACCCACTGATTGGTTCTAGAGATCCTCCTGGGCACCACGTGTCTACTACCTATCTTTGGTCTTATACCCTCTACTCTGATACATCATGAATCACCAAGTCACGATGATATCTAGCGAGCATCTAACCATCGCGACATAGTGACAGCCATTGGATCACCGCGACCTGGGTCTGATCTTTTTGACTTGCTTGATCTTTAACCTCTTCACACTAGCCGGTCACAAAATTAGGATACCTTGAGATTCATGCACATGAGGTCCACCAAGCCATGAGCTACCTCTTCTTTCCAAAATCTTGTAAGCTTTGACACTATAGTTATATGTGACCTTATATTTAAATATGATAAACTCCCTCCGCGCAGCCAATGTGGGATAAAATGTCCTCCTGCCTAGCGACTGAAAACCACTTGGAAACTCTAAGGCCTTTTAAAAACCTCTTTGGCACCCAAGTAAAACTTTACATAGGCTGATTGCATTTGCTCTGAGCTTCTTTTGGCCTTTCATCAGCTATGCAGGGGGTTTGACGATACACTTTCCAACATAATTTTGCTTGAAGGTTTTAATAGGCCACGCTATTTTATCTGCAATGGAGCATAGATGTTTTTGTGGTCTACAACATGTTGAGCTCAACCCTCATGGGAGCCACATTTTAACCCACATGTTGTCTTAATTTCTTGTATCTGCACATGAAGCAAACAAGTTAGACAAAAACAGTGCATTTCTCCCTAGTTCATGATTTGATCTTTTCAAAATGAATGAATGCAAGGCTTCATTAGGGCACTAAATTTGGCATGTACAAAATTTGGTAACATTTTTTGCGGCTTTTGTGGAGTGTTTGCTTGCTAAATACTATAGACCATTCATGGCTTATGTATTGGGCTTATGGAGTCATTTCAACCCTCTCTCCAAATGGAACTTCTTGAAATTCAGCTACTCCATAGCATGACAACAAAACAAAAATAGAAAAACTAGGAAAAAACAAGTGGTGCTACCTAAAACAGAAACCACAAAACTATGCATGAGCACTTATTGAAAAATAGAACAACAAAAACAAAATGTGTATCGACACTTATTAGCTTAAATGAAATCTCAAAGGAAAGCTTTGAGATGAATCCCATTAACTAGAATTGGAAGGGTCTCACCATTCAACTTTGAAAGTTGAAAAGCATTATGTTGCCTTTTCTCGGTAATGATGTATGGGCCATCCCATATGGCATCAAATTTAGTATGCTTTCCAGGATTACTCTTTAACTCATCCCATTTCAAAACCAAATCTCCCTCATTGAAAACTCTTAGAGCTTCCTTTCTGTCAAAAGTCCTCTTCAGTTGAGCTTGATGATTTTCAATAGTTAATCATGCTTTCTTTCTTACCTCCTCCAACTCTATTAGTTCTACCAACCTAACCTGCATGGGTTCTTCTTGCAACATTTCTAGCTCTCTAATCAAAGTTAGTGTAGGCATTTCAACTGAAATTGGGAGTCTTGCCTCCTTACAATAAAGAAGGAAATAGGGAGATATACATGTAGCTCTCTTAGGGGTGATTCTATCAGCCCACAATGCATGTTTCAACTAAGTGTGCCATGTTCTTTGATTATCTTCTATTTTCCTCTTGATTATCCTAATCAAGTTCTTATTAGTAGACTCAACTTGTCCATTACCTTGAGGGTAATAATTGGATGAAGTACTCAAAAATATGTTGTTCTAGAAATACCAATTACTAATCTTAAATCCTAAAAAAGATAATGCATTGTCTGAAATTATAGAATCAGGGATACCAAACCTTGCTACTAAGTCCTGATAAAAGTCTAGGACTGCACTTTCATTTTCCTCTTTCAAGGGTACAGCTTCAGTCCACTTGGTAGAGTAATTAGTCGATGACAAGATCCATTTATGCCCAAAAATTGAAGGTGGATTGATGACTCTGACAAAATCAAGACCCCACTTCATGAATGGTTGTCAATTTGAATAGGTTGCAGGGGTAAAGTTGTTGTCTTCTATTTGCCTACAAATATTGCACAATTCTTACATTTCCTTACCCAAGCATAGGCATCTTTATGCAAATCAGGCCAAAAATATCCTACCCTCATGTTCTTTAATGATCTAGTCCATGGTGCAAAGTGACCACCAGTTGGTTCATTATGGAATTCCTCTAATATTCTCTCAATTTGATCTGAATCTATGCATCTTAAGAATACACCATTAAAATCTTTTCTAAACAAAATTCCATCCAAAATAATATAAGGGATAGCTTGAAGTCTATAGTATCTTCATTTAGCATTTTTCAGGCCTTTGGGACACTCACCAGTCTAAAGAAAATTCATCATTTATTGCACCCGACTTGTAGGAGGTGTTGCTACTACAATTGGCTCATTATCTTCATGAACTAGGATAGCTTCTTCACTTTCTTGTTCGGTATTTTCATTGTGACCAATGAGCTATTCACATAATCACTTACCTCTAATCAGCTTCATTACCTTTATATTGATATCATACTCCATCACTTTCGTGATCCAACCAGCTCTTTTGTCATTAAGATCTCTATTCAACAAAAAATCTTTTATACTAAGATGAGCAACCATTAGGTGAATTTTGTTATTTCAAAGCATGTGTCTAAATTACTTTAGACTTCTAATGACTGCTAATGCATGTTTCTCAACAAAATACAGGTCCAAATTTAGAAGGATGGTTTCTCTACCGTGTCAATTGCTGAAAAAAAAATGAGATCCTTAAAAAATATCATGAAATCATTGCTAAAGAAGAAACTTTTTAGAAGTAGAGATCAAGATGTACATGGCTGAAGGAAGGAGACAAGAACACAAGATTATTTCATATGTCAACTATCAAACATAAAGTGGCAAATAGGATCACAAAACTGGTAGTGGACAATGAGGAGTTGGTTAAGGAGGATGAGATAAGAAATGAGGCCAAAAGATACTTTTATGATCTTCTAAGTAGGGATTAGAGTCTAGATGTTAATGCTCAAATTTCTTTTCTTCAGAATATTCCTCGCCTCATTGATGAGAAGATGAATGCCTCCCTTTTTGTTATACCTTCACACCTGGAGATCAGGAATGCTATATTTTCTTTTGATGGTAACAATGCTCCTGGTCTTGATGGCTTCCCCATGTTCTTCTTCCAAGAATTCTGGGACATTGTTGGGAAAGATGTTTCCAATGGGGTCAAAGAATTTTTTGGGGCTAGAAGACTGTTGAAAGAGATCAATGGAACCTTCATTGTATTAATCCCCAAAATTCAAGGAGTTGACTCCATGGATAAGTTTGGGCCAATCAGCTTATGCAATTATTTTTTTAAGATTATTTCTAAGGTCCTTACTTCCAGACTCTTGACTATCCTTCCCTCTTTGATTAATCATTAGCAAAATGGTTTTGTGCTAGGAAGAAAAATTCTTGATTCCATAATTATTGTTCATGAGAATATTCATTCTCTTGTTACGCCTAAGAAACAAGGTTCCATCATCAAGCTTGATCTCTCTAAGGCCTATGACTAGGTTGATTGGTCTTTCCTCATGAAGGTTCTTATGGCTTATGACTTCTCTACCAAATGTGTGGACCTCTTCAAACAACTTATTACCTTTTCCTCCTTTGTTGTTCTTGTCAATGGATCCCCTTCCTCCTTTCTTCAAGCTTCTAGAGGATTGAGGCAAGGGGATCCCATTTCTCTTATCCTCTTCATAATTATGGTTGAATGTTTTGGTAGGTCTATGGAAAGCATGGTGATGAGAGGAATGTTTTAGGGACTCAAACCTTCTTCAATTGATCATACTTGTTCCCACCAATAGTTTGTGGACGACATGATTGTCATGGGGGATTCAAGCATCTTAGAAGCTAGAACCCTAGAGGACACTCTATGTAAGTTTTCTTCTGCTTCAGGCCAGCTTATCAATTGGGTTAAAAGAGATTCTTTTTTCATCAATACTCCAGAGAGAAGACAACATAGAATTAGCAGAATTCTGGAATGTCGGATTGCTAATCTTCCTGCCACTTATCTTGGCCTCCCTTTGGGCATTGCACCACCTGACTCCTTTTGGAGCTCTCTGGTGGATAAATTTCAAAAAAATCTTGTTGGGTGGAAAGGTGCCCTCTTAAGTCAAGTTGGAAAGCTTCAACTTTTAAAAGCTTCTCTTCAAAGCATGCCTATCTATTCCCTTAGCCTCTTCAAAATTCATGTTAAGTATGCTGATGCAATTGAGAAGATTCAAATAAAATTTCTTTGGTCAGGGGTTGAGGAAAAGAAAAGAATGTCTCTTGTGGCTTGGGATAAGGTGTGCAGACCAAATAGTAAAGCCGGTATGGGCCTTAGAAGAATCCAAACCCTCAATGAAGCTCTCTTGTCTAAACAAGTATGGAGATTGTTCCACTCAGATAGTGAATGGTGTAAAATTTGGAGAAGTAAGTACTCTTTGTTGTCTTCTTCTCTATCCTCTTTTATCAATTCTAATTTTAGTATGAATGGGTCCCATATCTGGAATGGGTATGTGCAGCATCATGGTGTGTCAAAACAGGCCCTTAAGTGGAAATGAAATTTCAAAAAATCAAAGTTATGCAACTTGACATGAAAAAAAGAATAAGTTATGAAAATTATTTTTAAGATATGTAAGAGGAGAATCTATAGAAAATTGAATTTAGTTTCTAAGCTACTAGTTGTATTTTGAAAAAATAAAATCCTATTTGATGAAAATTTCAAATTTCAATGTAGTGGTACAAAAATTTCAAGAAAAAGATAAGAAGTAGGTGTATGTATGACCACCCTAATCGCAATTAAATCATGCAATATGACAAATAACAATTAATTTTATTTTTATTTGCCCATTATCTACTGCCTTAAATGTCACTGGTAAATCTCTAAAATATCATCCAACATACTACTAGTTCTCATAGCACATCAAACCTACCAGTTTGATCACAAAATCAATTCACAATATCATAATGCATCAAAGTATGCATATTTAACATACCTTATGGTCCTTCAGGGGATTCTGAAATAGATCTAACATTGAGCTCCCCCTAAGATTTTTAACAACTTAGTTTGCCAGTCAATGGTTTTTCAAACTAGGCGAAGAAATAGGGTCTTCAGATGGTATGCCTTCAATTTTCTCATCATCCTTATTTTTTATAGACTCTATTCATTTTAGCTCTGGTCTCCTCCATATCAACTTTTATTTTCCCTTTTCGATCAACAGATTGATTCACCGGTTGGTTCACCTTAGCTCTACAAAACTTTGCAATATGTCCTGGTTTATGATAATGATAAAAAGCCATACCAGATGCTTTTTGAGGTCTAGCATTGCCTCTTGCAGTCCTTCTTCTATAGTTCATAGCTACATGACCATAGTTATGATAGATTGTGCAAACCACATTCATCCTCTTTTCCATCTCATAGGGACTAGACCAGTTAGCATAGAGTCTTTGCTAGTTAGGACTATTGACATTATACACTCAAATGAGAATGGTTGATGTTTTCATTGATGGCAACCAACTAGTAACATGTTTCATAGGCTACACCAGCGACAGACAACATTTATTGACACCAGCAAGCACTACAAGTTTATTCACACCGACAGTAGATCACATTGGCACTCTAAGTCGACATGATAATAATATTGTTTTGTATTGTAGTTATTTCTTATAGCTGACATGATGTATTCTAAAGAATCATATATGTATGAGATCTTGTAGGTCATTTTTTTAATGTAAGCAAATGTAATTAGGTAATGAATGTAAGCAGTATATGAGAGCGAATAACTGTATATGCATTATGATGAAATTATTTTATGAGTGAATAAGTGCAGAGAAGAGTAAAGAAAGGTTTACATCAGAGGTATCTAATAGAGCTTAAATCAGTACTAAATCTAGCATTGTAGATGCTATTTTGAGCAGGACATTATCATTAGATTTAACCATCCAATTGTAGTCATTGGGACTCCATTTTGTTGTTGAGCAGTGAGCTCTAGGCTGCTCTCCTTCGTGCATGTGCAAGCCTCTATTGTATGAGTAATATTTATTCATATTGACCAGTGAGTAAATATTGTGGGTCACAAATCCCAATGAGGTTTTTACCCTACCAGGTTTCCTCGCCAAAAATATATGTGTTATGGTGTGCATTGATGGTTATACTTTTTTTTTTCTTTACTGAACTATTATTTACTTACCAGTATATTAATCTAGGTTATAAAGTTTCAAATAAGTTTACATATTTTGTTCACGGATTAGACACTGATTCACCCCCCTCTCAGTGTCTTTGGGACTGATCAAGTATCTAACAATTGGTGTCAGAGCCTAGTCCTCTATTTGTAGAAGCCTAATAGCTTGAGGAAGATTCTAAAACTGGTACCCATGGAAAGTTTGAGACTATAGTTGGAAGGAGCTCTTGAATATTTTGATGCAGAAAAATTGAAGAATATCAAATTGGTAGATAAACTCAGAACTGCTCAGGAATTCATCAAAGCACTTCAAGATAACCTGATTATAGAAAAGAATAAAAGAAAAGAATTACATGTGCAATTGCAAAATCAAGATGATGAAGAAAAGGAAACTCTCGGAGATATTGCAGAGAAAGTGAGACAAGAGAATAGTAACATGAAGAAGGAGATACAAGATTTAACCATGAGACTATGCAAGGATATTGAAGATAGAAAGAGGAATGAAGAAGATTTGGCCAAAAGACTTAATGAAAGATCAGATGAATCTCTAAGGCTTAGTTATAAAAATGATATGCTTAAAACAGATTTGATTCACATGCAACATGCCAAAGAGGAACTTATGAGACAAGTTAGCACTTTGGAAAGTGAGTTGGTCACTACAAATGAATACAAAGACAAATTCAAGAAGAGTTCAGATAATCTTGATGATATGCTGAAAAGTTAGAAACCTGATGGAGAAACGATTGGACTTGGATTTGAGCATGGAGAAAGTTTCGGGACTACAAACAATCATGACCGGTAAGGCAACCTAATGCTTATAAATTCAATGGGAAATGTTTTATTTGCAACAAATTTGGTCATAGAGAAAATCTGTGCAGATTTAGGAATAATCAAAATACAAACTCACCCACCAGTCATTGTTCCAAATGCAATAAAAATGCTCATAACTCAAACAATTACAAAATGAATGTGAAATACTATGTTTGTGGTAGATTTTGACATTTATCTTATCAATGCAGAACTCAAATTGGTCAAGGTTATGGAAAAGCTATTCAAAGAAACAATGTAACTTGTTATGCATGTAAAAAGATTGGTCATATTGCAAAATTATGTAGAAGTAAGACCGTACCGACAAACATTAAAGGATCTAATGACAAAGGCAAAGAGAAGGTGAATGAAATCAACAAGAATATTTTAAACAATGGATTAGGAAGAGAGATCAGAGAATTGATGAATCTGTCTTTGCACTGATAGAACTGTTGGCAAATGCACACTCCAATGAGGAATTGTAGGTGATTGAAGGCATTGTCATCGATGGCAACCTTGAAATCCTATGGTACCAGCACCGGCAAACTCTACACTGACAGATAGTTTACCAGCACCAGCAAAGATGATTACCGGCACCCTGGCCGAAAAGATTTTTAATATTGCACTTTTTATTTAATTTTAATATTTTTTGTAAGAAGACAAGGCAAATTGTAATAGGACTCATATATAAGTATGAGATCTTATAGATCATTTGTATAAGAATATAAGAGGTAGATGAGAACATGTGAATATTAAGGCAGATTTTGGAGTTGGGTTTATGGTTATTGTGTGAGCTTAAACTTGTACTAAATCTAGCATAGCAGATGTTGAATTGAAGCAGTACATTATATTGGATTTGCATAATCCATTTTGTAAGTCAGTGAGACTTCTTTTTGTAATTAAGCAGTGAGCTTTAAGCAGTTGGCCTTCTTCGATGTGCAGGCTCCTATTGTAAGTAATATTCATTTATTGGCCAATAAGTGAATATTGTGGGTCACAAATCCCATTGAGGTTTTTCCCACACCGGGTTTCCTCATTAAAAGTCTTGTGTTATGGTGTTGTTTCTATGTTGTGCTTATTGTTATTATTTATTGCATTAATTCTTGTTTACCGGTACACATTTTTGGAATGCAATTTATTTAATAAGATCAGAAAATATGCTAACTGGTTAGATACTAATTCACCCCCCTCTTAGTATCTTTGGGAATCCTAACAATTGGTATCAGAGCCTGGTCCTCTTTTTTCAAAAGCCTAACAACTTGAGAGAGATTCTAACACCGATATAGATGGATAATTTGAGAAAGAAATTGGAAGCAACTCTTGGAGATTATAATGGTGAAAAGTTGAAGAATATCAAACTTGAAGATGATCTAAAGGTTGCATAGGAAATCTTTCAAGGACTTCAGGAGAATATTACTATTACTAGAAGCAAAAGAAGAGAAATTTATGAGAAAATACAAAATGATGATGATGAAAAATAAACTCTTATTGATCTTGTAAGCAAGATGAAGCAAGAAAATATGACCTTGAGGAATGAGATGCAAGATATGACTATGCAATTTTGTAAAGACATTGAAGACAAAATAAGAATGAAGATGACTTGGCTAGGAGAATCAATGATGCTAGAAATGAAAATCTAATACTCAATCATGAAAATGATATGTTGAAGACAGATCTGATTCACTTGGAACATGGTAAAACTGAACTCATGAGACACAAAGATTTCTTGGAAAATGAGTTGGCTACTGCAAATCAACATAAGGATAAATTCAAGAAAAGTTTAGAAGAACTTGATGATATGCTGAAAAATCAAAAACCAAATGGAGATACAAATTGACTTGGCTTTGAAGTTGGTGAAAGCTTCGGTACTGCAAACAATCATGATCACAACAAACTAGTAAGACAACCTAATGCCTACAAATTTAATGGGAAATTCTTTAACTATAACAAGTATGGTCATAGAGAAAATCAGTGTAGATCTAGAAACTATCAGAACACTAATGCACCCACCGGTCAATGTTCTAAATGCAACAAAATTGGTCATAATTTAAAAAATTGCAGAATGAATGTAAGATGCTATGTTTATGGAATATTTGGACACTTATCTAATCAATGCAGAACACATATTGACATAGGATATGGAAAAGCTATTCAGAAAAATAATGTGACTTGTTATGCTTGTAACAAGATTGGACATATTGCTAAATTTTGTAGAAGTAAGGCATCACCGACAAATAACAAAGGACCCAGTTTGAAAGGTAAAGAAAAGGTTGATGAGGTAAAGAGAGAATTTTTAAAACAATGGATTAGAAAGACATATCAGAATGTTGATGGGGCTATTCCTTCATCAGTAGAACAGAGTATCACTCCATCGATGGGAGATTATTCATCTAACTGAAAATAAATCCCTTAGGGGTATGGCAACAAATTGAAAACATGCTAGTTTACCCTCAGTTGATGGTAAGAAGATGAAATGCTTCTTTACCGGTAGATGACTTAAGTTTTCACTTAATCGACAAGAATTTATTATGGTAGTTGAAGAAATTGACATTATAAAGGAAGTATTTTTCACTCACTGAGCATTCAAATTTCATTAGAGTGCGAAAAACCCGAGCAAAGGCATCCACAGCGAGAAGTGAAGCAAAATCTATCAAGCATTCAAACCTAAAGGCAGATTAAGGTATTTATCAAATGGCTTCCTCCTCTGCACCTAAATTCATTGCAAACCCTACTATAATTGAATTAGTTAAATGCCCTAGGCCCATATTTAAGATAATACTCGAATTTGCGAAGCATGATGATAGCCTAGGAACATTTTCTAAAATACCCAAAGGAGTTTCTTATGCGAAAGACCGTAGGATATACATACATTGTCATATTGAGGAACTTGGTGCTGATGAGATAATGAACATGTATAGGACTGTAATTTATGATGAAAATGGTAATGTGAAGCCGGAACACAAGATAATTGAAATCCAAGGTTTTGTGGAAATACTTAGCATTCCTGATTTTCCCAAGGAAGTTATAAGAATCGTACTTAGAAAAATTCATGGGGAGTTCTTTTGGCTAGATTCCATCCATAAGATTATAAGAGAAGTAGTTAGGGCAGTGACTAGCTTACCTTCCACCTATAGCAGGCCTGATAAAACTAAAAAGGTTCCAAACAACCTTGTAATGACCCTAACTGGTGCAACCCATGACAACAGATCCTTGAGAGTAAATGATGTAAAGGATGATAATGTAAGATTCGTTAGCATGATTCTAGGATACAAAGCTACACTTGCTAGCAGATTAAACTCTATTTCTAGTTTATGTATCAAGAGTGCTTATGACATGGTGAATAGTAACACTAAGATTGACATATGTGAATGGCTAAAGGATGAGATAATTGACAACCTGAAGAAAATTAATGGTGACAAGAAAGGCACATTTAGATTTTGTAACTTACTTGTATGCCTATTGCTATACATCACTAAGGAAGTTCTCAGTATAGGTAGAAAAGAATTTGGTTTTGACATACCAATAGGCAAACAACTTTTGGATATCTTTAACAACATGGGAGATGATAAGGAAAAGAACATAATTGAATACTTTCAGGCATTTAAGGCTGGAATGAAGATTAGGGAAAGATTATCTTAAACCATAGTTGACAAATACCAATAGGAGATATGCTTTGTTATAAAGAATGATGAAATCTGGATGGAAGCAGTGGTTCCAAGAACAATTTGGGTAACTAAAATAGGTTATGAGCTAGATGAAAACATAATAGAAATATATGCTAAATCCCTCCTTGAAGCCCCTAGAGAACCTGAAGAAGTATTTGGAAATGCTGAAACCATTGAAAGAAAAGTACAAACCATGAAATAGAGGAAGAGAAGAGAACAAACAATCAAAAAAGTAACTAAACAGGCAAAAGAAATCAAGGAAGACTTGTTGAATAAGACTGGTATCAAGGAAAGTGACTTGGAAGGATTACAACCAAAAGCACATCTTTCAGTGGTTGGTACCTCCTCTAATAATGAAATACCAATAGAATTTCAGAGTAGAAAGAAAAAGGAAACCTTCATCGGTACCCTCTCCTGCACCCAAGAGAACAAGATAGAAATAACATGCAGTAAGGCCTCTGGCAAAGAAAATAACACCAAGGAAGAAGAAGGAAAATCAAGTTCTCCCTCCACTTGATAATCTTCTAAATGAAATTACTGAAGAAGGAAACTTGTCTAATGTCAGCAAGTTGTATAATACTTTCACTAATGAAGAAAAGGAAAGCATAGAAAATAGTGTCATTCTACACTTAGACATTCACAAGAAATTTTTGATAGAAGTTGTAGATGATATATTGATGAACTAATAAGTGAGGTAAACAAGATGGTATTTTCCACTAGTCATCAACATGTAGCTTTAATGGCTGGTGGAGTGAATGAGATCACTGAAGAGACAACAGAAAAATGGGATATCTTCTTTGTGGATAAGGAATAGCAAGAAGACCTAAAAAGGCCCAAAACCTTCAGAGTCTATCAAAAGGATAAGGATAAAGGTAAAGGAAAGGTAGGTGGTCCTCCAAGCATAAAAGTAACTAATAATTTTCCCCCACCTCCTTCTGATACTCCACTGGCACAAACTATTGATACACCACTGGTTACTGATAATATTGAGAGTATGGAGACTACACATGAAGACACCAATCTTGATTCAAAAGTGTTATATACTATGAATATTGACACACAAGAAGTAAACATTGTGGTTGATAAGGAAACCGCTAAGAAGAAAGATGTGTTAACTAAGCCACCATCTAAGGATATTGTTGTTGAAACACATGTTGAGGATACAATTGGAAATATTAAGATAGGGGCTAAAACATATGCTGAATAATCAATTGTCCCCCCTAAAACTAAAACCATGACAGATACCACTAGTGCACACATTGAGAAACCTATTGAGTTAGAGCAACATGATACTAATAACACAATAAAATCTGTTGAGACATGGGCAATGGATAGTTCAGAGGTACACACAGAGAAATCAGTAGAAAACACCGAGACTCGAGTAGAGAAACCAGTAGAAGATAGCACAGAGAAACATATTGAGGTACATTCTGAGAAACATGAAGAGAAAAAGGTTGAGACACAGATAGTGCCACTGGCAACAACTAAGAAACCCAAACCTTTTTCTAGTTGAGATGCAGACTCAGACTGACTTACCAGAGGTCACCATAAGAAAAGAGGTTACTCACACCGACGGAATGTAGATTGTTAAAGTAGCTAGATAATCTTTTGGTTCCTCCTTAACAGAATTCAGACCAATAAATGTAACAGAGGTATTATTGGACTCCATCAAGAAAACCATAGATTGCAATGCAGTTGCATATAAGGCAATTGATGATACCATCCCTATTTTCAAATCGATTGCACCCAAGTGCAATATGGACAATAAAGATTCTTTGAGTCAACTAGACACATTGTCTAAGTATATCACTAGAAACCTATTGACAATTGATCAGATTAATGAGGAAACTTTCAGTGAGAAAATGAATAAATAGAAAGAAAAGTTCTTTGATGAAACAATAAAAAGATGCAAGGAACACACTGATACCTTATTACCTTCACTAGGAAAAACAATAATGGAATGTAAGGAGTTGTATAGGGATACATGCAAGACTGATGTTTTGACAATGGATATAGACAAGAAAATCAGTGAAGCATAGAAAGAAATAAATAATATTGCTGATAATCTCATTGGTTCGCCTGAACCATTATCGGTAATAGAGTAGGAAATAGTATAATTTGAGGAAAAACTTAAGAAATTGGAGAAAGAAAAGGAAAAGTTCAAGGCTAAGGAACTGAAATGTAGACTTGGTCTGAAACTTGAAATCCTCATCTCTTTGAGAAAAGAGATATCAGAGGCACTTGTTCCTAGACTTAAGACACTGGAAGAGAAAATGCACATACTCACCAGTAAAATACAAAGGATAGAAGTAGCATTAAAAGACAATGAAAGGTTCAGTAACATCATAAATTTTGTATTGGCAGGTCTATTTTAGATTGTAACCAACTGGTTATAGGGATCCAGCTAACAACTACACACAGTTGACATTTTTGACAACCTTTGTCATTGATGCCAAAGGGGGAGTAGTAGGAATGAGAAAAATAATGGATAGAAGAGATCATCTACTCAGGGGGAGCACACAGTTTTGGCAAAAATTTTGGACAACATATTGTGGATTCATTTTTGGATTTTTCTCATGAGTGTTTCCATCAATGCCAAAGGAGGAGATTGTTGGCAAATGCACACTCCAATGAGGAATTGTAGGTGATTGAATGTATTGTCATTTATGGGAACCTTGCAATCAAATGGCACCGGCACCAACAGACTCTACACTGGTAGATAGTTTACCGGTAGCGGCAAAGATGATTACCGGCACCCTGGCCAATGGGATTTTTATTATTGCATTTTGTATTTAATTGTAATATTTTTGTAAGCCGTCAAGGTGAATTGTAATAGGAATCATATATAAATATGAGATCTTATAGATCATTTGTATAAGAATGTAAGAGGTAGATGCGAACATGCGAATATTAAGGCAAATTTTTGAGTAAGGTTTATGGTTATTGTGTGACCTTAAACTAGTCTTGAACTTGCAATAGCAAATACTAAATCGAAGTAGTACATTATATTGGATTTGCATAATCCATTTTGTAAGTCAGCGAGACTTCTTTTTGTAATTAAGCAATGAGCTTTTGGCAGTGGGCCTTCCTACATGTGCAAGCCCCTATTGTAAGTAATATTCATTTATTGGCCAGTAAGTGAATATTGTGGGTCACAAATCCCACCAAGGCTTTTCCTACACCAGGTTTCCTCGTTAAAAGTCTTGTGTTATGGTGTGCTTTCTATGTTGTGCTTATTGTTCTTATTTACTGCATTAATTCTTATTTACCGGTAAACTATTTTGGAATGCAATTTGTTTAATAAGATTAGAAAATTTGCTAACCGGTTACATACTGATTCACCCCCCCCCCCCACCTCTCAGTATCTTTGGGAATCCTAACAAGAATGGGGTAATCTTGCACTGGTAGGAGATTCTTCATCTAACTAAGGAATAATCCTTAGGGTTAAGACAACAAATTGAAAATCATGCATTTACCCTCAGTTGGTAGTAAGAAGTTATAATTCTTCTTTACTGGAAGATATGTGGAGTTTTCACTTCACTCGTGAAGAATTTATTGAAGTTATAAGTTAATTTTTGGTTATAAAGGCACTATAGCTTCTCATTTCAACTCACCAAGTATCCAAGCATTCGAAGAGAGAAAAATTGAGCAAAGGCATTCTAAATGCGAAGCAGTAAAGGTCTTTTAGAGAATTTAAGGATTTCATAGTTAAAAGGTATTTATCTTTCACAATGGCTTGTTCATCCTCCATTCCTAAATTCATAGCAAACCCTACCATTATAGAAAACATAAAATGATCTAGACCTGTTTTCAAAATCATTCTTAAGATAGCAAAACTGGATGAATACATTGGTGCATTTTGTAGAATCCTGAAGGGATTTGCATTTGCTAAAGACCCTAGGGCATACATACATTGTAACATAGAGAGTTAGGGTCCGAAGATTTGAAGAACATGTACATGAATATTATCACTGGCAAGAATGGGGTAGTAAAACAAAAACACAAGGTTATTGAGGATTTAAGGTTCATTAACATTGTCCATAGGCCAAAATTCTAAGATACAACTGTTTGCTATGTTCTTAGCAGGGTTCGTGGTGAATTAATGTGGTTGGACTCATTTTTTAAGATTACTAAGGAGCCTATAAGGGATATTACTATTTTACCATCCACTGGCACTAGGCCTAACAAGAGGAAGAAAATTCCTAACAAAGAGGTTATGAGCTTAACTGGCACAACATTTGACAACATGTCACTTAGGGTCAATGATATAAAAGATAACATTGTTAAATTTGCAAGTATGGTCATTGGTTATAAAGTTTCTCATACTAACAGACTGAATTCTATATCTAGTTCCTACATTCATAGTGCTCATGAGATGATATTAAACAATTCTTAAATTGATATCTGTGAATGGTAAAAGGATGAACTGTTAGAGAATTTGCACAAAATCAAAGGTGATAAGAAATGAACCTTTAAATTTGAAAGTCTGATTGTGTGTTTAATGTTTTACTTTTCAAAAGAGATTCTCGGTATAGGACATAAGGATTTTTCCAATGATATTTTCATTGGAAAACAAATAAAGGAGGCAATTACCGGCATGGGATTTGATAGTGATGAGTTGGTAAAATACTATTTCAAGAATTTCCAAGCTAAAATAAGACAAAGGGAAAGGATTCCCAAAAGCATTGTGGATATATATGATAAATATATATGCTTTGTAGTGAAAAGAGATGAAATTTGGATGAAGGCAGTTAGACCCAGAACTATCTGGATTACTGAAATGGGATATGAGGTAGATTCTCACATCTTAGATTCATATGCTAGAATACTCTTAGATGCTCCACCAGAACCATCAGAGGAATTTTTTGGAAATGCAGAAAAAATTGATAAGGAAGTAGACATGCAAAAGCAGAGGAAGAAAAGAGAGAAACTAATGAAAGATTCTTTGAAGTTGGTAAAAGATGTTAAAGAAGGATTAATGAATCTTGGTGGTATTGTTGCTAGTGTGAAAGAAAGTCAATCAAAGCAGAAACTGGTAGCTTACATTTCCCTTGTGGCTACTTCATCTGATCCTGACACTGATCAAGCAGCTAAATTCAGGAGAGTGGACAAGAAGAAAAGAAAACCCTCACTGACACCTGCTCCATCTCCCAAGAAGTCAAGGACATAGAGAAAGAAATAATAGGCTATAAGAGATCACATTGGTCTGAAGAAGAAAGTGACTCCAAAGAAGAAACCTAAACCTAAGGCACCAAAAACTCTATCACCAAAAGAGTTCATCAATGAAATCACCCAAGATGTTAACCTTGGTAATGTGAATTTAAATTTTATAATTCTTTCAAGGATTCAGATAAGGAAACCATAGAAGAAAGTATTATTTTATACCTAGATATATACTAGAAAGTTCTCATAGAGGTCATAGATGTTTTGCCAAATGATTTATACTTAAGATTAGAGGCTAAGAGAATGTACATCCTAGATCTTGACAAGAAATTAAAGGTAGAAGCTCTATTAGCTATGCATCCTGTTAATTCCAAGTAGGAAATTGATGACCTAATATCTGAAGCTAATAGGACTATTTTTGTGAGTGGTCACCAACAAGTTATTCTTATGGCCGACATAGTTAAAGAAATAGCAGATGAAACAACAAATAAGTGCGATATATATTTTTGTTGAGAGAGAGAAGAAAGAAGAGGACAGACAAAAATTAGATAAGTCTTTTGCTAAGGTATATCATAAATTTGATAAAGGTAAATGGAAAATTGGAAGTGTACCTAATATCACGATCAAGGATAACCTTCCTCCACCAACACAGGACACCCCACCAATAACTGCAAAGGCACTGACACAAATTGATAGTCAACCTAAAGAGAAGGTAGAAGAAATGACAAAAGATGACATAGATCCGAAGTCGGGCATTCTTTTTAATATGAATGTGGACACTCAAGACTTTAACATTGTCATGGATAAGGAATCAGCTAAAGTTGAGAAAATAGAAACCATCCCTGATGATACTCAGATATAGATAGAAGCAGAAGCAAAAACGGGAATTGGGACTAGAACAGGGCATGAACAAAGTATATCTGAACTGCCAGTCAGCAAGGAAGATAGTAAGGATGATAGTAAGGATGAAAATAAGGTTGAAAACAAAAGTGAGAATAAGGAAGAAATAGTGAATAAAGAAGAGGCTAATGATGGAATAAAGATAGAAGAAATGGTTAAGGTTAATGTGTAGACATCCAGAGAAGATAAGAAACCAACTGCAGAACCTAGCACTCTGCCTAACATTTCCACTATGGGTTATAGACCAAAAATTGTTTTAGATGTACTTCTAGATTCAATAAAGAAGATTACAAAATGTAATGCCTTAGAATTTAAGGCCATTGATGATACTTTACCAATTTTGCAAATGATTGCACCAGCATGTAAAGTTGATCATATTGATGGATCTTTAGGTAAATTGGATACATTGTCCAAATTCATTGCTTCTAACATTCAAATTATGCATAAAATAAATGAAGAGAGAATTAAGGAAAGGGTGAATAAGGAGAAAGATGAATTATTTGACAAGACAATTAAGGATTGTACATGACATATTGATTCTTTGTTACTGATGCTAAATTCTACTATTCTGGAATACAAAAAGTTGTACAGGGAAGCATGTAAGCCTCACCATTTAACAGGAGACATTGACGAGAGAAATAAGGAAACACAAAAAGAAATTGATGATATAGTTGATAATATGATAGGTTCTTTAGAACTTACTTCAGTTTTGGATCAGTAAATGGTAATCTATGAAGAGAAGATTGAGAAATTGGAAAGGGAGAAAGCAAGGCTAAGGATGAAAACCTAGGAGTTGAAGAACAAACTTGGTCCTAGATTGGACAACTTATTAGCACACTGGAATGAGGTGTCTAAGGCATCTATTCAAAGAGAAAGATCACTGGAGAAACAAGTGTATTATCTGACTGGGATGATCTGACAGACAGAGACCATAATTTCTAACAATACTAAGTTTTTGCAAGGTCTTAACTTGGTTATGGTAGACATTTTTTAGATTTTACATAACTGGTTACAAGTTTCTGGTGGCATTCTACACTCAATGAGAATATCGTTGATGTTGTCATTGATGGCAACCAACCGGTAATAGGTTGTACACATTAACCAACATCACAGACATCATACACCGGTAGTCACTAACACTAGCAGATACATTCACTGGCATCCAGATTACACCGACAATGAAGTATATTGGCACTCAGGCCCACATGAGACAAATTTTTGTTTATGTGAATTATATTGTAATGTAATTAAATTTTGTAAGTCAACATGATGTATTGTAAAGACTCATATATGTATGAGATCTAATAGGCCATTTTTGTAATATTATTGAATAGAAGAATATTATGTAGCAAATAGCAAAAGGATTTTGCAATAAGGCAGATAGGTTATGTAAATGAATTTCATTCACCGATAAGGTTTTTGGTTAAGGTTTCTTATAGAGCTTAAACTGATACTGAATCAAGCATTACAAGTGCTAATTTGAGCAGTACATTATCTTGGATTTAATTATCCATATTCTAGTCATTGAGAAGTGCGCTCTAGGCTATTGGCCTTCCTGCATGTGCAGGCCCCTATTATAAGTAATATTTATTCATATTGGCTAGTGAGTAAATATTATGGGTCACAAATCCCACCAAGGTTTTTCCCTTACCAGGTTTCCTATCCAAAATATCTTGTGTTATGGTGTGTATTTATGTTGTCTCTGTAATTTCTATTTGTTGCAATATTGCTTGTTTACCAGTATATTAATTTGGGTTGCAAAGTTATAAATAAGTTTAAATATTACATCCACCGATTAGACACTGATTCACCCCCCCTCTTAGTGTCTTTGGGACTGTCATTGAATCTAACAATTGGTATCAAAGCTTGGTCCTCTATTTGTAAAAGCCTAACAAATTGAGGAAGATTTTGAAACTAGTACTGATGGAGAGTTTGAGAAAATAGTTGGAAGGAGCTCTTGAAGATTTTGATGCAGAAAAATTGAAGAATATCAAACTTGAAGATGATCTAAGGACTACTAAGGAATTAATTAAAGGACTTCAAGATAACCTGGTTATAGCACAAAATAAGAGGAAAGAACTTCATGAGCAAATTGAGAAACATGATGATGAAAAGGAAACTCTTAGAGATATTGCAGAGAAGCTGAGACATGAGAATAGTGACATGAGGAATGAAATTCAAGATCTAACCATGAGGCTATGTAAGGATATTGAAGACAGGAAGAAGAATGAAGAAGACTTGACTAGGAGACTTAATGATGGATGTAATGAAAATCTGAGACTTTGTCATGAAATTGATATGCTAAAGACAAATCTGATTCACATGCAACATGATAAAGAGGAGCTTATGAGACAAGTTGGGATTCTAGAAAATGAGTTGATCACTGCAAATGAACACAAAGACAAACTCAACAAAAGTTTAGAAAGACTTGATGACATGCTAAAAAGACAAAAACTTGATGGAGATACAGTTGGACTTGGATTTGAGCATGGAGAAAGTTCTGGGACTGCAAATAATCAAGACCATAGTAAACGGGTAAGACAACCTAATTCTTATAAATTTAAAGGGAAATGTTTCAATTGCAACAAGTTTGGTCATAGAGAAAATCAGTGCAGATTTAGAAATAATCAGAACACAAACTTACCCACCAATCAATGTTTCAAATGCAATAAAGTTGGTCACAATTCAAAAAATTGTAGAATGAATGTGAAATTCTATGTTTGTGGTAGATTTGGACATTTATGTAATCAATGCAGAACACAAACCGGTCAAGGATATGGATGTAAAGCGGAAAAATCGAACCCTAGTTGTTCTCCCCTCCCCAACTCCGAGGAGAGAGAAGGGAGAGTCACTAGGGTTGATGGTTTTCACTTAGGACGGACTTTACATTCAAAAGAGGGGTTGAAACCCACAAGATCCAATCCCACGCAATGCAAGATTGGATTCTATATGAGTTTCAAGGGTTGTGATAGCAAGGATACCCTCTTTTGTAAAGAATGTAGATAGAAAGATTAAGCTAAGAATGCATAGAAAGTGAGAAAGATTCACTTATAAACTGAGATAGGGATATGATATTAAGCCGCGGACCTAGAATTAGCTGTCAACTGTCGAGACGGCGCTGTCCTGCAAATTTGAGCAAAAGTTGACGGGACGATGGCGCCCGACATGCACACAGTCCTCCGAAAAATCCACGAAACGAAGGGGGATCTGTTCGTCTCTGCACAAGGATTCCAGATCTTCAATTTCAGCCGCGTACCTGCAACCTACACCTAGAAAAGCAAGGATGATTGGGGGGTTAGGGATGAGGGGTTTGCCTTTAGGTCAAACCCCGGTTTTGGAATTAACCAAGAAATGAGAAATGCTGTAAATGTAATGTAAAACAAGTACTAATACCTTGTTGTAAGGATGTTTGTATCCTTATATGCGAAGGTATAGATGTTGTTGTTTGTTGTATGTTGTATGTTGTAGCATGTAATGTTTTGTAAGTGATCTCCTCTTCAATGGTTGAATCCTTGTCTTGAATGCAACACTTAGCCTTGAATGGAGACTTAGAATGATCAATTGCTTGAAGGAATGCTTGAATGCTTGAATGCTTGAATGCTTGGATATCGTTTCCCACTTTTTTCCATCCTCCCCAAATGAGACAGGAAAAGTAGTTTATATACTTGCCAATTAGGGTTACAAGACTGATTTTCCCGACCTTAGGCCAACCAGGAAATATTATTTTCCAAATTGCAAACAAAAAGGCCCGAAGTCCCATAGGAGACCAAGCCCAAAATAGGGCCAGGGACCAGGGCGCTGGGCACCCTAGTCCTGAAGGACCAGGGCGCTGGGCGCTCTGGTCCCACCTCCTGGGACAGCAGGGTGCAAAGGAGGATCAGGCTAGGGTGCAAGAAAATGCAGTTTTTGATGTCGTGAGCAAGTTTTGGGGTCTCCATTCAGGTTTAGTGTTGCATCGCCATCGTGAAGACCCAAATGCAGTCGAAATTGCAAGTGTCACAATTTTAGGACACTACATTTAGCCCCCACTTTAGCGGGAGTATAAGCGTACGCCAATACTTTCGGTAAAGTACAAGGAAACAACATTGAAAAACTTTCACCACGTCAAGGAGGCAAGATACACCAAGCCCCCAGTGGACTAAGGATCTTACGACTTTGACTGACAAAGTAAAAGGGAAGATCATGAGGGAGAACCATGACTGTCAGTAGTAAGGTTCCCTCACTATGAGTCATGCAAGAAAGATATCAAAAAATTTCAAGGGAAGGTTAAATTTGCCAAGAAATTTTCAAGTATCTTGAAAAGATATGAATGGGATGTATGCCCCCCTACGTTAAAGCGATCGCACATGCCTCACCGGGGGTGATTGCTTTAAGGTAGTGATACATATAAGAATGAGAAGGGAAAGGAGCACATTATCACAAGGATTTAGCCCCCAAGTGTGAGATAAGCCCAAGGATAATAGACACAAAACACAAAGCACAAGGTGACTTCGCTTTCCTCGGGGTCAGTATGCTGTATGATAATTCATGTATATCATATGTATATGTAGCGTCCTAAAATTGCGACACTTGCAATTTCGACTGCATTTCGGTCTTCACGATGGCGACGCAACACGTAACCTAAATGGAGACCCCAAAACTTGCTCACAACACTAAAAAATGCATTTTTCAAGCACCCTGGCCTGAACCTCCTTGCACCCTGATGTCCCGGGAGGTGGGACCAGAGCGCCCAGTGCCCTGGTCCCTCAGGACCAGGGCGCCCTGGTCCATGGGTCCTATTTTGGGCCCGGTTTCCTAAGTGATATCGGGTCTTTTTTATTGCAATTTGGAAATATACTTCCCTGGTCGGCCTAAGGTCGCGAAAATCAGTCTATCAGCCCTAAATGACAAGTATATAAACTACATTTTTTCTCTCTCATTTGATATGAGGAGGATATGTGTACAAAGCGTGGAAATTATACTCAATCATTCAAGCATTCAAGCATTCAAGCAATTGATCATTCCAAGTCTCCATTCAAGGCTAAGTGTTGCATTCAAGACAAGGATTCAACCATTGAAGAGGAGATCACATACTACATGCTACAACATACAATATACAACATCTAAACCGTCGCACATAAGGATACAAACATCCTTAGAACAAGGTATTAGTACTTGTTTTACAGTCATTTACATTTACAGCTCTTGCTCATTTCTTGGTTAATTCCAAAACTGGGGTTTGACCTAAAGGCAAACCCCTAATCCCTAACCCCCCAATCATCTTCGCTTTTCTGTGTGTAGGTTGCAGGTACGCGGCTAAAATTGAAGATCTGGAATCCTTGTGCAGAGACGAACAGATCCCCCTTCGTTTCGCGGATTTTTCAGAGGACCGTGGCGCCCGGCGCCATCGTCCCAACAACTTTTGCCCAAATTTGCAGGACAGCGCCGTATCAACATTTTACTGCTAATTCCAGGTCTGCAGCTTCATCCTATAACCTAAACTCAGTTTATAAGCGAATCTTTATGACTTTCTATGCATCCTTAGCTTAATTTCCTTAATCAACATTCTTTACAAAAGAGGGTAGCCTTGCTTTCCTAACCCTTGAAATTCATTTAGCATCCAATCTTACATCGTGTGGGATTGAATCTTATGAGTTTCAACCCCTCTTTTGAATGTAAAGTCTTCCCCCTAAGTGAAAACCCATCGAATCCTAGCAAACCTCCCTTCTCTCTCCTTGGAGTTAGAAGAGGGGAGACCAACTAGGGTTCGACCGCGATTTTCCACTTTACAGTATATATGCATAATTGTTCTTCATTCCCCAATCAAGGAAAGTCACCTAGACGAAGGGAACACATGTGTCTTTTGAGTCAACATGAGAGAGAACAAGAGATCTCAATGCTTTGCATCGTCCTCAAGTAGACAACACTAAGGACAACAAATAGAAGAATGAGAATAACATATAGAAGAAGTAACGAAAGAGACGGGGAGAGAATCTGCTATGCTAATGAAACTAGTCTAGCACGTCATCTACCCCCCGATCTTGCTGATCAATGTTTCGGGAAGGTAGGGAACACGCTAGAGGAGGAACATCCAACACAGCAGATGGAGCTATCACAAGATCCAAACAAGGGCTATGTTCATATCCCAAGCTGCGGTGTTCTTGTCTAGGAGCTAGGATAAGTGCTTTAGAAAATTCATTAGATAAATGGTTATCAATATCAACAAGTTCATATTCACTATCAGAATGAATAGGAGAAGTAGCATTTTCATCATGAATAACATTTTCATCTATATCATCATCAAGATTTATGAAAATAGGATCTTTAACTCGCACAGGATCAAGACCATCATGCATCTTATGTTTAGGAGATTCCAGCTCAATCGTCGGCTGAGGAGAAAATGGAATAATGCTTGTTGAAGGTGTTTTTGGGTATTGCAAAGTTTGAGCTCTAAGACGATGCTTTCGTCGGCGTTCACGTGCAGAACGATTTCGTCTAGTCTTAGTAGGAAGTTGAGAAGATTGAGGAGGAGGAATGTTCTCATCCTTATCACTTGGGTGTTTAGGTTGTGGTCTCTTAGGTTGAACAATAGGAGAAGAGGAAGGTCTCTTCTCTCTATAAAAGGAAGGAGGAGGAACTGCTCCATATAAGGGAGGAATATTCGGTTTAGGAAGGAGACCCAGTCCATCATGACAAGGAGGGATAGGTCTACTTTTAGGAGGTTTATTAGATATAGGCATAGTCACATCCATAGGAATAGGTTGGGAATCTTCTTGAGGAAAGACATTAGTTTTATCTTTCAAAGGAAGAACTTCCTTCTCAAGAATGATAGGAATGTCAAGTTTGGGTGTTCTAGGTTCACTTAGAGATAGGATCATATCTTTTTTCCACTTTTGATAAGATTTGAAAAGATGATCACTTCGCGGTGGAAGAGATTGGAATTGTTTAGGCCAAAAGTAATCAATAGGAACACTAGGAATTCTTTCAGCTGGTTTAAAGAGACTATGATTGATAGTAACAACTTCACCATTATGGGGAAATTTCAAACACTTGTGAATAGGAGAAGCAATAGCTTTCATGGAAGATAGCCAAGGATAGCCTAGCTTCACACAAAATTGTTCGGATGATGGAATAATAGCAAAGTCCACATCAAGGGATTTGTTATGGACCTCAATAGGTAATGTAATAGAACCAATTGCAGGAGAAGAAAATGCATCAAATAGTTTCACAACCACATTTGTTTCGTCATAGATGACTTGATTCAATTGCAAAGTAAAAAGAAATTCTTCAATAATGACATTAACCATACAAGAAGGATCAATAAGCACCCCATGACAAGGTGTGTTCTTGACTTTTGCAACTATATATAAAGGACCATCAAGTGCCCTAATAGTTTCACTGGAATCAAAGGTGATGGAAGGTTCTTTAGGGATTTTCTGCTGCTCCACAAAGTTAATCACATTCGGAGTCATAGACACGAGATCATCAGGTGAGACAGAGGAATCAGTAGTATCAATCGCATTAGAGGTATGAGAAGGCAATGGATCAGTGAAAATCTGAAGATTTTGGTTAGGAGGAGCTACAGATGTGTTGGCTTTATCATTCACACTAGAAACAGAGATAGTATTATTATCAATCAAATCTTGAATTTTCCCCTTTAAAGTAAAACATTTTTCAGTATCATGCCCAGGTTGACGATGAAATTGACAAAAAGATTTGTTATCAAAATAAGGTGAATTAATCTTTGCAGGATCAATTTGCCTTATAGGAGGAAGTGTAAGTACATTTTGTTCCAATAACTTATTCATAATACTATGCAATGATTCATTCAAAGGAGTAAACTTTCTTTCTTTCTTGAAAAACTTAGAAATAGGAGGCGCACCTGATGCTGCATTCACATTGTTGTTGATGATGTTTTCATTGAATTTAATGGACTCTTTGTTTGGTTTAAACTTCCCAAATGGTTGTTGACTACTATCACCCTTATCACTCAGAGCCATAGGATGTGATTGTTCCATTTGGCTCACAGTCAGTTGATAATTGTGAAGAGTTGCGCACAACTGTTGGAAAGAAGTAAACTCAGAAAACAGGAGTTTTTCTCTAATGTCTTTTTGTAAATTAGAAATAAAGATTCTTTGAATATCATTGTCAGGCACTGGAAAGGAAATTTGAGCATACAAATGCTTATATCTACCAATGAAATTAGTCACTTTTTCTTTAACACCTTGTTTGCAATGCATTAAATCAATCAAAGTAACTTTAGGACTTATATTGTTCTAAAATTGTTGAATGAAAGCATTTGCAAGTTGTTCGAAAGAAGTAATAGAATAGGAAGGCAATGAGCAATACCATTGTAGGGCTTTGTCTCTTAATGCTCTAGTAAACAGTTTTGCAAGCAACCTTTGGTCATAAGCAAAATCGGTACATATTGTTTGAAAGGTCTTAACATGTGTTAGAGGATCACCCTTACCATTATAAAGCTCCAAATGTGGGATTTCAACATGTTTAGGGGGAATAGCTCGAACAATATCAAGAGAAAGTGGGCTCGCAACGTCAAATGTGGGCACACTAAACTTAGATTGATTCATAGAGGCAATTTGTTGTTGTAAAGAGGAGACAGTTTGTGCAAGATTATTAATGGTCGCTTCAGTCGAAGAGTTCATATTAGACATGTTAGATTGTGATGGAGGTGTTATGTTATTGAAAGAAGGTAGAGAGTAAGGTGGTGGGACACTATGATAGTTAGTCATAGGAGATGATTGGACAGGAGGAACACTACAAGGAGGAACGGAAAACGAATTGCCCCCTTGTGTCATGTTCATTTGTGGAGATATAAGAGGAACACTCACTGAAGGAATGAATGAAGAAGTTGGATTGAATGAAGGAAGAGGGTTAATTGAAGAAGAAGGATTGCCCCCATGATTAGTGATCATAGGAGGAATGTCTTGTATTGAAGTAGTCATTATGTTTGATGTAAAAGTAGGTATACTAGCAATAGGAGTCGTCAAAGGAATAGAGTGATTGTCTTGAGTAAGAGGTTGTGTATAACCTAAGGTTTCGGCACAACTTTTCATAGGCATCACATTTGAATCCACAATGTGTGCAATACCACGCAAAATATCAATTCCATTCTTATCACTTTGAAGCATACGTTTTAGACCCTCAATTAAAGGAAGAGCTTGACTATCAGGGTATTCTTGAGACATCCATTGTCGAAAATCGTCAAATTGGTTATCCAATTTTGAAAGTTGTTCTACAGAAACCTCATGGAGAGCTTCTTCATCATTAAGAGGATTAGAGGAATTACTCATGTCCTCGTTAAAAAGACCATTCAAATTAGGTTCCATCTCCTCAGTAATTAAACCTTGGAAAGACTTAATTCTAAGGCTTCGTCTAACGGGAATAGTGTAAGTAGGGCTTATTGTTGTAAAACTCATGCACTAAAGAAAGAGAGAAGATTTTGAATTTTAGAGGTAGCAAATTTATGTAAAACCAACCAATCTTCTAGATTTAAGCTATTAAATACAATCAAGACAATCTCCCAAAATTTCGAAAAAAATGTCCGGGACCGTGGCGCTCGGGGTGCACACGGTCCTCGCAACTTTTTTCGAAATTTGCAGGGATGAAAGTTATGATGATTTTACAGCTAACCTGAAAAAATTGAGTGTTTTTATGATCTGTAGATAGGCCAAATTAAAGTTGTAATCTCAAAATTGAACCCTACCAAGATTGTCAAAAAAATGCAAAATTTGAATTTTGAAAAAGAGAGGGAAACTGAAATTTTGAATTTTATGATTTTAGAGGGAATACCAAAAGCAATGCAAGTTTTGAAATTTGAAAGTTGACTCAATTTCACGCAAAATTCAATTTTGAAAGCGGAAATCAAAGTTGTTGTAATTAAGCACTTAATTTCAAAAGTCACAATTTGCAAAAATTTGAATAAATCACTGAAATTTCGAATGAGTGATAACACACTTTTCAGATTTAGGACTATAAGAAACACAATTTTGACACAAATTTCAATTTCAACAATTTTTGAATGATTAGAAGCCTCAATCCAAGCAATCACTAGACCAACTTTGACTGTAATTTTGAAGGTGTTAAAATTGATAAAATCAGCCAAAATTCTGGATTTTAGCAGAAAAATAAAGTAAGATCTCGCTCCCGAAATTTTGGAAAAAATGTCGGGGATGATGGTGCTCGGAGTGCACACGGTCCTCGCAACTTTTTTCCAAATTTTCAGGGATGAAAGATATTATGATTTTATTGCGGAATGCAAAGTTACAACTGATTTGGAGATGTTTTGATCAGTGAAATTGTCAGACAAAGCTTGAATCAAGAGGGTTTCAAAAATTAGGGTTTTGACACTTAACCACTTAATTTTCGGAATTAAAGCACAAAATATGAATTGATAATTTGTAATAGAAAGGCAGATTTGAAACAAGCATTAATAATTAAACACTACACAAGTTTAATTACTTAAAAAGAAAATTTAGGGTTTTTATGCAATTAACCTCTAAAATTCTGCAAAAGATCAAACATGGAAATGTAATCAAGGAATCCAATTTTCAGATCTAACTATGAATAATCAGAAAGGATGTTCACGTCGGGTTCACCAAAATGTAAAGTGGAAAAATTGAACCCTAGTCGTTCTCCCCTCCCCAACTCTGAGGAGAGAGAAGGGAGAGTCACTAGGGTTGATGGTTTTCACTTAGGAGGGACTTTACATTCAAAAGAGGGGTTGAAACCCACAAGATCCAATCCCACGCAATGCAAGATTGGATTCTATATGAGTTTCAAGGGTTGTGATAGCAAGGATACCCTCTTTTGTAAAGAATGTAGATAGAAAGATTAAGCTAAGAATGCATAGAAAGTGAGAAAGATTCGCTTATAAACTGAGATAGGGATATGATATGAAGCTGCGGACCTGGAATTAGCTGTAAACTGTCGAGACAGCGCTGTCCTGCAAATTTGATCAAAAGTTGACGGGACGATGGCGCCCAGCGTGCACATGGTCCTCCGAAAAATTCGCGAAACGAAGGGAGATCTGTTCGTCTCTGCACAAGGATTCCAGATCTTCAATTTCAGCCGCGTACCTGCAACCTACACCCAGAAAAGCGAGGATGATTGGGGGGTTAGGGATGAGGGGTTTGCCTTTAGGTCAAACCCCGGTTTTGGAATTAACCAAGAAATGAGAAATGTTGTAAATGTAATGTAAAACAAGTACTAATACCTTGTTGTAAGGATGTTTGTATCCTTATATGCGAAGGTATAGATGTTGTTGTTTGTTGTATGTTGTATGTTGTAGCATGTAATGTGTTGTAAGTGATCTCCTCTTCAATGGTTGAATCCTTGTCTTGAATGCAACACTTAGCCTTGAATGGAGACTTAGAATGATCAATTGCTTGAAGGAATGCTTGAATGCTTGAATGCTTGAATGCTTGGATATCGTTTCCCACTTTTTTCCATCCTCCCCAAATGAGACAGGAAAAGTAGTTTATATACTTGCCAATTAGGGTTACAAGACTGATTTTCCCGACCTTAGGCTGACCAGGAAATATTATTTTCCAAATTGCAAACAAAAAGGCCCGAAGTCCCATAGGAGACCGAGCCCAAAATAGGGCCAGGGACCAGGGCACTGGGTGCCATGGTCCTGGGGGACCAGGGCGCTGGGCGCCCTAGTCCTGAAGGACCAGGGCACTGGGCACTCTGGTCCCACCTCCCGGGACAGCAGGGTGCAAAGGAGGATCAAGCCAGGGTGCAAGAAAATGCAGTTTTTGGTGTCGTGAGCAAGTTTTGGGGTCTCCATTCAGGTTTAGTGTTGTGTCACCATCGTGAAGACCCAAATGCAGTCGAAATTGCAAGTGTCGCAATTTTAGGACGCTACAATGGAAAAGCTATTCAGAGGAATAATATAACTTGTTATGCATGTAACAAGATTGGGCATATTGCAAAATTTTATAGAAGCAAAACTATACTGGCAAACAATAAAGGATCTAATGAGAAGGGAAAAGAATAGGTAAATGAAATAAAGCAAGAATTTTCAAAACAATGGATTAAGAAGGGAGATCAAAGAGTTGATAGATCTATCTCTGCATGGCTAGAACAAAGTAACCCTCCACCGGTAGGAGATTATTCATCTAACTAAGGAATAATCCTTAGGGGTTATGGCAGCAAGTTGAAAATCATGCATTCTACACTCGGTTGATGGTAAGAAGACATATTTCTTCTTTACCAACAGATATGTTAAGATTTCACTTAACTGACAAGCATTTAATGTGGTAGTTGGAGAATATTTTGATTATAAAGCACCGAAAAACCCTCATTTCAAAACACCAAGCATCCAAGCATTTAGAAAGTGCAAAATTGAGCAAAGGCATCCTAGAGGTGAAGCAGCAAGGTATTTTTCAGGAATTCAAGGATTTCAAGCAAGAGGTATTTATCTTTTGAAATGGCATCTTCATCTTCTATACCCGATTTTATTGCAAACCCTACTGTGGTAGAAAGCATTAAGCCCCATAGACCTGTATTTGAAATCATCCCTGAAATCACAAAGCAAGATGATTTTATTAGAGCTTTTTCAAAAATTCTGAAAGGAGTTGCTTTTGCCGAAGACCCGATAATTTATATTCACTGCAACATAGAAAATTTAGGGACTGATGAGTTAAAGAACATATACAATGATGTTATTATTGATGAACAAGGTTTGGTTAAACCAGAGCATAAGATAGTCGAAGACTTAGGATTTGTTGAAATTATAAACATATAAAAATTTCCAAAGGAGGTAGTTCATTTTTTACTAAGCAGAGTTCATGGAGAGTTTATGTGGCTAGATATTGTATTTAAAATCACTGAGGAAATAAAGTAGGTAACTAGTTTACACTCAAGCATTAGTAGGCTCGACAAAAAAAGAAGATACCTAACAAGAATGTTATGGACCTAATCGGAGCTACATCTGACAATAGATCTCTTAGGGTTAATGACATTACTGATGCAAATGTGAGATATGTGAGCATGGTACTTGGCTATAGAGTAACTCATGTAAACAGATTAAATTGAGTTTCTAGCTTATGTATTCATAATGCATATGAGATGGTTAAGAACAATGCTAGGATTAATATCTCTGAATGGTTTAAAGATGAGCTGATAGATAACCTGAAAATGATTAAGGGTGACAAGAAGGGGACATTCCGTTTAGGTAGCCTACTTGTATGTTTGATGCTTTACTTCAAAAAAGAGATACCTGACATTGATCATAATAACTTTGGATTTGACATCCTGGTAGGCAAACAAATCATAGAAGCTATTACCGGTATGGGCTCTAAAAGTGATAACATTTTAGCAGACTACTTCAAAAACTTCCACACTAAGATGAAAGCCAGAGAAAGTATACCACAGAGCATTATAGACAAGTATGATAAGAATTTTTTTTTTGTAATCAAAAGTGATGAAACATGGATGAAAGTTGTTACTCCTAGAACTATTTGGATAACAAAAATGGGATATGAAGTTGATCTGAATATTCTTGAAGCATATGATAGGACACTTCTTGATGCACCTAAGGAACCATTTGAAGAAATTTTTGGAAATGTTGAGACTATTGAGATTGCTTTTTCGATGTAGAAGAAAAGGAAAAGAAGAGAAACATTTATCAGAGATGCATCCAAAATGGCTAAGGAGGTTAAGGAAAATGTAATAAACTTGAGTGGTATATCTGCTAGTGAACTGGAAGGATTAGAACCTATTAGGATTAATGATAGTCCCAAAGATACTGAGAGGAGGGGGTGCCTGGTTAACAGATTCTTTAACCTTATAAAGTATTTTGCATTCCAAAACAGTGTACCGATAAATAAGAGTTAATGCAATAAATAGGAACAATAAAGACACCATAGAAAAAACACCATAACACAAGATGTTTAACAAGGAAACCCAGTGTGGGAAAAACCTCGGTGGGATTTGTGACCCACAATATGCGCTCACTAGCCAATGAATGGATATTACTTACAATGTGGTGCCTGCACATGCAAGAAGGCCAACTGCCTAGAGCTCACTGCTCAATCTACAAAATGGATTATGAGAATCTAATCTAATGTACTTCTACAATTCAGCATCTGCTATGCCAGGTTTAGTACTGGTTTATGTTAGGTCCCGGGGACAACTGAGAGGGGGGTGAATCAATTGTCTTATAATATTGAACCAAAAACAACTTAATAAACTTACTACTTAATTCTCGTGAAAAAGTCTGTGATACCCGTGAAACAAATTAACTAATAAATTCAATACCGGTAAAGATTAATGCATGAAACCAAAAGACAAAGTCAGCCACAACACATAAAACCAATATTTGTACGTGGAAACCCTATAAGGGGAAAAACCACAGTGGGAAACCTTACCCACAATCAGATGATACTACTGTAGATAGTAAGTGTACATAAATGGGGTCTACACATGCAGAAAGGCCAAGCACCTAGAGCTCATTGCTTAAACACAAATGGGAGTCACACTGACTACAATTGGATGGTTAAATCCAATAAGAATGTACTGCTTAAAATAGAATCTTCATATGCTGGATTGAGTACCAGTGTAATGTTGATATGCTTTCACAAAACCCTAGCTTTACCTTGAAATGATGTCTTCGTGTATAGCTCTACTTAATCTTGCATATACCTTCACAATATACCTTCTTCACATTCCACATTTGATCTTACAATTAAGATCTTACATTTATACCATAACCTAAGACCATTTTTAGTAGGTCAGCTCTACAAGATATTACAATAAAATCATTTTACAAATAATACAATATCCGATGCAATAACCGATTGAACATGTTCGCTCAATGCAATTACAACATTAATTGATCATCTCCATAGTGTGCCATGCTGATCTGAAAAAGTTAAACCTACCGGTGTAACCCTTGATAACCCTGGACCTATTTGTCAGTGTAGCATCGTAAATTGTACGCACTTGCTAGGGTGGTACAATTTCACACCTAGTTTAGCACCCGCCTTGGCGCGTTTTGCATTTTGCATTGCATTTTCCCTTTAGCACTTAATTAATCAAATTAATTAAGTCTAAGGTCCTATTTTATCATCTCCCACATCATAAAGTTGGGCCCTTTCATTAAAGTGTGCCCTTTTCATTTTATTCCTCCTATACATCATTTAATCAAAAACCTTAATTGGGTCCTATTTTGAACTTGGGGGCTTGATTTCGGGGGTCAAAACATCTCGAAATCACCTGTAACTTCGGGATTCGCTCTAAAATCATCATATCCGACGGCCCTAAAAATTTGGTGAAAAGTTGTCGGGACCATGGTGCCCGGCGTGCACATGGTCCCGGACATTTTTCCCGAAATTTTAGGAGCGCGATCCAATCATAAAATAAAGCTTAACCCCAAGAAAATGGTGGGAAATTCAATCTCTAGGTCGGCCAAAAGGCGAAATTACGACCTAGGGTTTCATACATAAGAGCTCTCTTTCTTCATTTGAAGGGATCAGATTTTTGGTTTGGAGGACCTTCTATGCAGCGAAAGAGCAGATCTTTGAAGACTTCAATAACATTCAACATCCATCCATCAAGCATTCATAAATTTCATTCATTTAGGGCTTGGGAGACATTGAAGAACAATAGGAGATTACCGACTGAAGATTGGCTTGTACTCCTCCCTTAAAGGGTTGGGTATGATTTCATGTTGTTTTCATGTCTTTGCATAAGATTCAATATATCCTTTATTCATGCTTTAGATCACTTTGCATCTTGATTTAGAGCATTTACATTATCATTTACAAGCAATTAGGGTTTACTTTCTAGGTTGCTCTAGTTTGCTTTCTTGCATTTAAGGACCTTGCACACACACTAGGTCTGCACACACAATACATTTTACAATACAACTTGGCTATTCGTGGAGGTGGAAATCACTGAAGTGGGGGTTTGACTAAGGAAAAACCCTATATAGCCGCCCAAACATCTTTTCAGATATAAGTGCAGGTTTCGGGACTCGGACGACGCCGCAGGTTGCAGATCCGGGAATAGCAGGTCGAGACAGCACTCTGCACCAAATTTCAGAGCAAAAGACCAGGACAGGGGCGTGGGGCGCCCTGGTCCTGCCAGGATAGGGGCGCTAGGTGCCCTGGTCCCTAGGACAGGGGCGCTGGGCGCCCTGGTCCTCCTGACAGACAGCATTTTCAGCATTTTTGATAGCTTTTCCAGAGTGCAAAAATAGCAGTTTTCAGAGCAGTTTCAGGGGCAGAATCAGGATAGTGGCGCCCGCGCCCCCGTCCCAAATATTTTCAGTCAGATTTTAACTCCAGGTACGCATTTGCATTCTTGTCTTGTCCTTGTGTTTACAGCTTTCCATTGTTTAAGTTCAATTCTGCAATCTTGTTATTAGTTCATACTTGCACTTTGGGGTTAGGGATTGAACTTGCATCATTTCATCTTTCAATTGCAACAAAGGAATAGAAATCCTAATAGGTAGCCCGTGGCTCTCTCTTCCACAAAAAGAAGTAGCCAATTGTGTGATACCTCTAGGCTCTTTCGTATTCCACAAGTGTGTGGTTGAAAGTGAGATTAGGGCATATTTGCTTAGTGTCACTTTTTCTCCTACACATTTTGGTGAACCCGACGTGAATCTATCATTGCTTCCTCTTGCATTGCATTTGTTAGATCTAGATCTAGATTTAGTGTGTTTTCATTTCATTTTCATTAAAAAGAGAAAAAAAAAAAAGTGTGTTTCTTTGCATTGTGTGTTTAAATTTTATGCAATTTCAAAATGTCAGATTTTTATTTGCAAGATGTTCATATTTGTGATGATTATGAGTTAGATGAAGCTTTAGATGAATTTTTGAAACCTAAATATACCAAACCTTCATTTTACCAAAAACTCATAAACATTGTTACTATGCCATTTCGTTGTGATGAGAAAGATAAGTCGAATGATTCCTCTCAAGGGTACATTCCTATCAGCTCTTCCACTAAATCTAGTAACATGGTTGTTTTCAATGATCCCCTCTATGAAGAGATATCTCCTTTTGAATCAAAAGATAAAACTTTTAATAGATATGATCATGCTTTGTTGGATGATTCCCTTGATAACTTTGTGGCTCCTAAAAAATGCTCCCTTCATGAGGATCCTTTTGTGCAAGAAGATGACATTATCCCTACATTTACTAGTGATGGCATTTCCTTTTCCAACAAAATTCCCACTAGAGATGATGAATTAATGATAAATGCTTACCCTTCTCCTAAAGTTTGTCTTATCGATAAGCATCCCTTAGAGAAAGAAGATGAAATAATAAGCAATTTCCTTAACTCTCTCTCCCCTAAAGATCATATTGAACATATTTTGAGGAAAGAGGATGAGTTTAACACATCTATTAATGCTCTCCCTCCTAAGGATGAGGAATTAATAAACAATGTTATCTCCTCTCCCGAAATTGACAATACTTCAAACATTCCTTTCAACAACCTCACTATTTGGGATGAACCATTAGAAGAAGGTATAGATTATTCTCTACCCCTAGCCAAAGGGGATGAAATCAAGATTGAAAACTCCCTTGATAGTTTCTCACCTTCCTTGAATCTCAATTATTCTCCTTCTAAAAATAAAGCATTTCCCTCTCCTCAACTTGGTTCTACTCATAAGGATACCCTAGTTCAAAGCAAGATGGTTGACATCTCTTTCAAAGATCTCCCTCTCAAAAGTGAGACTTTAGAGAGTAATGTTGATCCTTCTCCTAGAGAGTTTATTCCCCATGTAGATCGTTTGATGATAGAGGATGATATGACCTTTCCTAGTATTACTTTTCCTACTAGAACATCAATGCCTACCCCTTGTCTCTCTCCTAAAATTGATTTGATCCGTGATAAGATTTTAGTGCAAGAGAAGACTATCAATAATTCTTCCAACACTTTGGTTCATTCCTCTAAACCATCCTCAATCAATTTGATACATGTGAATGAGACACCTAACAAACCTCTCTTCACTGTCCAAGTTGCTTGTCCTTCTTAAAATTCTCAACCTTTAAATAAGCCTATCTTAGTGGTTCAAGGTGGTTATGCTAATGATTCTTTTTGCACGCCTAAGAAACCTATTATTACTGTGCAAGGAGGTTATTCTACTAAGAGCCCTTATGATTATGCTAAGCAACTGACTAGAGAGAGTTATCATGCGGTTGCCCATACCTATAACACAAGAAACAATAGGCAACCTAATCCTCCTCCAGTTATCCCAACTTCACTTCCTCCTTCCCAACCTATTCTTCCTCAAGCTCCTCGGATTTCACAAGTTCTTGGTAAGGAATATGATCTTATAGAATAACTTAAAACTACTCCTGCTAAGATATCCCTTTGGGATTTGATCCAAACTTCTTCCGCTCATCATGGAATGTTACAAGATGCCTTGAAAGATTTGAATGTTCCTCCACCTAATACATCTAGTAATATAGTGTCTTTGGTTAACTCTGTGATGAATCCTAAAGCTCAAATTGTGTTTACTCAAGATGAGTTGCCTACTAGTGAAATTCAACATCATTATGATCCCTTGATGATTGTGGTTATCATAAATGACACTGCTATAAGACGAATACTGGTAGATAATGGCTCTGGCCTTAATGTGTGTAGCATTAATCTATTGCATAAGATGAATGTGGATACATCCCTTATTGAGCCTGACTCCCATCCCATTCGAGGCTTTGATAATGTGGCTAAGTCTTCATCAGGTATTATCACCTTACCCGTCATAGTGGGACCTGTTACTTTGCTTACTCCTATCCATGTTATGTCAGGAAATCTAACATACAACTTGTTATTAGGGAGGCCTTGGATTCACAGTATGCAAGCTGTCCCCTCTACATTGCATAGACAAGTTAAATTCATTTACAACAATAAGACATATACCTTGATAGGTGACACTAATCTCCAAGCTTGTTTGCAAACATCTAAGCCTTCCTCTTCTAGTAATGACTCTTTGAACAAGATACCTATGGATGAATCCTTACCCTCTGATAATCAAAATTCTTTGGATGAGTCTGAAGCTCCTGAAGAAGATCCTTCTCGACTTGAATATATGCATAAAAAGGCTTTTGATCCTGAGAAGGTTCTCGCAGAAGACGATTAGGGATCTCTTGACTTTAATCCCACCTTTGTAGGTGAGTATAGGGTTCCTCCTAGAGAGTTTAAAGTTAAAAAGAGGGAAGAAACTAAAAATCAATCAATCTTACTTGAACCTATGAGCAATAATTTCGTGGCCGCTTCTCAAACTTCTTCTCCTCACACCTCTAATTATGAAGAGTTTGATTCTTTGTCTTATGAAAAACCACCTTCTCTTCCTGAAATGGCTGATCGTTATGGTCGTGGCTTTCGCATTTTTGCTAAGCATGGGTATCATGGAAATGGTTGTGGCACTCATGAACAAGGGATAAAAGTTCCTCTAGAGACTAATTTTCACAATTATGCCTTTGGACTCGGCTATAATCCCTGCAAACGTACCAAAGCATCTAAAAGACCATCTCTCAGTGTGAATGCTATATTTAGTAGTGATGATGATCTCACTTCAACTAAATCATCTTCTACTTCTATCAACTCTCATTCCCCTCATAAGGAAATCTTGGCGATGAACAAATATCTTTATGACTCCCCTCAAATTTCTAAATCCGCTTATGAATCTTTTTCTCCTATTCATCATAAAATCCTTTCCTCTAGGGATAAGGCTCTAATAGATTACACTCATCCCTCTTCTAAGATTTCTTGTGACTTTTCTTCTTCAATTTTTGTCATTTTATACATGTTTTTGATCTCACTTATAGTTGAGCATTTAGCATGTCATATTCAAATACCTCATTTAGTCTATCATGTCTTTAAATAACATTAATGGCTATTGTGTTGCTCATCATTATGTGACATTGGTAGCTCATTTACTGGGGGCTCATTGTCATTCATGATGGTACAATTTCAAGTGCAATCGTATTTTTTGAAGCAACATAATAGCCTAATTTTCTTGTTCCTATGGGGACAAGAGTGATTTCATACATCTCTTCTTTTGCTTATGTCCAAATCTCTCCCTAGAAGATTTTGTAAGTCCTTCTCATTGTCCTTATCCTTGGGAGGCAATGATATTTCCTTATTGTTATCTAAGGATCCACTTTTTCCTATGTTGTGGATGGTGTGGACTTTATTACTTGATGTTATGCCTTGTACGCATTTGTTGTTGTTTGTTCAAGGATTCTCTCTTACAAGAGGTGTAAGTCCTTGACTACAACCTCTTTTGCACTTGGTAAAATACATCCATAATGAATTCACTCTCCTAATTGGGTTAAAAAGAGTGTCATCCTTCATTAAGAAATCACTTTCACCTCGCAAAAGAAGGAAGTATTGCATTCTTATTCTCTTCTTTGTCTTATTCTAGAAGATGTTATATTTGTCTAAGACAATTCCTCTCGGGGATAGGTGTCTTTTGTACAAAGATCTCTTCTCCTCTAAGGATCTCCTTTACACATATTACAAGATATCCCTTTCCAACTATCTTATCCTTGCTTAAGGAGTGCAGAACTCTCTTGCTTGGATCTATGACATTGTTGCATTTTTGGGGTATCTTCTTGTGTGATGAAGGTAGGTATCCTTGTTCTACTTTGCTTATGACATAAACATTACACTTTTTGAGCAGTGGGTCATTCTCGGAACCAAAGCACAGACTCTTAGAGAAAGATGCCTCCATTTTTCTTTTATGCAAGGTGATTATTCTCGGAACCAGAGCACGGACTCTTAGAGTGAGATGTCACACTTTTGTACTATACATATACAGGTTGTAGCATACTCGGGCATAGACTCCTATGAGGTGCTTCTAACCTCCCTTACACACACATGCACGAGGTTGAGTGGAACTAGCGGCATAAGGCTAGACTTTCTCACTCTCCTCCCTTACATGGATCACCTAGACAGACTCTAGGGGCTAGTTTTTCCATGTCCTTTTTCCCATGGATCACCTAGACAAGATCTAGGGGCGAGAAGTCCATGTTTTCTCTCTCACTATTCTTCTCATGGATCACCAATGTGTGTATTCATGCTTTTTTCCTTTCTTTTCTTCTCTTTGCATTTTGTTTCCATTTACATCCTTCATCTTATGTTAGAGAACTCTCAAATCCTCACACTCTTTGTTGTGTTGGAATTGAGATTTAGTCCTCTTTCTTACCAAATGATTCTCCATTGGTTTTTGATCTCATATCAAATCTTCTTGTGAGCATTTGTCATCAATATTCTTTAACAATTCGAAGTGGTAAACATGATACCCTGTTTCAACTCACTAAAATTAGCAAGCCGAAACAGGGGGGGGCATATAGCTACCCTTGAATTTTCATCACCTTCCTTAGTAAGCATTAGGTGATTTTGTGATCTAACGTGTGTTTTGTAGGGTGCGGTTCCTAACTGTGTACTGCAGATGCCGCTGGGGGCTTCGTCCGACAACTTATGGATATATCCTTTTTCAAATAATGTTTACTTTTCTGTACTTTAGCTTGCATATGCACGTAGTGTTCATATGACCGCTAAAGTGGGGGCTAAATGTAGCGTCATAAATTGTACGCACTTGCTAGGGTGGTACAATTTCACACCTAGTTTAGCACCCGCCTTGGCGCGTTTTGCATTTTGCATTGCATTTTCCCTTTAGCACTTAATTAATCAAATTAATTAAGTCTAAGGTCCTATTTTATCATCTCCCACATCATAAAGTTGGGCCCTTTCATTAAAGTGTGCCCTTTTCATTTTATTCCTCCTATACATCATTTAATCAAAAACCCTAATTGGGTCCTCTTTTGAACTTGGGGGCTTGATTTCGGGGGTCAAAACATCTCGAAATCACCTGTAACTTCGGGATTCGCTCTAAAATCATCATATCCGACGGCCCTAAAAATTTGGTGAAAAGTTGTCGGGACCATGGTGCCCGGCGTGCACATGGTCCCGGACATTTTTCCCGAAATTTTAGGAGCACGATCCAATCATAAAATAAAGCTTAACCCCAAGAAATTGGCGGGAAATTCAATCTCTAGGTTGGCCAAAAGACGAAATTATGACCTAGGGTTTCATACATAAGAGCTCTCTTTCTTCATTTGAAGGGATCAGATTTTTGGTTTGGAGGACCTTCTATGTAGCAAAAGAGCAGATCTTTGAAGACTTCAATAACATTCAACATCCATCCATCAAGCATTCATCAATTTCATTCATTTAGGGCTTGGGAGACATTGAAGAACAATAGGAGATTACCGACTGAAGATTGGCTTGTACTCCTCCCTTAAAGGGTTGGGTATTATTTCATGTTGTTTTCATGTCTTTGCATAAGCTTCAATATATCCTTTATTCATGCTTTAGATCACTTTGCATCTTGATTTAGAGCATTTACATTATCATTTACAAGCAATTAGGGTTTACTTTCTAGGTTGCTCTAGTTTGCTTTCTTGCATTTAAGGACCTTGCACACACACTAGGTCTGCACACACAATACATTTTACAATACAACTTGGCTATTCGTGGAGGTGGAAATCACCGAAGCGGGGGTTTGACTAAGGCAAAACCCTATATAGCCGCCCAAACATCTTTTCAGATATAAGTGCAGGTTTCAGGACTCGGACGACGCCGCAGGTTGCAGATCCGGGAATAGCAGGTCGAGACAGCACTCCGCACCAAATTTCAGAGCAAAAGACCAGGACAAGGGCGTGGGGCACCCTGGTCCTGCCAGGACAGGGGCGCTAGGTGCCCTGGTCCCTGGGATAGGGGCACTAGGCGCCCTGGTCCTCCTGACAGACAGCATTTTCAGCATTTTTGACAGCTTTTGCAGAGTGCAAAAACAACAGTTTTCGGAGCAGTTTCAGGGGCAGAATCAGGACAGTGGCGCCCGTGCCCCCATCCCAAACATTTTCAGTCAGATTTTATCTCCAGGTACGCATTTGCATTCTTTTCTTGTCCTTGTGTTTACAGCTTTCCATTGTTTAAGTTCAATTCTGCAATCTTGTTATTAGTTCATACTTGCACTTTGGGGTTAGGGATTGAACTTGCATCATTTCATCTTTCAATTGCAACAAAGGAATAGAAATCCTAATAGGTAGCCCATGGCTCTCTCTTCCACAAAAAGAAGTAGCCAATTGTGTGATACCTCTAGGCTCTTTCGTATTCCACAAGTGTGTGGTTGAAAGTGAGATTAGGGCATATTTGCTTAGTGTCACTTTTTCTCCTACACAGTGAGTAAAAGCAAATATACAAATATGAATATGTTGATAAACAAATTTCCAAGATATGATATCCAAACAATGTCTTCAACATTACCAAGTACTTTCCATGCCATTCCAAGTGTCAGTGATCATTGTATCCTACTGGTGCACCATATACCGGTGACTAGGCATTAGTCACTTGCTTGCCGATGAATGTTGCTAGATCTCCAAAGTGCCAGAGTTGATAAGTGTTTAGTAGGTGTTGACATCAATGACAAAACCATACCAAAATACCAATAGTTTAAGCTCATACTATAACCATAAACCTTATAAAAAATCTATCTTATGCATTCACATATACCTCATCTTCTATCCCATCCACTATCCTTATTACAAAATGATTTACAAGATCTCATACATATATGAGTCTATTACAATATACAATGTCGGCTTAACAAAAGATATTTACAATTAAATACAATTAACAAAAGTTTGTTCCTATCGGTTGGGGTCTCGGTATACATTGTTGTCACTGCCAGTGAAGTGTCTATTGGTGCTAGTGTCTACTGGTGGCTTTACCAGATGAATGCCAGGTGGTTTCCTGACGGTTGCCAGTAGGTTTCCATCAATGACGACACCATCATTTCTCACTAGAGTGTATAATGCCAACAATCTCGATTGGTATTTTGGTATGGCTTTGTCATTGATGTCAACACCTACTAAAACACTAGCACTTTGGAGATCTAGTAGCATTTACTGGCAAGAAAGTAACTATTGCATAGTTACTGGAAAATGGTTCACTAGCAGGATATAATGATCACTGACACATGGAATGGCATGAAGACACTTGGTATTATTGAAGACATCATGTGGAAATCTTATGTTAATGGATTAATCATCGGTATATTCATATTTGCATATTTTCTTTTACTGACAAATAGGTCCAGGGTTATCTAGGGTTTCACCGACAGGTTTATCTTTTCCAGATTAGCATGGCACACTATGGAGATGATTAATTATTGTTATAAATGCATCAAGATGACATGTTCAATTGGTTATTGCATCGGATATTATATTGTTTGTAAAATATTTTTATTGTAATATCTTGTAGAGCCGACCTACTAAAATTGGTCTTAGGTTATGGTATAAATGTAAGATTTTATTTGTAAGATCATGTGTGGAATGCGAAAAAGAATTGTGTGAAGGTATATGCGAGATTAAGTAGTGCAATACATGTAGACATCATTTGAAGGTGAAGCTAGGTTTTTGTGAAAGCATATCAACATTACATCGGTACTGAATCTAGCATATGAAGATGCTATTTTGTGCAGTACATTCTTATTGGATTTAACCATCCAACTATAGTAAGTGTGACTCCCATTTTGTGATTGAGCAGTGAGCTCTAGGCTATTGGCCTTTCTACATGTGCAGACCTCATTTATGTACACATATCTATAGTAGTATCATCTGATTGTGGGTAAGGTTTCCCACCATGGTTTTTCCCCTTACAGGGTTTCCACATACAAATATTGGTGTTATGTGTTGTGGATGACTTTGTGTTTATGTTTCATGCATTAATCTTTATCGGTATAGCAATTAACTAATAAAACTGTCTACCGACATACTTAACTAGTTTACCAGTATTAAGCATTAAGTTGGTTAAGTTGTTTTTGGTTTGAATTTATTTGACAACTGATTCCCCCCCCCCTCTCAGTTGTCCCTAGGACCTAACAATCTCCCCCTTTGGTAGTGATGGCAACACTCATGAGAAAAATCCAAAAATCTATTTCCAAAAATGAAGTCCAAGATTTTACCAAAAATGTGTGCTCCCCTTGAGCATATGATCTCCTCTGATTAGCCATTTTTCTCTGTCCGCTACTCCCCCTTTGACATCAATGACAAAGGTTGTCAAAAATTGTCAAATAAGTGCATAATTTCACCTTGAAGTTTGTAACCGATTGATTACAATCTGAAATATGTCAACCAAAACCAAGTTTAAACTTTGTATGAATCTGTTGATGTCCTTCATAGTTGCCTCAGTTCTTTGGATTGTACTAGTGACATGATGCATATGCTCCTCTGATGACTTTTTCCCTTGAATTAATTTCTCAGAGATCTCTTTCCTCAAAGAGATAAGGTTGTCTAAATCGAGAATGAGTATGTGCTTAAGCTTTCTGGCATTTGACTTGATCCTTTCTTTCTCGTTCTCTAACTTCTCCAATTTTTCTTCAAATCCTCCTATCTCTTGCTCAATAACTGATATAGGTTCAGATGAATCAATGATATTATCAACTATATCATCTATCTCCTTTTGTACTTTGCTTATTTTCTTTTCAATATCCCGTGTTAATAGATGTGGCTTGCATGTGTCTCTGTACAGTTCCTTATACTCCAAAAAAAATTTATCCAGTGCTGGTAAAAGTGTCTTAATGTGTTCGGTGCACTTCTTTATTGTTTCCTCAGAAAATTTTTCCTTTTCCACTTTCTCTTTGAATGTTTCCTCATTTATTTGATCAACTATTAAAATATTTCTAGCAATGAATTTAGACAATGTGTCTAACTGACTTACAAAATCCTTTACTTGATCTAAATTGCATTTTGGTGCAATCATCTTAAGAATAGGATAAGTGTCATCAATTGCCTTATAGGACAATGCATTAAATCCGTTATCTTCTTTATTGAGTCCAGAAGTACCTCTGTCACATTTCTAGGTTTGAATTCACTTAGTGAAGTACCAGATGTCTAACCAACTACCTTTACTATCTTAGTGCTTGTAGTACTAGCAACCAATTTGTCTCAATCAACCTCTAATGGATCAGTCTGAGTTTGCATTTCAACTAGCAATGGTTTGGGTTTCTCAGTGATTACCGTTTGTACTGTCTTAATGTGTACCTATGTATCTACTAGTTTCTCTATTGGTTTCTCTATGTTATCCACTGTCGGTATCTCTATCTTTGTTGGTTTCTTTGTGCCAGCATCTATACTACCGATATTAATTTCACTATCCAAAGGTTGTTTTGTATGCACTATTTTCTCTGCTTGCTCTGTTTGTATTCCAACCTCAATATTTTCTATCGTTTTCTCAATGTTTTTTAGTGTTAGCAATATTATCCTATACCTCTATGGTATCCTTATGCATAGTAATGTTCACTTCCTGAGTATCAATGTTCATGGTGATTAAAATTTTGGACTCAAGGTTAGTGTCCTCATGTGGTGTGTCAACATTTTCAGTAGCTGGTATGTCCTCAGTGTTTACTGGTGTAGTAACCAAAGGTGGTGGTAGGTTGTTAGTCACTTTTATGTTTGGTAATCCACCAGCTTTACCTTTTCCTTTGTCTCTGTCCTTTTGATAAACCTTGAAATTTTTCTTAGGTCTGTTCAACTCTTCCTATTTTTCCTTCTCTACAAAAAAGATATCCCATTTGTCTGTTGTTTCCTCTACAATTTTATTGACTCTACCAGCCATTAGGCTCAAATGTTGGTGACCACTTGAAAAAATTGATCTATTAGCTTCACTAATTAGTTCTTCAATCTCTTCTACAGAGTTAACCAAATGTACTGCTAGAAGTTTTTCAATCTTGAGTTTCTTATCTAGCTCCATAACTGCAATCCTCTTAGCATCTAAACTTCTGTATAATTCATTAGGAAAATCATCTACTTCTAGTAATACTTTATTGTAAATGTATAGATGTAGAATTATGTTGTTCTCAATACTTTCCTGCTCAGAATTAGAGATTGTATTATATAGTTTGATCACATTTGATAAATTGTCATCATTAGTGATTTCACTTAGTAAGTTATCCAAAGGTGGTATAACCTATTTTTGTTTCTTCTTTGGTGTCAACTTCTTTGCAAGTTGTCTTACCGCTTTTTGCTTCTACCTTGTTTTCTTTGGTGGAGGAGAGGGTACCGATGAGGGTTTTCTCTTCCTATCAACTCTCTTAAACTCAGTAGGTATTTCACTTTTAGATGATGTACCAACCAGTGAGATATGTGCCTCTAGTTGTAATCCTTCTAGGTCACTTTCCTTAATTCTAGTTATGTTCAAGACATTTTCCTTTATTTCCTTTGCTTGTTTAGATGCACTCCTTATCTACTTTTATCTTTTCTTCCTTTGTTTCAGTGTTTGTACATCACTCCCAATTGATTCTAAATTACCAAAAGCCTTTTTCTGCAGGTTCTCTAGGTGCTTCTAATAAGGATTTAGCATAAGTTTCAATATATTTACATCTTCTTCATTCCCCATTTCAGTTACCCATACAGTTCTAGGTAGAACTACTTCCATCCATATTTTATCCTTTTTAATCACAAAACATATTTCTTTATTGTACTTGTCTACTACACTCTATGGTAGTCTCTCTCTGTTTTTCATTTTTGCTTGGAAGGTTTTAAAATACTCAGTTATTTTGTTTTCTTTATCAGTGCCCATGCCAGTGAAGATTTATAGCAATTTTTTTCCTACTGGTATATCATATCCAAAATCTTGTTGTCCAATACCGAGAACTTCTTTTGTGAAATATAACATAAGACATACCAAAATATTGCCAAAATGAAATGTTCCTTTCTTATCTCCTTTTATCTTTTCCAGGTTGTCTATTAATTCATCCTTTAGCCACTCACATACATCTATTTTTTCATCATTAATCACCATATCATAAGAACTTTTAATGCAAAGAATGGATACTAAGTTAAGTTAGTCTACATGTGTGGTCTTGTAGCCTAAGATCATGCTTATGAATTTGACATTTACATCCTTGATGTCATTTACTCTTAGGGATCTGCTATCATATGTTGCTCTTGTTAAGGTCATGACTATATTATTAGGTACCTTCTTAGTCTTATCTAGCCTACTACCAGTGGAGGGTAAACCTGTCACTGCCCTAATTGCTTCCTTAGTGAGTTTGCAAACTAAATCTAGCCAAAGAAATTCTCCATGAACTTTGCTAAGGACAATTCTCACTACCTCCTTAGGAAATTCAGGGATGTCCAAGATTTCCACAAAACCTAAAGTTTTAATTACTTTTGGTTCAGGTTTGACATTTCCATTTTCATCATAGATAACAGTTCTAAACATCTTCAACACTTCCTCAGAACCTAATTCCTCAATATTACAATGAATATAAATTCTAGGGTCTTCAGCATAAGCAACACCTTTAGGAATTTTTGAAAATATGCCTATAGAATCATCTTTCTTAGCTATTTTGCAAATGATCTTAAAAATGGGCCTAGGGCATTTCACAACTTCCAGAACAGTAGGGTTTGCAATAAATTTCAGAGAAAAAGACGAATCCATTGAAAAATACCTTAAGCTACCTAATAAAGGTTGAGTACTTGAGAGAAATCACTTCACGTCTTCACCTTGGATGCCTTTACTCAAATTTCGGGCTCTCTAAAAGTTTGAATGCTCGATGAATTGAAAAAGAGGGAAAATCGATGATTTATAATGTCTTTTCTTCCAACAACCACATTAAATGCTCGTCGGTTAAGTGAAACTTAACACATCTACCAATAGAGAAGAAATTCATCTTCACACCATCAACTGAGGGTAAACTATATGATATTCAACTTGTTGCAATACCCCCAAAGGGTTAGTTTTTAGTTGGATGAAGAATCTCCTAGGCGGTGGAGTAATACTCTATTCTACCGATGAAGGAATAGTCTCATCAACATTCTAATCTCTCTTTCTAATCCATTGTCTTGAAAATTCTTTCTTTACCTCATCTACCTTCTCTTTTCCTTTCAAACTGGGTCCTTTATTATTTGCTAGTGAAGTCTTACTTCTACAAATTTTGCAATGTGTCCAATCTTGTTACAAACATAACAAGTCACATTATTCTTCTGAAGAGCCTTTCCATATCCTATGCTGGTTTGTGTTTAGCATTGATTAGATAAGTGCCCAAATCTTCCACAAACATAACATCTTACATTCATTCTGTAGTTTTCTGAATTATGACCAACTTTGTTGCTATTGGAAGATTGACTGGTGGGTGCATTAATATTCTAATTGTTTCTAGATCTACATTGATTTTCTCTATGAACATACATGTTACAATTAAAGCATTTCCCATTAAATTTGTAAGCATTAGGTTGTCTTATCAGTTTACTGTGATCGTAATTGTTTGCAATACCGAAACTTTCACCAACTTCAAATCCAAGTCCATTAGTATCTCCATTAGGTTTCGGACTTTTCAGCATATTATCAAGTTCTTCTAAAATTTTCTTGAATTTCTCTTTATGTTGATTTGCATTAGCCAACTCATTTTCTAGAATTCTCATCTGTCTCATAAGTTTAGTTTTATCATGTTGCACATGAATCAGATATGTTTTCAACATATCATTTTCATGATTGAGTCTTAGATTTTCATTTCCAGCATCATTGAGTCTCCCAGTGAAGTCATCTTTATTCTTCTTTCTGTCTTCAATGTCTTTGCAAAATCTCATAGTCATATCTTACATTTCATTCCTCATAGTCATGTTTTCTTGCCTCAATTTGTTCACAAGCTCATTAAGAGTTTCCTTTTCATCATCATCACTCTACATCTTCTCATGAAGTTCTTTTCTCTTATTTCTAGCAATAGTAAGATTCTCCTAAAGTCCTTGAATGAATTCTTGTGTAGTCCTTAGGTCATCTTCAAGTTTGATATTCTTCAACTTCTCTGAATCATAGTCTACAAGAGCTCCTTCTAATTGCTTTCATAAGTTCTCCATCTATATTGGTGTCAGAATCTTCCTCAAGTTGTTAGGCTTTTAAAAATAGAGGACCAAGCTCTGATACCAATTGTTTGGATTAATGATAGTCCCAAAGATACTGAGAGGGGATGTGAATCAGTATCTAACTGGTTAATAGATTCTTTAACCTTATTAAGTATTCTACATTCCAAAATAGTGTACCAATAAATAAGAATTAATGCAGTAAATTGGAACAATAAAGACAACATAGAAACCACACCATAACAAAAGATGTTTAATGAGGAAACCCGGTGTGGGAAAAATCTCGGAGGGATTTGTGACCCACAATATTCACTCACTTGCCAATGAATGGATATTACTTACAATGTGGTGCATGCACATGTAGGAAGGCCAACTACCTAGAGCTCACTGCTCAATCTACAAAATGGAAGTCTCACTGACTTACAAAATGGATTATGAGAATCCAATATAATGTACTGCTACAATTTAAAATCTTCTATGTTAGGTTCAGTACTGGTTTTATATCATACTATAACCATAAACCTTATACAAAATTTGTCTTATGCATTCACATATATCTCATCTTCTATCCCATCCACTATTCTTATTACAAAATCATTAACAAGATCTCATATATATATTGTTGGCATATGCACACTCCAATGAGAAATTGTAGGTGATTGAAGGTTTTGTCATTGATAGCAACCTTACAATCCTATGACACCGGCAAGGAATTCCACCGGCACTAGCAAGATCAAACTCTACACCGGCACTCAAACCACCGGCACTGGCAGTGAAATGAAGCATACCGGCACAGAGGCCGACAAGATTTTTGTTATAGTATATTTTGTTTATTATTGTAAAATCTTTATAAGCCGACTTGGAAACATTGTAAAATGACTCATAAATATAAGAGATCATTGTAGAACATTGAGAGAATGTAGAATTATTATGGTAGACTATAATTAGACAAAATAAGGCAGACCTATTATGCAAATTATAGGTTAAGGGTTTATGTAAGAAGCAGAGCAGAAACCAGTACTGGATCTGGCATTATAGATGCTATTTTGAAGCAGTACAAGACACTGGATTTATATAATCCATTTTGTAAGTCAGTGAGACTTCCCATTTTGTAATTGAGCAGTGAGCTCTAGGCACTTAGCCTTCCTGTATGTGGAGGCCCCTCTTCTAGCATTAATATTCTCTTATTAGCCAGTAAGTGAATATTGTGGGTCACAAGTCCCACTGAGGTTTTTCCCACACCAGGTTTCCTCGCTAAATCTTTGTGTTATGGTTTGTTTTTCATGTGGTTGCTTTTATCTCTGGGTATTGCATTACTTCTTGTTTACCGGTACATAGTTTTAATATGTTCTACATGTTTTAAGTTAAGAAATTTAATATATCAGTTAGATACTGACTCACCCTCCCCTCTCAGTATCTGTGGGAATCCTAACAATTGGTATCAGAGCTTGGTCCTCTATTTTCATAAGCCTAATAGCTTGAGGAAGATCTTGACACCCGTAGAGATGGAAAATCTGATGAAGCAACTAGAAGTAGCTCTCTCAGACTATGATACAAAAAAATTGAAAAACATCAAATTTGAAGATGATCTAAAGGTAGCTCAGGATATCATTCAGGCACTTCAAGAAAATTTTACCATTGCAAGAAATAAGAGAAGAGAACTATGTGAAAAGATGCAAAATGAAAATGATGAATAGGAATCACTTAATGATCAGATATGCAAGCTGAAATAAGAGAACATAACAATGAAGAATGAAATGCAGGACATGACTATGAGATTCTATAAGGAAATTAAAGATAGGAAGAAGAATAAAGAAGAGTTGACTAGAAGATTAAATGATGCAGCAAATGAGAACATAAGACTTAGCTATAAAAATGACTTGCTGAAAATAGATCTAATGCACGGACAGAATGATTCAAATGAACTGATGAGACTGAAATAAATCTTAGAAAGAAAACTAGATACTACAAATCAGCTTAAAGAGAAATTCAAGAAAAGCTTAGAAGAACTTGGTGACTTATTGAAGAATTAGAAACCTAAAGGTGACACTTGTAGAATTGGCTTTGAAGTTGGTGAAAGCTCCGGTACTACAAACACACAGGATCATAGCAAACTGGTAAGGCAACCTACTACTTACAAATTTAATGGAAAATGCTTTAACTGTAATAAGTATGGTTATAGAGAAAATCAATGTAGATCTAGAAATTATCAGAATATCAACACCCCCACCGGTCAATGTTCAAAATGCAACAAAGTTGGTCATAACTCTGAAAATTGTAGAATGAATGTGAGATGCTATGTTTGTGGAAGATTGGGACACTTATCTAATCAATGTAGAACACAAACCAACGTAGGTTATGGGAAAGCTATTTAGAAAAATAATGTGACTTGCTATGCATGTAACAAGATTGGACATATTGCAAAATTCTGTAGAAGCAAAGTATCACCGGTAGACAACAAAATTTCTAGTTTGAAAGGAAAAGAAAAATTTGAAGAAGTTAAGCATGAATTTTCATAACAATGGATCAGGAAATTAGAACTAAATGTGGATAGGAATACTCCTCCACTGATAGAACAAAGTAGCACTCCACCGGTAGGAGTCTCTTCATCCAATTGAAGAAATTTCTTTGAGGGTTTGCAATAAATGTGAAATATGCTATTATTCCCTCGGTTGATGATGAAAAGTAGAAAAATTACTTCTATACCGAAAAATAAAGCTAAGTGACTACTTAACCAGCATACATTAAATGTGGTAGTTGGTGAATTAACATTATAAATTAGTAGTTTTGGCTCCATTTGACTTCACTAAGCATTCAAACATTCGAAGAGCACAAATTTCTAGAGATAAGGCATTTCGAGCAAAGAGGCAAGGCATTTCAGCAATCAATCTTTCCAAAGGTAGAAAAAGGTATTTATAATCATGGCATCCTCCTCTGTACCTAAATTCATAGCAAACCCTACTATTGTGGAAGTGATCAAGTGCCCTAGGCCTGTATTTCAGTTAGTTCCCAAGATAGCAAAGAAGGATGATAATGTAGGTGCTTTTTCACAAATTCCCAAAGGAGTTGTTTACGTAGAAGACCCTAGAATCTATGTCCATTGCCATGTAGAAGAATTAGGAGATGAAGAAATCAAAAACATGTACAAAACTGTTATATGTGATGATTCCAGAAATGTGAAACCTGAACATAAAATTGTTGAAACCCTAGGATTCACTGAAATCCTCAACATTTCGGACATTCCTAAGGAAGTTATTAAGATAGTATTGAGTAGAGTTCATGGTGCATTCTTTTGGTTAGATTTGGTTCACAAAATTACCGAGGAAGCTGTGAAAGCTATAACAGGGTTACCTTCCACCGGTAATAGACTAGACAAGAAAAAGAAGGTCTCAAATGACCTAGTAACAAACCTAACAGGTGCAACATCCGACAAAAGGTCCTTGAGGGTTAATGATGTAACCGATATAAATGTAAGATTCATTAGCATGATTCTAGGTTACAAAGTAACTCATACAAACAGACTTAACTCAGTCTCCAATTTATGCATAAAAAGTGTACATGATATGGTAAATGAGAATGTGAAAATTGATGTATGTGAATGGTTAAAGGATGAATTAATTGACAATTTAGGGAAGATCAAGAAGGATAAGAAAGGAACATTTAGATTTGGCAACTTACTTGTATGCTTAATGCTACACATAACCAAACAGGTGCTTGGTATAGGTATCAAGAATCTTGGATTTGACATACCGGTAGGGAAACAGTTATCAGACTTGTTCAACAACATGGGTGAAAGCAAACACAAGAATATTGATGAGTATTTTCAAACACTAAAGGCCAGAATGAACTCTAGAGTCAGAATGTCATAGAAAATTGTTAACAAATACAAAGATGATATATGTTTTGTGATTAAAAAGGATAAGATCTGGATGGAAGCAGTTATCGCAAGAACAATTTGGGTTATTGAGATGGGCTATGAGACCAATGACCACATCATTGAAACATATGCAAAAGCCCTTCTGGATGCACCTAAGGAACCTAAGGAAGAGGTCTTTGGTAGTGCTAAAACCATTCAGAGCCAAATTCAATCTAAGAAGAGAGAAAAGAAAGTTGAAGGAACTATGAGAAGAGGTTCAAGCTAGGCTAAGGCTATCAAAGAAGATGTACTAAAATAAACCGGTATCACTGAAGATGAGTTGGAGGCACTACAACCTGAAACTCACCTATCACCGGTAGCAATTTCTTCAGAGAATGATATGCCTGCAGCATTTAAAAGAGTTGTAAGGAAAAGAGAACCTTCACCGGTATCTGCTCCTTCGCCTAGGAGAACCAAACAAAAACAACAGGTAGTGAGGTTTTTGGTCAAGAAGACAACTCCAAAGAAAAAGCTAACACCAAAGAAGAAAAGGAATCAACAAAAAATTGCCCCAATTGACAAACTACTGAATGAAATAACTAAGGAAGGAAAGCTTAATAACATAGAAAAATTATATGATACACTGTCAGCTAATGAAAAAGAGCAAGTTGAAAACAATGTTATTTTACACCTAGATATCTATAAGAAGTTCTTAATGCAAGTTGTAGATGAACTACTAGATGAACTATTCAAGAGACTGGAAGCAAGAAGACAAGTTGTTGTAGAGCTTGATAAGAAAAATGAAATTGAAAAATTACTTTCTATTTACCCATTAAACTCACTGAAGGAGATAGATGATCTAATTGCAGAAGCCAACCAATCAGTATTCTCTACTACACACTGACATATTGCACTAATGGTTGGAAGGGTAAATGAGGTAACAGAAGAAACTGAAAATGCATGGGATATATTCCTTGTTGAGAAGGAAAAAAAGGAAGAGTACAAAAACCCTAAACCAATAAAAGTATATCAGAAAGACAAGGACAAAGGAAAAGGAAAGGTTGGTGGACCTCCTAGTATCAAAATAAGAGATAAATTATCCCCACCACCTCTGATTACTCCACTGGTAGCAACAATTGAAGATCAACCAACAGATGAGAATATGGATATAAAGGATACAAATCCTAATCCTGAGGTACTATACACAGTTGATGTTGATACTCAAAAAATCAACATTATGATAGACCAGAACATAACCGGTAACACAAATATGGCCAGTGAGCCACCAACAACTAATAACATTGATAACATCGAAGGGAAAGAGGCAAATGATACAACAGATCAACAAATAGAGAGATAAGCATAGCAACAGGCTCTAGAAAAACAATAGGTTCATGTGGAAACAGTGCCACCGGTAACAGGAGAGAAACAAAAACCTTTTCTTAAGGAAATGGAAACACAGACTGACCTACCAAAGGTCACTACAAGCATGGTTATTTCCCCCATCGGTGCAATTCAGAATGTTGGTTCCTCCTCTCCAGGATATAAATCAACAAATGTAACTGAAGTTCTTTTGGACTCCATTAAGAGAATAATAGATTGTAGTTCACAGGCATATAAAGACATAGATGACACAATCCCAATTTTGAAGATGATAGCTCCAAACTGCAATGTAGATAATAAGGATTCTTTGATCCAACTCGACACTTTGTCTAAGTATATTACTAACAACACAGTGACAGTTGAGAAAATAAAGGAAGAGGCATTCAAAGATAGGTTAGAAATCGAAAAACAAAAATTCTTTGAGGATCAAATAAAGAAGTGTACTAGGGAATTTGACACACTTCTACCAAAACTATGCAGTTCATTGAAGGAATTTAAAACTCTATACAGAGACATCTACAAGACAAATTTTTTGACAATTGACATAGATAAGAAAATGAACAAGGTACAAGAAGAAATAAATAAACTTCCTGACAATTTTGTTAATTCACCTGATACATTATAATAAACAAGGCTAAGAATCTGAGATTAAGACTAAGTCCAAGACTGGACTATCTAGCATCCTTGAGGAAGGAAATATCTGAGGCATTAGTACAAGGACAGAAAACACCGGCAGAGCATATGCAACACCTCACCCATACAGTTCAAAAACAAAGGAGGCAATAAAAGACAGTAAGAAGTTTTTGGAAAGCATAAATTTGGTTCTGGCAGATCTTTTTCAAATTGTAACCACCCAGTTACAAGGTTGAGACATAAAACTACAACTCTATTGACACTTTGACAACCTTTGTCATTGATGCCAAAGGAGGAGTAGTAGTATGAGAAAATAATCATCATAATCAGCAAAAGACTTATCTACTCAGGGGAGCTCACATAATTTTGGTACACAATATTTGGATTACAAGTTTTGGATACACTTTTTGAAATTTTCTCATGAGTGTTGCCATCAATGCCACAGGGGGAGATTGTTGGCATATGCACACTCCAATGAGAAATTGTAGGTGATTGAAGGTTTTGTCATTGATGGCAACCTTACAATCCTATGACACTAGCAAGGCATTCCACTGGCACTAGCAAGATCAGACTCTACACCGGCACTCAGATCACTAACACCAGTAGTGAAAGGAAGCATACCGACACAGAGGCCGACAAGATTTTTGTTATAATATATTTTGTTTATTATTGTAAAATCTTTATAAGCCGACTTGGCAACATTGTAAAATGACTCATATATATAAGAGATCATTGTAGCACATTGAGAGAATGTAGAATTATTATGGTAGAATGTAATTAGGTGAAATAAGGCAGACCTATTATGCGAATTATAGGTTAAGGGTTTATGTAAGAAACAGAGCAGAAATGGGTACTGGATCTGGCATTATAGATGTTATTTTGAAGCAGTACAAGACACTGGATTTATATAATCCATTTTGTAAGTCAGTGAGACTTCCCATTTTGTAATTGAGCAGTGAGCTCTAGGCACTTGGCCTTCCTACATGTGCAGGCCCCTCTTGTAGTAGTAATATTCTCTTATTGGCCAGTAAGAATATTGTGGATCACAAATCCCACCGAGGTTTTTCCCACACCAAGTTTCCTCATTAAATCTTTGTGTTATGGTGTGTTTTTCATGTGGTTGCTTTTATCACTGGTTATTGCATTACTTCTTGTTTACTGGTACACAGTTTTAATATGTTCTACATGTTTTAAGTTAAGAAATTTAATACACTGGTTAGATACTGATTCAGCCCCCCCCCCCTCTCAGTATCTATGGGAATCCTAACATTAACAAGATCTCATACATATATGAGTCTATTACAATATACCATTTTGTCTTAACAAAATATATTTGCAATTCAATATAATAAAAAAAAGTTTGTTCCTATTGGTTGGGGTGTCGGTATACATTTTTGTCTCTGTCGGTGAAGTGTCTGTCGGTGGCTTTACCAGATGAATGTCAGGTGGCTACCTGAAGGTTGCTAGTAGGTTGCTATCAATGACAACACTATCATTTCTCACTAGAGTGCATAATGCCAATAGAACCGGTAGCTCATGTTTCACCAGTTGTCACTTCTTCGGATACACATAGTAGAAAAGCAGCCGAGTTCAAGAGAGTTGAAAGGAAGAAGAGGAAAATCCCACTGGTACCCTCTCCTTCTCCCAAAAGGACTAGAACTTTAAGGAAGAAGAAGAAGGTTATAAGAGAGCCTACGAAAAAGCTAACTCCAAAGAAGAAATAGGAACCAAAGACATCGGATACCCTTACATCGGAGGAATTAATCAATGAAATAACACATGAAGGTAATCTCAATAATGTAAATAAATATTATCATTCCTTCAAATATTCTGACAAGGAGACAATAGAGACTAGTATTATTTTGCATCTAGACATATATAAGAAGGTTTTGATTCAAGTTATAGATGATCAGCTGAATGACTTGTATCTAATAGTAGAGGCTAAAAGAATGTCAGTGATGGAATTAGATAAAAAGTTAAAAGTTTAAGCATTATTGGCAGTGCACCCTATAAATTTTAAAGAGGAAATTGATGAACTGATTTATGAAGCAAACTAGTCAGTTTTTTTTAGTGGACTTTGGTAGGTTAGGCTAATGGCTAAGAGAGTAAAAGAAATTGTTGATGAAACTACGGACAGTTGGGATATATTTTTTGTTGAAAAAGAAAAGATAGAAGAAAGGAGTAGACAGAAAATGGATGTCTTTCGCCAAGGTATATGAAAAGGATAAAGGTAAAGGTAAAATTGGTAGTATATCTGCTATAAAGGTCATAGGTAACCTTCCCCCACGTGCACAGGATACTCTACCAATAACTTCACATACAGTGGTACATAAAAGCAATCAACCAGATAAGGCAACTGAAGAAGTAACAAATGATGACACTAACCCAGATTCTAAAATTCTTTTCACTATGAATGTAGATACACAATATTTTAACATTGTTGTGGATAAAGAGACTGCAGAGGTTAACTCAACCAATGCTAAGAACAATTAGATCTTTGAGTCACCAGTTAACACTATTGACTCTCAGAACATTGAAATTCCAATAGAAGCTAATGAACCAGAGACTGTGAAGTCGATAGATGTAGAAGTACTTACATAGATTGAAAAACAAGCAGAAGCAAAAGTAATAACACAGTGAGAAACTAGCAAAAACTGTAAATAAAGAGGAAACAATTGATGGAAACAAGGAAGAAATAGTTAAGGCAATTGGGCATGTATCTGTTGAAAGGAAATCTATTGCAAAGCCAAGCACATCCACTAGAGAATTCAGACCCACTAAAGTAACAGATGTTCTTTTGGATTCAATTAAGAGGATAATAGATTGCAATGGCTTAGCATTTAAGGCTATTGATGACACATTAGCTATTTTGAAGATGATTGTACCAACCTGTAAGATAGATCAGTTGAGGATTATTTAGGTAAATTGGACACATTGTCCAAGTTTATTATTGAAAATGTTCTAACCATAGATAAGGTGAATGAGGAAACTGTAAAGGAAATAGTAGATAAAGAGAAATGTGAATTCTTTGAGAAAACTATGAAAGACTGTACTTAGCACATGGATTCATTATTACCAGTACTTAACTCAACAATTTTGGAATATAAGGAGTTGTATAGAGAAGCTTGCAAGCCTCACCACCTAACTGGAGATATTGATGAGGAAATTAAGAGGACACAAAAGGATATAGATGACATTGCGGATAATATGATAGGTTCTTCAGAACTTACATCTATTCTTGATCAAGAGATGGCAACTTATGAGGAAAAGATTGAAAATTAGGAAAAAGAAAAAGCAAGGATACGGTTGAAGGCTCGGGAGTTGAAAAAAAACCTGGGTCCTAGATTGGATAGTCTTATTACTCAATGGGTTGAGCTATCAAAGGAAACAATTTAAGGAGAATGGTCACCGGAGCAACAAATGCACTATCTGTCTGACATGATCCAACAGACAGAAACCATTATTTCTGACAATAACAAATTCCTGCAGAGCCTGAATCTAATTTTGGCAGACATTTTTCAACTTGTACATAACCAGTTACAAGCTATGAGGTATAACTCTTGTATTCTTTGATTCTTTTTGATATCCTTTGTCATTGATGTCAAAGGGGGAGTAGTATGGAGAAAAATGCATAGAAGAGATCACTTTCTTAGGGGGAGCACACTTTTTTTGGGGATTAGTTTTGGATTTTTCTCATGAGTGTTGCTATTAATGCCAAAGGGGGAGGTTGTTGGAATTCTGCACTCAATGAGAATGTGGTTGATGTTGTCATTGATGGCAACCAACTGGTAATAGGTTGTACACATTCATCGACATCATAGACATCATACACCAGCGGACACCGACACCGACAGGCACATTCACCTACATCCAGATTACATCAACAATAAAGTATAACGACACTCAGGCCAACATGAGACAATGTTCTGTTTATATTAATTATATTATAATGAAATTAACTTTTGTAAGCCGAAATGATGTATTGTAAAGACTCATATATATATGAGATCTAATAGGCCATTTTTGTAATAGCATGGAATAGAAGAATATTATGTAGAAGATAGAGAAAGGATTTTGTAATAAGGCAGATAGGTTATGTAAGTTAATTTTATTCACTAGAAAGGTTTTTGGTTAACGTTTCTGATAGAGCTTAAATCGGTACTGAACCAAGCATTGCAGATGCTAATTTGAGCAGTACATTATCCTGGATTTAATTATCCATATTGTAGTCAGTGAGACTCTTTCATTAAGCAGTGTGCTCTAGGCTGTTGGCCTTCCTGCATGTGGAGACCCCTATTGTAAGTAATATTTATTCATATTGGCCAGTGAGTAAATATTGTGAGTCACAAATCCCACCACGGTTTTTCCCTTACTGGGTTTCCTCACCAAAAAATCTTGTGTTATGGTGTGCATTTATGTTGTCTCTGATATTTCTCTTTGTTGTGCTATTGCTTGTTTACCGGTACATTAATTTGGGTTGCAAAGTTATAAATAAGTTTAAATATTGCATCCACCGGTTAGACACTGATTCATCCCCCTCTCTCAGTGTCTTTGGGACTATCATTGCATCTAACAGTTTGTAGGTAAATTTTGAATTCTTTGATACTTTTGACATTCTTTTTCATTGATGTCAAAGGTTGAGTAGTCATGTATGAGAAAAATGTATAAAAGGAGATCATTTGTTTAGGGAGAGCACACTCAGTTTTTGGACTTCAAATTTTGGATTTTTCTCATGAGTGTTGCCATCAATGCCAAAGGGGGAGATTGTTGGCATTATGCACTTAGATGAGAATGGTTGATGTTGGTATAGATGGCAACCAACTGGTAACATGGTTCATAGTACAATAGCAAAAGACAACATTTACCAACATCGACATGCACTACAAGTTTATTCACAACGACATCTAGTCTACAGCAATAGTAGATCACACCGGCACTCTAAGCCGACATGGAAATAAAATTGTATTGTATTGTAATTATATTTTACAGCTAACATGATGTATTGTAAAGACTCATATATGTATGAGATCTTGTAGGTCATTTTGTAATGTCAGTAAGAAAATATAATTAGGTAATGAATGCAAGCGGTATATGAGAGTGAATAACTATATATGCATTATGATGTAATTATTTTATGATCAAATAAGAGAAGAGCAGAATGAAGCAAGGTTTATGGTAGAGGTATCTAACAAAGCTTAAACTGGTATAGAATCCAACATTGCAGATGCTAATTTTGATAGTTCTGATACTTAATATAAGTACATATCTAATAGCCAACAAGATGAGAGGGGGGTGAATCATACAAACTTAATCATCCATAAAAACATCAAATTCAACCTCGGTAACATATATATCAGTAATATAACCAAAACTGTTAAACATGCAAACTCAAAAGCATATGAACAATATAAACCTCATAACACCAAATTTAACGTGGAAACCCAAATAGGGAAAAACCACTGTGTGATTTCAGACCCACTAAGAAATATACTCTTCTAGAGTATGCTCGGTTAAAAGAAAATCTTGTTAAAGCTTACAAACACATTGCTAGATGTGACCCGGTTAAGGGATTTCCCTCAGATCTGTTAGGATCTTCACTTTGTTAGAAGTGACCTTGTTAAAGGATTTCAAACACTCAATCAGAATGTCACCTTGCTAGAGGGTTTACATATAAGACTGTTAAGTCCACTCGATTAAGAGATTTTCTGTCACTTTCACAAAATAACAGTAATAAAAATCTATCTACAACTTCACATCTAAAATGCTAAAGCAGATTCCTATTTGTTCAATACAATCTAGACATAGAACTAATCTTGTCTATCTGCTCGGCTTCTATACTCTATTATTCTAACAGGTCTTCAAGCTTCTGTGCTCGGTGATCACTATGTAGCATCCCTGTGCATACACTTGCCCGCATGCATTGTTTATCAACATTTTCCTTTTTATAAACAATTAGGTAACTACTTAATCTCCTTGATCACATTTCCCATGATCAATCATAGCCATCAGATCTTCAATCTTGTCCAGGTTCAATGCATCTTTTGTTTTGAAAATGTTTTACCCCACCTTGGAACTTTCATAATAGTCTTGGAACTTGTGCCAGGGTATTACAGTTCAATCTAAGCTGTAGATCTTCATGCCAACTTTCCATTGCCTTAGATTTGTTAACAAACTTCTTCCATGGCTCACCAATCATTTGATCCGCTCCAGCTCATCAGCTTCCTTCATTAAATACCGCATGTAAACATTTAATGCATTCTATTATAGCTCGGTTACAACTCGGTAACAACTTGATGAATACTAAACTCCACTTGGTAGACATTTTGCCTTCATTAACCGATAGCGATAACCTTAGGGTTTACCGACTAGATTCCTTAGGGTTTACCAACTAGGTTCTTTTCTTGATAACATAGTATAGTATTAACCTTTACAATTTACAACATATGTATGATGTTAAAACAATCTAAAACATCATGATCTCATCATTGTCTAACTTGGTAGTAGTTTCCCATTGAATACCTTATTCATCCCCTTATTCATCATATTCTTTCTTGTGTCTTTTACCGACACCTTTATAATTTTCATATCATATTTCTCAAGATATGGCAACATCATACTAAATTAGAAAATCAATTTCTTGACATCAATGACAAAATAATAATATCAAGATAGTAAAACATCCTTAATCAGTTATATCCATAATCATCAACAACCTTCTCAATATCCTTAAGAAATGCCAACAATCTTTCATTGTCTATTATAATGCAATATTGCCAACAAATTTAAGCAGTACATTGTCATTGGATTTAACCATCAAATTGTAGTCAGTCGGACTACATTTTGTTGTTGAGCAGTGAACTTTAGGCTGTTGGCCTTCTTTCATGTGCAAGCCCCTCTTGTATAAGTAATATTTATTCATATTGTCCAGTGAGTAAATATTATGGATCACAAATCCCATCGAGGTTTTTCTCCTACGAGCTTTCCTCACAAAAAATATTTGTGTTATGGTGTGCATTGATGGTTATACTTTTGTTTTTCTTTATTACACTATTATTTTCTTACCAGTTTATTAATTTGGGTTATAAAGTTGCAAACAAATTTAAATCTTTGGTTCACCGGTTAGACACTGATTCACGCCCCCTCTCAGTGTCTTTGGGACTGATCAAGTATCTAACAAGGACTTCTCTAGTCATTAAAGGTTTTTTTCCAACCACCACTAGACCTCTAACACATGTGAGGTGCTAGATTATTTTCTCCATACTTGCACTCAATAGCTCGATGTCCATGCAGGTTAGAAGTGTAACAATAACCATTTGTGAGATTTTGCCAAGATCTAGAGGCAATGGAAATCACAAATAAGAGAGAACAAAATAGATGATAGGAATAAATGACATTCTATCAAGAAAAGATACTAATCAACTGGATCATCAAGCATTCAATCATTAAATACAATGAATATGAGCTTACTTATATAGGAAAGGCTATATGGATATGTTAGCACACAAACATGACATGTGGCTAAATAAGAAACAAGGGTAGGTAGGAAATAGGTGTGGTAGGTAGGAGAAACAATTAAATATTCTACATGAGGTGGATCACCCACCAAAGGTGGAATTATCATTCCATAATAAGTGGATATGATATAGTAGTAATAGGATCATACCATAGAAGGGGGAAATTCTCCTACACACACTATCCCAATGTGGCACAAATACACAAGTGTCTCATACCCAAAGTAATATGAAATGCATGTACCTAAGTAAACTTAAATAACATGTAATAATATCCATGATGAATAATTATTTACACCAACACCCCCCTTTAAGTACAACTTAGGAGAATGTACTTAAGCCTACAATGCAACTAAGAAATGCAAGATGGGTCCTAACTACGAGGCCATATTAGGTACCCATGTACAAATTCAAATGCAAAGAAAACCAATGAAATCTCTCACAAATAGAGAAAGAGAGAAAAACCACATGGGAAAAAACTCCCCCCTAAAAGAGAGATGATGAAAGAACACAATTATCTCAATGATGAATAAGAGAGAAGAAGAGACAATGAAGCCCCCCCTCAATATAGAATTTGCACCAATGGTATAAGCTCTAACATGAATGAATAAACTACTCCATTAACATCGAACAATATTCCTCCCCTTAGGAAGAAACAAAATGAAAGGTGTATCCATGAAGTCTCCCCAAACATGAAGGGAACATGTAGGAAAAAAACTCATGTTGAATGAAATCTCTGAAAAACTACTTAAGTGTTCACATGTCGATGCAGAAATTTACCCCCTCCAAAGGTGGTAAACTTCTCCACACTACTGAAAAATGCACTCCAAGATCTAGTGGAGGATAATGTAGAACAATATCCAAAGACTCACATGTCCCCTCAAAAGATAAAGAGACCTCCTCCAACTGCTGGACAAAAATATCCACAATCATGTCAACCTCAAAAGAATGATCATTTAGAGAATACACAAGAGGGTCAGAGTGTTCCCTCACAAAAATTGAAGAAGGATCATACTCATCAAAGAGAAGATTAATGTCATCAATAATGTCTCCCAAATCTGCAATGTCTGTCAAGTAGGCATCCCAATCAACTGAAGCTAGAAGACATGAAATATCTCGTTGCACTGAATCGCAAGAAGGAAAAACTATCACACTATCTGAATCATCAAGTTCAATAGGTGATGTGATATCAAGAGGAGGATATGAAATAGAAGGCTCAAGAATGGGGTCACATGTGAGAATCCCCTAGTTCAAGTACCCAAAGTTCTCCTCAAAATTAAAATCATCAACATAGGAAGAATCAACCTCATCAATAGGACCAAAATGTGAAAAATAATACAACCAAGATGCACGATCAACCACCCCAGTTGTAATGATAGCTCTAGTCTCCAAGTCTCTAATGATAATTGAATCAGGTGTGAACTCCATAGGTTTCTTAGTTTCCCCATGTGTGATTTGATAGATGGAAAGAAGATTGTTTGTCAAATGGGATACACACAACACATAATTGAAGGAGTTATCCCCAATGGCAATAGATCCTTTCCCAATCACATCCATGCATGTATGATTTCCCATCAAAATCTATGGCATGGTGCAAGGCTCAAATGAATAGAATATAGACTGCAAACATGTCATATTATGAGAAGCCCCTGAATCTAAAAGCCATCTCCCTAAATCATGACTTGTAGTAGCACAAAGAGCTTGTCCCTTTCCTTTATCTATCCCAAAAGAGTGATCATTTCTAAAATCTTTGGAAGAAGAAATCGATGTAGACATTCTATAAGGTAGGTTGATTTTTTTCTTCTCAATAAGATTCTTCAACTTATCAATATCCTTCTTGTAACAATGATATTCATCATGTCCTAACTTCTTGAAATATGCACAAAAAAGAATGTCCTTATATTATTTCCTCTTAAGTGAGAATGGTGAAAGACCTTGTTGTGGAGAGGATGATTGTGCTCCATCTTGTTGTGGTTTTAACCTAGGTTTCTTTTGATTATTCCCTTTTCCTTGATTGCTTTGATTCCCTTTATTAGCCATCAAATCTTGTGACTTTGAAGATTTGAGAATCCCCATCTTGGTCAACTTAGATTACTCAAGTATCAACATCTTTGTGAATGAATCAAATGAGGGAGAAGTGTATGAGGAACCTTGAGCTAATCTATGGGTGACAAAGCTATATACAAAGGCTGCATACTCTAAAGGAAGTTTGTCCAACAACTTATAATTCAATTAAGCATCCTTTTTGTTAATTCCACAATCCTTTATCTTTTCTCTTAGCTCATTTTATTTTGTGGCATAATCTTGGATTGTATCAAAATCCTTGGGATCCAAAGTTCTAAGTTCAATATCAAGCTTGTAGCCTTAATCTCATGAACTTGACCATACAATTTCTCAAAAATATATGAAGACTCTTTAATTGTAGTTCATTTATCAATGTGAAAAATGAATTCATCTGATACATACTTTCTAAGAGTTCCAAGTGCCATAACATTCTTAGCGAGCCATTAAATTTGAGCATTAGGATCAGCCTTAGGACCAGGTGGTGCTATAATAGTTCCATTTACATAATGAATCAGTCATTTCCATTACTTTACTCTAAGACTTAATCTTCCATGAAGCATAATTATTAGGAGTTAAAAGTGGATATTTAGGAGAGCCCATAGCACCAAAATGAAAAAACATAAAATAGAGAGAGGCACAATCACACAAGACACCCCCCAAAATGAAGATTTGACACTTTATACTTAGTGGGTATATAATGGTCCACTTGCAAAACAAGGCAAAGTGGAATTCTGATTTCAATTTACAATTTCTCAAAATGAGATATAATACACTTCACAAAATACTGCTAGTGATTTAAACTAAGATCCAAGCGAAATACAAGTACCAAATAGGTGAAAAAATGACCAAATATTGAAAGTACAATTTCTACTCAAGATCACTGCAAACAAATGGCTGATTATGAAAGTAGACAAAAAATTACACACTTTAAAAAAAATGGCACCTGAAAAGGAGTCCATATGAGCCCAAATGAAGCCTCAAAAGTTGTAAAAATTGAGATTTCCTGATTTCAGAAAATCTTGTATCCGAAAATCAGAAAAATCTTACACCATTATATAGATCACTAAATTCTACCCCCAAAAAAAAAAATTGCTCGTAAAAAGGAGTCTGGATGAGTGAATTATCACTATTGAAAAATTGCTTGCCAAATTATAATTTTTAGAACATTTCCGCTGCAGCTTCAAACTTCAAATTCCTCTAGATTTGGCCTCCGAAGTCCAACTTACATGAAAAATAAGGAAAAATAGACTTTCTTGGACCTCCTTAATCCAATGGTGACCTCAGATTTGACCCATCAAGATTCAATAATAACCTACAATAGAAATTTCCAAAATGCAAACCCAAAATAACATCAAATTTTTCTCAATAAGAAAACCAATGACAGTCTAATGGCTCTAATACCATGTGAGATTTTGTCAAGAGCTAGAGGCAATTGAAAGCACAAATAAGAGAGAACAAAAAGATGATAGGAATACACTGTATTCTATCAAGAGAAAATACTGATCAACTGGATCATCAAGCATTCAATCGTTACATATGAATATGAGCCTGCTTATATAGGCAAGGCTATATGGATATGTTAGAAGACAAACATGACATGTGGCTCAATAAGAAACAAGGGTAGGTACGAGAAAAAATTAAATATTCCACTAAGGTGGACCACTCATTGAAGGTGGAATTATCACTCCATAATAAGTGGATATGATAGAGTAGTAACAATATCACACCATAAAAAGGTGGAAATTCTCCTACACACACTATCCCAATGTGGCACAAACACCCAAGTGTCTCATACCCAAACTACTATGAAATGCATGTACCTAATTAACCTTAAGGAAGGTGTAATAATATCCATGATGAATAATTATTTACACCAACACCATTAAAGGTTCTAGGATTATATCCTTGATATATATTAGGTCTATAACCATTAGTAACATTAGATCTGCTTCTACAAACATTAGCAGAATGTCTTGGCTTATGACAATTGAAACATATAGGTTTGTAAGGTTTCTTACTGATTGTTTTCTAAGTCTTAGGTGCAAGTTTTCCTTCATGAATGTTACCCTTAGTACCAGAAGACTAACCTTTCTCAAATGTATTGTAACCCAATTTGGTTGTGTCACCTTTCATTCTCTCATATTTGATTTGTTCATCAAGCATGATAGAACTTTTGTTAAACTTTTCAAGCTTCTAATTAGCATTAGGAAGTTCTTGTGTAAGTTCTTCATTCATTTTCATAAGAGTCTCTCTAAGAGACATTGTCATATCCAGTTATGTCTTTATTTCTTCTTTTGCTTCTTTCTCCTCATGCCAATGAACATATAGAATGCCATTTTCCCGATTTATATTAAAGATCTCATGTTCTTTCTCTTTGATATTGTCTTCTACTACCCTCCTTGCTTTAGGTTTCTAACTCATCCAGATGGTTAGGGGGTCTAGCTCTCTCCTCAAGTTAGCCTTCTCATCATTCATTTCATCCACTTTATCAACCAATACACCTATGTTTTCTTCATTAGAAGTGATGAATACTAAGAGGGGGGGTGAATTAGTATACCCAATAAGCCAAATGAATACTTAAGTAGTTTAACTGTAGAGTGGTGTAGTAAGTTAAACAATAAACTGATTAGAACATAAACAAACCAAATAGAAAATAAAGAATTCACCCACAGAAGTGCAATCACCATTACACAATATGTTTTGATGTGGAAACCTAAATAGGAAAAACCATGGTGAGTAAAACTCACAAGTCAACTATCTGTAGAATAGTAACCAGACTAGTTAAGGTCTTACAATGTTCTTCACCAGAACAGATCCTGTTAGGAATCCAGATGTCTGTTAGGAGATAAGTCCTATTAGAGACTACCCTATTAAAGGATTTTAGATTCACAACTGTGAAGCACCTTGTTAGAGTATTTACAATAGGCTTGGCTAGGCCTACCCAATTAAGGGTTCCAGACTTGTCAAAGATATTAGTAATAAACAAGTGAGTGATCTAGATAGTAGCACAAAATGCTTTATTAGATCCTTGACAACTCCTTGTTAATGCATTCAAGCATTACTTCAGTCTTCTATGTTTTGCACTCTCAATCTGAGTCACGAGATACCTTTTCTCAATCAGACCTAGTCTTCTCTCAAAGACTCACACATATCAACTCCTCTTCTATATATCAATAACCCTAGACATGATGCCCTTATATAGGAACTTGATTTCATGTCGGTCCAATAATATTAGACTACAATTTCCTAGGTATAGTGCATCTAGACACATTTGGTAACATGACACAGAAACACTGCCATAGTGTCAATGGATGATAAATCATTAGACATTACATGTATACCAGTTAACTAAATATACCGATCACCGGTTAACAAGTGAAGACTAGAAAACTAGAACATAGTGTTTCAATCAAAAGATTAACTGCCACTCGGGGTCTTTGTTCAACTTCAGATCTTCATACTGCTTGGGGTATTTGGTCATACTAAGACTGGTAAGCATTTTCTGCACAACACCAATAGTCTTTAACAAACAAAGACTATACACACAATACCGATTAGAACAACTACCGATTGAGAATAATTCATACATCAAATAAGTATGTGTCCATCAATGACAATCACAAGTAAACATCATCAAAATACCAACAATCTCCCCCTTAGCCATTTATGGCAACACTTAGGAAATTTTTTTGACATCCAAGTGCTTTTGCAAAATTACTCCCCCTAAGCATATACACTACTCCCTTTGCAAAAATTACAAGTATGTGCAGGAATTTGTAATACTCACCAAAATTTTAAGATACACTACTCCCCCTTTGCCAAAAATGACAAAGTAATGCAAAATATTGCCATTTTGTATAATATAAAAACAGAGCATGTGTTCATGAAAATAAAGAATAAAACTTCTCAAAAAGAGATTTAAAGTTCTGCATGAAATTCTTCATGTCTGAAGACCATGACTCAAGAAGTGAGGCAACAATTTCACTCTCGATATTCATTTGGAAGGCTAATTATTCCATCGCATCTATGGTTCTCAATTCCCGTGTCATAGTGATAACATCTAAGTTCAAGAAGCACTTTTGAAGAACCTGCAATTTTGGCAATAGGAGCAATTGAAGCTCCTACAGATCTCGAGTCTGATTGTAGATCTATGAGTCAAGCTTTGCAATCTGATGCTGATAATGATGAACAGTGTGTCAATAGGCTATGAACAGATCATAGGGTAGTTTGAAGTTGCCAATGTACATCTATAACTCCATTTGTAATAGTGTCTTTTGTTTCAGAGCATCTTCACAAAATAGGTGAGGTTGGCAGATTTTACTCAAGAGTAGGTGAAATTCACCCATAGCTAAACTTATATCACCTTTTTGTTTAAGCAATTTTGCCTGGTCTTCATTCATGTGCTGTACTAAGGCAACTGTGAGTGCTTTTTCATAAATTTTCTTTGTTGTGGCTTGGGCAACATCTTCCAAACATTGTACCTCGTCATCGACTACTGTGCAAAGAAATTTGAGCTTCACTAGTGAGGAATTGGTATTAAGGAGGTTAGTACTGGGGATTAGATTGGAGAGGGTGTCAACATCAAACTGAATGACATCTTTCTCTTTCTTTTTCCTTAGTTCTTCCAATCTATCCTAAACTAATTGAATGCTTCATAGTAGCTCAAACTCGTCAAATGATTGGGTCAGATGGGCAAGAGTCAAATTAGTGGAACTAGTGGAATCAACCTACTTGGCTTGATCTTCGGTTGCCTTAGGAATCTATTGTCCTTCTTTTTCCTTGACCTCCACTTGTCTTCTCTTCTCCTCTTCTTCTTTTTCTTGGGCTACCTTGGCAACCTTTACTTTCTCCTCTTGTTTCTTCCTCTCTTCTTCTCTCTTTTTCTCCTCTTCCTTTTTCTTTGATGTTTCTTTCTCCTTCTCATCTTCTTCCTTCTTCTTCTTGTCTTCTTCTTCCTTCTTCTTCTTTTCCTCTTCTTCCTTCCTCTTCTTCCTTCCTCTTCTTCTCTTCTTCCTTCTTATTCTTCTGCTCTTCTTCCTTCCTCTTCTTCTCTTCCTCTTCTTCCTTCCTCTTCTTCTCTTGCCACACTTTTTTTGCTTGCTCTTTCTCTTGTTTTTCTTTTTCTTCTTTCTCTCTTTCAAGTTTCTATTTTTCTTCTTTCTCTTCCTTTTCTTTCTCTACTCTTTCTTTTTTAGCTTCCTCCTTATTTGGAGTGGTATCCTCCATATCTAGTGCATCAACATCAATGGGGTCATTTTGTTATGCTATTCTTTCACCCATACTATCAAAGACTACATCCAGTTTGGCTATGGATAGGTCGGGCTCTTGCTCAGCCAACTGATTAGCTTCATATACTTTTTGCATGTTGAAAATAGTTTTAACCTTCAAATGGGTGTCTTTTCCCACTTTAGAAGATTTGCCTTTGAGTAGTTGAAGTCTCCTTCTTCACATGAAGAAAATGCCTTTGTTCTTGTCAATGATTTCAAACAATTTTAAATTAGAGGCATCTAGAAAGTATTGAGAAAAACATTTCTCCCTGATGTCTTTCTCTTTTTCAATGGCAATGCATCATTTGTTGTCCAAAGAATCATACAAAGTTTTAGAAGTAAATGATTTAATTTCAAAAGGTGACCAATCATTAATACATAGATATTTAATAAGTTCTTGTTCAACATCCTCCTTTTCACTATCATTGAAATCATCAAAGTAGTCTTTTAAATCATCAAGAACTTTTCTTCTAATATTCTTTATGGTCCTTTGACAATGTGTCATAGGTTTGTAAGAAGAAATATCTATATTTCTTGGTGCAGAGGTTGCTGGTACATTATCCGTTGACTTCTTCTTCTTGGTTGATTGCCTTGTCTTCTTTACTTCTACCTCCGATTTAGAGTCTTCTGGATCTGTTGAATTATTCTTGGTTTTCCTCTTCTATTTGAATACCTTTACCAGAATAGCCTTCGGTTTCTTTTTAGCAAGTGACCTTTTGGTCACTTTAGGAGTAGCAACAGATGTAACTAGTGCCAATGCTGATGGTATTGCTTTACCCTTTATCTGCTTTGGTACCTCAGTAGGTTTGATCCTCTCTAAATAAGTACCAATCTTCTTCTTCTTGGGTTCTAGTGGTGAAGCTAGTAGGGTAGAGGCATACCCTATCAATATATCATTTACCACTTCATAGCCCATGGGCCCAACTACATCTTTTCTGAGTTTGACCGCTTCCATTATGCAGTGATCTTTTTTTATGGTGAAATAGATGTCATCTTCATATTTCTTAACTAAATCACTAGATATTCTCTTTCTCTGGTTCATCTTTAGTTTGAATTCATCGAAATACTTGTTAAGAGTCTCTGGATATGCAGTTCCTACTACTTGCAAACTCTCCTTTATTTGTCAGGAAACTGGTAGGTCAGTTGACCATTGAACATCACCGATTCCAAGAAAATATCCTTGAAAGTAGAAAAATAAACCAACAAGTAGTTGACCAAACTTAAACCTCTAAGTTTTGTCTGATTTGATTGACTTTAGGTTCTCTATGAGTTGTTTCTGCATATAGGTACATAAGTCACATTTTGCATTTTCCTTTATCATCCTGTAAGCAGCATGCACTGTAGCTGAAGGAACATAATTCATTTTGCAAGCATAGAATATTATATACCCAATTAATATACATGCATATTTCACTAAATCATCTCTAATGGTGTTGACTGTAATTGCCCATTGGTTACTCACAGAACCAGTGAGCTTAGTTACTTTGGTTTTGGGGATCTTTCGAAGAATGGGGACTTCCCCAACATTACAAAATCTGGTCATGACATGAATTGCCTCTAGTGTAATGTCATGGGTTCATTCAAGGTACATCTTGTCACTGTGAACCCTACTAAGGATGATCATGATGTGTTCCTTTGTAAATTCTTCAAGAAAATATACTGCATTATGCAATTTCTTCTTCTCTATTATGCTATATTCAAGTTTAATCTGTTTATCCTCTCCAAAGAACAGACTCAATTGGGAGTGAATTACTATGGACCCTAGGTCTTATAGTTTTCAATCAATATATCCTAAAACATTTCCTTTGACAATGAATCCTATGGGAATTTGAGATAGGGCATTATATCTCATCTTAAGAAGCTCAGGTGTATCCTTAGGTTCAGTAGAACTAGAGGGAATATTATATGTAGATGCCATATCAAATGGATTCCAAATGATAAGAATATTTCAATGAGAAATACCTTTATTCTCTGAACTTAGGGTTTGCCTATGTTGAGCAAAACACACTTCTCTAGACGCTTGATTACCACTTTGAATTTCACACTGATAACATGAAGTGGCTGCAAGATATTGTGCAAGATTCTTTTCTGAATTGTTTTGAATGCAAGATGAATCGCTCTGGTTGCACTGCTCAGGCTAAAAAAAATCTTCTCTTAAAATAGATAAGTAGAAATGACGACAAAAGTCACTTTTAAACATGCTCCCACCTACCATAATAAATACATCACTATTAGGGTTCAAACACTAATTTTACCTTTTACCGCTTCAATTCTTCTATAAGTTGACAGGTAACAAATACCGATAAAGGTTCTTTACTGATATACTCCAGGGGTTTCAAAATATGAATACCGATATGTTCCCCCTAAGCTTTTTGAAGCTCATTTTCCTAGTTCAGGGATTTCCACACTTGGTGCAAAAACTGGTACATCATGTGGCTTCTCTTCAGATTTCTTTTTCCAGATTTTTTCCCATATCCGCTTGAATGGTTTCAACATCAATCTTCCCTTCAGTGTTGACCGGTATGTATCTCAATGGATTCTTTCTTAGTATACATGCTCTAGCAGTGTGTCCTAGTTTGTTGCAATGATATCATACCATTCCAGGTGTTCTCCATGGTCCGGTGTTCACATTTCCATTCTTCCTTCTGCATGTTGCAGCAGTGTGACCACTACCGCAATAGATTGGATAGGTTTCTCTCCAACTAGTTGCCACTTCGTAACCATTTGACTGGTGGTCATGGGTTCTGTACTAGTTTGGGTTCCAGTTCATAGGAGGTTTTTGGAAAACTCCAGTGGATCTTGATGGATAACTCCTAGAGTTGTTCATAACCGACCTGCACTGAAAAGCTCTATGCCTAAATGTTTTGTATGCATAATAGTGACCATTAAATCTATAGGGTCTAGCCACATTATTTTGAAAATAAGGAAAGTTATTTTAAGGCTTGCTCCTACATATAGTGGCAGTATGTCCTTCCTTAAGATAGTCAAAGCAAATAGGTTTAAACTTTAGCTTACCTTTACTTCCGTTATTGTTCTTAGGTATTGATTGCTTCTTCAGTGCATCACTCTTGGTTCCAGAGGTCTCACCAGAGGTCTCACCTTCCTTGTATCCAGAGAAACCAAGTCCAACAGTATCCTTTGATGGCTTTACTGATTCCAACTTTTTTTATAACTTAGCAACACTCCGGTTGAAATTATCAAGTATCTCTTTTGTCTCAATAGGTTCCTTAGAAAGAGAATTATTGGTCTCCATCAAGGTTTCATTTTGAGAGATAGCTACATTCAGTTCAACTTGCATTTCTTCTTTCTCTTCTCTACCCTCCTATAGATAGGTGGTAATGGTACCGATTTCTTGCTTTAGTTTAGAGATCTCATGCTCCTTGTTCTTTGCCAAATCTTCAACTTTTATTATATTTTCTAGTTCCCGGCTCATCCTTCTAGTCAGTCCTTCCAACTCCCTCCTTAGGTTAGCTTTAGATTCATTTAATTTCTCCACTTTTCCAACTAGGGCGTCCATGTCTGCTTCATCAGAAGAGCTGTTTTCAGTAAATTTCATCAACTGCTCATCAAGCTCTCTTCTCTTGGCTAAAGAGGCTTTAAAATTGATCTTGAGTTCATCATAGGCTCTCTCAGATTCAACCAAATGGTGAGTGAGTTCCCTCATGTTGTATTCCCCCATATCTCCTTCCAAGTGGTTAGAATTATAGAAAGGTTGGCTTTGATACCAATTGATGAAAACTAAGGGGGGGAGTAAATTAGTATACCCAATAAGCCAAATGAACACTTAAGTAGTTTAACTGTAGACCGATGTAGCAAGCTAAACAATAAATTGATTAGAACATAAATAAATCAAATAGAAAATAAAGCATTCACCCACAGAAGTGCAATCATCATAACACAAGATGTTTTGACGTGGAAACCCAAATGGGAAAAACCACGGTGAGTAAAACTCACAAGTCAACTATCTACAGAATAGTAACCAGATCGGTTAAGGTCAGACCAGTTAAGGTCTTATAATGTTCTTCACCAGAACAGATCCTATTATGAATCTAGATCTCTATGAGGAGATAAGTCCTGTTAGAGACTACCCTGTTAAAGGATTTTAGATTCACAACTGTGAACCACCTTATTAGAGGATTTACAATAGGCTTGGCTAGGCCTACTCGATTAAGGGCTTCAGACTTGTCGAAGATATTAGTAATGAACAAGTGAGTGATCTAGATAGTAGTAGAAAATGCTTGATTAGATCCTTGATAGCTCCATGTTAATGCATTCAAGCATTACTTTAGTCTTATAAGTTTTGCACTCTCAATCTTAGTCATGAGATACATTTTTTTTATTAGAGCTAATATTCTCTCAAAGACTCGCACATATCAACTCCTCTTCTATATATCAAAAACCCTAGACATGATGTCCTTATATAGGAACTTGATTTCATGTCGGTCCAATAAGATTAAACTATAATTTCTTAGGTACAATGCATCTAGACACATTTGGTAACATGATATAGAAACACTGCCATAGTGTCAGTGGATGATAAATCATCACACATTACATGTATACTAGTTAACTAAATATATCGATCACCAATTAACAAGTGAAGACTAGAAAACTGGAACATAGTGTTCTGATCAAAAGATTAACTATCGCTCGGGGTCTGCGTTCAGCTTGAGATCTTCATACCACTTGGGGTCTTTGGTCATACTAAGACTGGTAAGCAATTTCTGCACAATACTGATAGTCTTCAACAAACAAAGATTATACACACAATACCAGTTAGAATAGCTATCGGTTGAGAATAATTCATACATAAATAAGTGTGTGTCCATCAATGAAAATCACAACTAAACATCATCAAAATACCAACAAGAAGAACTTCTCTTAGAAACCTCCGATAGTTGTTCGGTTAGCTCTCTTCTCTTAGCAAGTGAATCTGTATACTTGTTTCTCAATTTTTCTAGGGCTTCCTTGGTTTCTGTAAGTTTATTAGACATCTCTCTATAACTCATATCTTCCATGTCTAGCTTAGGAATCCTTCTCAAGTGGTTATGCCTCAAAAAAGTTTGGCTCTGATACCAATTGATAAAATTATAAGGCACTTAGAGGGGGGCAATGAATTAGTGTAAGCAAAAACAATATGAATCTGATCACCAACTTAAACAACTTAAAACTTAACAAGCATAAGAGGAATATCACCACATAAGCTAATGCCCAATAAAACAAATTCCACATAACATAAGAGATTTATACATAGAAACCCAAAAAGGGAAAAACCATGGTGGAAGTTGATACCCACAAGACTCATTATCTACAGATTAGAATGCTTGACTGATTAAGGTCTTACAAATATACCTTGTTAGGACCAGACCCTGTTAGGAGTCACCCAGTTAAGGGATTTAGATGATGAGCCCTATTAGGAGCTTTGACCTATTTGTTAGGATCCAAGAACACTAAGAGGGGGGGGGGGGGGTGATTCAGTATTATGTCGGTAACATAAGATTTTACCCTTTTATAAAATACACATATAAACCGGTAAATGAAGAAACATATAACTTGAAGCAAATGAACCATCCACATAAATGAACACCATAATACACAAAATTTATACGTGGAAAACCTCAAAGAGGAAAAACCATGGTGGGATTTGTGACCCACAATATCAATTCAGTAGCCATATGAAAGATATTACATAGCAAGGGGGCCTGCACATGCAGGAAGGTACACTACCTAGAACACACTACTCAACACAAAAGATGTCTGTATTTTGGATATTTTGATATGGTTTTTTCATTGATGTCAACACATGTCATCACTTGTCAACACTTATCATCACTTGGAGACATTGGTTATGTTCACAAGAAAGATAGGGACTTATGCAAGTCACTGGTATTTGGTTCACCGACATATTATATTGTTCACCAACACTTGGAATGACTTGGAAACTACTTGGTTATATCAAAAAAATTATTTGATTACTTGGTTTTGGTGATTTGGTTAATTGTTTATTCCAGTTTGAATATTTGTTTTTACTAGCAAATAGGTCCAAGATAAGTACTGACAGACTTATCTATTCTAGATCAGCATGACATGTTATGGAGATGATTTATTATTATTGTAAATGCATTGAGCCGACATCATGCATCATATATTGATTTATTTGTAATTGATTTTATTGTAATATCATTTAGTGAGCCAACCTATTAAATTGGTCTTAGGTTATGGTATATATGTAAGATCTTATTTTTAAGATCAGAAGAAGAGGGGACTATGAATATGAAAAGGATTGCAATAAGGTATATGCAAAAATAAGCAGAGCTATACACACAGACATCATTTGAAGGTTGAAGGAAGGATTTTGTGAAGGCAATTAGAACTAAACTGGTACTGAATCCAACATATGAAGATGCTATTTTATGTAGTACATTATCATTGGATTTAACCATCCAATTGTAGTTAGTCTGGCTCTCATTTTGTGATTGAGTAGTGAGCTCTAGATAGCTGGCCATTCTGCATGTGCAAAATCCATATTGTAAACCCATACTATCTGCAGTAGTATCATTTGATTGTGGGTAAGGCTTCCCACCATGGTTTTTCCCCTTACAGGGTTTCCACGTACAAAGATTTGTGTTATGTGTTGTGGATGTTATTGTCTTTCATTTCGTGCATTAATCTTTACTGGTACTGCAATTAACTGTTAAGACTATCTACCGGCATAAAGTTTGGTTTGCCGATATTAAGCATTAAGTATTGGTTGAGTTATTTTTGGTTGAATTTATTGCATAACTGATTCACCCCCCCCCCCCTCTCAGTTGTCTCAGGGACCTAAAAAAAGAGTCTCACTGACTACAAGCTTCTATTGAGATAAAACAGTAAACATGAACTCACAAAATGCATCTGCAATGCCAAAAAGAGTTTTGGTTATAACTTTGTTTTGTACCGATTCATAAACCCCCAAAACCTCTACCGGTATCTTCTTTCCTCCAAGAATTCTTTACAACTCATCTACTAATCATAGAATGATTTTACATTCACATAAAAATGATCTACAGACATATCCTTCACATTATACAGTTCTACTACCTTCACATATCTCTTTATATATCAAAATGACCCAACAAACTTACTTATATACCCTTTACAAAAAATATAACTTATGTTGGCTTATAATACATTATAAAAAGATATACAATGTTGACCTCATACAATAATTAAAAAATGATTTTACAAATAAAACTTCCTTCATTTCTAGCCTGATGTCGGCTTCCTTGAAGTGCTAGATGCAGGTGTCGACGTTGGTGATGACCTTGATTTCTCCAATGTTGGTATTCGTCGATGTATGCCTCCAAATGCCGGTGTGTTTCTCCAATAGAATCTTGTTGCCATACAAAATCCTGTTGCCATATAGAATCTTGTTGCCATCAATGATAACATATGAATCCAATGAGTGTCAATTTCCAACAATCTCCCCCTTTGGCATTGATGGCAACACTCATGTGAAAAATGGATTCCCTATTGGTTAAACTTAAATATGAAGTATGCTCCCCCTAAGAAATATACTTAGTTTGATATTTTATATTTTCACATTATATACACTCCTCGTTTGTCATCAATGCCAAAGACTGGTGAAATAATTGAAAGAGTTTGGTTAAGAATCTATGCAAAATATTTTACTAGAGCTTGACTAGTTTCAAAACTTCTAGATAAGCTTTCTCTAGCAACTGTAAATATGTATCCCGACCGGTTTTGAAAGTTTCAAATATGGATACAAGTCCATTCAGTAAGTGTGCAAGTGTTTCTTTCTCGGTGACATCTGTTGGTGTGGGCTTTGCAAGCATATTCATACATTCCCTTTTGTGTACACCAAGTGAATCCAATCTTGGACTTACCAATCCTTTGAGACTCCTTTCTCTCTGAATAATCTTGTTCTTTTTCTTTTGAAGAGAAAAAATTTGGTTCTCCAAAGACAAATTTTTTCCATTAATAGATGTTGTGAGTGAGGTTAGTCCATCAAAAGAATTAGCAATATTAGCAATCTATTCATGTAATTCCTTTACCCTCTTATCTATATTTGTTGTAAGAATTTCTCTATTACAATAGACCCTATAGATGTTAGTACACTATTTTAAATAATTTTCAATAAGAATAAGTTTTTCTTCAATCTTCCTCTTCCTTGTTTCAATAATCTGGTCAAAAGAGGCTCTCTTAGCCAAAGTAAATCTCTTAAGTGCTTGCTAGTTGGAAATTTGTTGTAATGATTGCAAATTCTTAGATATATGCATTGTTATTGTCTTAAGCTTTCCAGAAGGGTTTGCTTCATTTTCAATCATACACTCATGAATTAGTTTATGCAAAATTTTGATTGACCGATCTATTATTCCTTTGTCTTCAGATCCCTCCTTTATTAGCTTTTGAGTAGCCATCATCATTAACTCAGTAGGACTCAAATCAATGATTGATTACTTCTCAACTTGAGAAGTGTCAATTTCCAAAAAAATTTCTGGGGAATCAACATCAACTGCTGGTATAATCTTATCAGCCCTCTTTACCTTATCCTCCTATGCACCAGTGGCAGTGCCACTTGGTGCAATATCAATTACTGTCGGTGGAGTAATATCAACAATATTATCTGTAACCTATATATTATCCACATTGCCTTGCATACTCTGTACAAATGTTATTTCTATTGGTATAGACTATACAGTATTATCCATATTTGTCAGTGGTGTCTATACACTCTTATCTACTATCGGTATATCCAAAATTGGTTCTGAACTTCCCAAAATTCCTTTCCCTTTAGATTTGTCTGGAATGGTGGGAGTAGTTTTCTTAGAAAATTCTTCTTATGAAGTGAGAAAATCAAGGTTCTTTTGGAAGAATTTGGTCCAGCCATCTTTGGTCTCATTTACTATCTCATTGACTCTACCCATCATTAGGCTTATTTGTTAGGTTTTTCTGCTAAAAATTGTTCTATTTGCAACATCTATACACCATTTCATTTCCTCATTGTTTATTGAACCACATATATTCAAAAGTTCCACTTCCTTAATTTCCTTATCCCTCTTAACTACATCTAACTTGTTATACAATGATAGAGGAATTTCCTTTAAAATCTCTATTAGAGCCTTCTTATATATATATATATATATATAACAAAATTGCTTCTTCAATTTAATTTTTCTCATCATCATCTAAATGTTCATATAAATTTGATACATTTTTCAAAATACCATCTTTAGTTACCTCATCTATCAATCTAGCACAAGTCATTGGGGGAATGATGGTAACATTACCAGATTTGATTGCTTCATCAATTGCACTCTTTGTCTTCTTTCTTGAGGTTGGACAAGTGGATGGAGTAGGTTGCCTCTTCTGAATAGGTTTCCTTGCCGGAGGTGTGGGTGTAGTAGGTTTGGTCACGTTTCTCACAAGCTTCCTCTTTGGCTCCAACTTCTTCTCCTCTACCGGAGGCTTGTCATATTTCTTTCTATGTACCCTTCTGAATGCTAGAGGTTGGTTGTCCATTGGATTAGTATCAGAAGTAATAGGAGAAATGAAAGTTTCAAGCTTCATATCCTTAGGAGCACTAGCCCCTGGTGGTTGATCTACCAATTTAGATCCAAAACTTAGTTTTGTATCTATCCTATGAATTACACCCTGAACAAATGCAATCATCTTATCAATTTTCTTTTCTCTCATTTTTTTATTGAAGCCAATTTTGACTTCAAGTGCCTTTTCCTCCGGAGTGCCAAAATTTTTAGTTTTGTCATCCAAAGGAGCATAAATCAACATTTTAGCATAAAGTTCCAAAATGTTGTCATCTACTTCATATCCTAGCTCAGTGACCCATATGGTTCTAGGTTCCACTGCCTCCATGAGGGTTTCATCAGTTTTTACCATAAAAAAAATATCAATGGAGTATTTCTCCACAGTGTTCTTAGAGATCCTTACCCTCTGTCTCATGTTCTCTTGAAAAGTCTTGAAGTGGCCCCAAAGCTTTTCATCCCTACCGATACCAAGACTAGTGATTGCATCTTTGATTTGGATACCTATCGATATGTCATTATCCCAATGCTTCTTCCCTAGACCAGGTAGCTCATTCATGAAGTACAACATTAAACAGACAATGTGATTACCAAACCTAAAAGTTCCTTTATTGACCCATTTGATCTTGCTTAGATTAATTATTAATTCACTTCTTATCCATTCAAAAAAATCATATGTTTCATTATTCCATAGCATTTGATGTGCAACATGGATGCAAGAACTAGCAACATAGGTCAATCGACTAGATTGAGTTACCTTGTAGCTAATGATCATGCTGGCAAACTTCATATTTGTGTCTTTGATGGTGTTGATTCCCATTGATCTTCCATCATGGGTTGCGTCGGTGAGCTTCTCAACCACAGTGTTGGAAATCTTCTTCCCTGGTTCCTATTTGACTTTGGGCAAGTCGATGACTACCTAAATAGCTTCCTTGGTGATCATGTAGGGTTGGTATAGCTAGATGAATTCATTATGGACCCTACTCAGAAGACATCTGATCACCTCATCCTTGAGTTTTTGTATATATAGGATTCCAGTTAACCCTAGGTTCTTAATGACTTTGTATTCTAGCTTGATTGTTCTGGAGCTACCCAGTATCACAGATTGATACATGCCCTAGATCTCCTCAGTGCCTAATTCTTCCAAGGTGCATTGAATGTATGCCCTTACATCTTCTACATACATTATGCCATCGAGAACCCTTGAAAATGTGCCCGCAGAGTCTTCCTTCTTCGCTATCTAGGGAAATTCCTTAAAAACGGATCTCAACCTACCCTTGACTTCAACAATAGTTTGATTTGCAATGACAGTAGCAATAGATGATCTAGATGACATTTCAAAGAAATATCTAAAAATGATCGCCGATTGAAGATTCAATTACTTCTTAGATGATTGCTAGAAATCCTTCATAATGATTTTGCTTCCCTTTGGTTTTCTTGAATGTTGGGTGAGTGAAAATGAGTCCGTTTTCCCTTTTTATCAGTGAGTAAACCCTAATTCATTAGTGTCATAAATACTTAGCGATGTATCCTACCAGATGTCAATTTCATAGTTTTATGCCAGATAAACCTCCATCAATGATCAATACCACTCTTGAGATCTCTTCTAGGGAATATGCAAGATTTGCAATGAATTTTCCAACCCCTAAGGCGTATGCCTCAACTACCAGTTGAATTTCCTGTCAGTGCAAGAATGCTCTGACCTACTGTTGGAGTTATAGGTGCAGTTATCGGTGTAGTCGCATCTCCACCTGGTTCTTAAGATTTTCTAACCCATCTCCTTGTCTGATCTTGTTGTATTTCATCTTTCTTATGTTTTCCTTTCTCATTTGCTTTATCATTGCTAACTGGTGTAGTCTTGCTTCTGAAGTACTTAGCAATATGACCTATTTTGTTGCATGCATAACATGTAACATTGTTCTTTTGAATTTCTTTGACATATCCTGTGTTATTTATTGACGTACATTTATTAGCCAAATGACCAAACTTTCCACATGCATGACATTTAACATTCATTTTGCTATCTTTTAACTTATGACCATATTTCTTGCAATTTGTGCATTGATCGAGAACTAAATTGTAGTTTTGATTTTCTCTATTTCTATATTGTCTAGCCATGTGCCCAAATTTATTACACACAAAACATCTACCATTGAATTTATAAGCATTAGATTGAATTAGCAATTTCCCTTGTTCTGATGAGTTCTACGTACCAGTTGTCTGGTCTTCATTTGCAGTACCAAAACTTTCACCTTGTACAAATACAAGTCCTCGAGAATATTTATTTTGTTGGCATTTGCATAAATATTGCATTAATGATATGTTATGTTGTCATTGATGTCAATTGAACCGGTAATGATATTGCTAATATTATTGTTATTGTTGATATTGTTTTGTAACCGATGGGAAGAGCTTTGTGAAGGTTATTGTAAATCGATATGTAAGTTTGTGAGTTGAACCGGTAAATAGGAGTAAAAGGTTACACCCTTTCTATGTTATGTAACCGGTAAACCATACCAGTTGTTTTTGCTAAACCCTAACCGATTAAGGTTGTTGAATTGGTTATGTTGGTTTATGATCTGATGATGACATGTAAGGTCAATGTATGAAGATATTTTAGATTGTTTTGGCATGTTTGATTTTTTTTCTGGGGAAGGAGAAAAATGTATTGCATCTAATGAAAAATGCATGATGAGTTACTGAGCTCGTTGAAGCGATAATCAAGGAGTAGTTGAGGTTTTCTTAATTGATGTGAAGAGATTGTTATGAAATCCCAAGGTCATGTTTGTACCGACTTGTTTGTAATCTCAATGATGAGAAGATTATATTTTTGTTATGTTACAAACCTAATTGGTTTGTACTTAAGGTCGATGAATTTATTTTGTTTTAGTGTTGGCAATAATTGACACAAATCAGTTGAGTGTGTGGTTCCCAAATCAGAGAATGAGTCTGCAATTTGAGTAAAGCCAGATAGAAGTTTAAATGGACTTGATCAAGCAAATATAGTGTTATTTAGATAGATCAAGAAACTCCTATTATTTTCTAACAATTACAGTAGAATTGAAATCCCCTAACCAAGTAAGCTCTAATAAGCTTGGTTACTTATTAAATTCTCTAAAAAGGTGGTCCATTAGTTTGGATTATGAAATCCTCTACTGAGGTTACTCCTTACAGGGTACTTTCTTCTAACAAGGCATTTGTAGTCAATCCCTTAAACGAGTGATTCCCAACAGGATCAGTTCTTAACAAAATTTTTGTAAAAGCTTTAACAACCTTGGCTCCTAACAGGGCGAACTTCAAAAGAGTTCAAATATTTTCTTGTGAGTCTCATTTCACCATGGTTTTTACTTGTTTGGGTTTTCCACATATAAATATTTGTACCATGTGGTGAATGTTTTTGTGGTTATGATCTTATTATTGATTTGATTAACTATTTTTGATAAGGCATTATAACCAGAACCATTGAGAAATGAAGTATTGACATATTGTGAAGAATTTGAATGTTTACAAGTTAAATGATGTTTACTGTTAAGTTGTTGTAATAGTTAACCTATTGATGTTGAGTATTCTTATGAGTATTGATCTTGATAGTGATAATTTATTGATAATTTTACTTTGAGAAATTGAGTTTGAGTTTGGGAAGTTTGTATCAGTTTTTCTAGTTACTGATTCACCCCCCTCTTTGTAATCTACCAGATGCTTATTCTTTCATCATACCATCAATTGGTATCAGAGCATGTCTCAGGTCCTCTAAGATCTAAGCCTAACAGGTTGAGGAAAAGATCTGCTAGATCATGATGAAGAAGGAAGGTCCAAAGTTCAACAGAAAAAAACTATAGGATATGGAGTGACAAAATGAAAATTTACATCAAGAGTCTAGGAAGTTAGTATTGGGATCATGTAGAAACTTAGTATATTGTATCTACTGGAACTCTGACTGATGATCATAAGAAAGAACATGAAGAAAATCATCAAGCATTGGAAGCTACTATCAGTTCCCTCTCTAATGCTGAATATGTAGATGTTCATGGTCTTGAAACTGCATATGAAGTGTGGGAAAACCTCGTAGAGATTTATAGTGGTGATAAACATGTTAAGATTGCTAAAGAGGAGAGTCTAAGAGGAAAATTTGATGACATGAGGATGTCTGAAGGTGAGAATATCCAATAGTATGGTCAAAGGATAAAAGAGATAGTCGGTGAAATTAAGAGTCCGAGAGGGAAAGTGGAAGATGCCACAATGATCAGTAAGGTACTAAGAACCTTGCTACCGGTCTATGCTATTCAAGTTGCATCTATTCAAGAGTTGAAGCCCATTGAAAAAACAAAGGTAACTCTTGACTCCATCATTGGCAAGCTTATTGCTTTTGAACTAAATGGTGATGATGGTAGTATACAAAAATCTGAGTCTACATTCAGAGATTTTGTTTTTAACCCATCTATGAGAAAAAATAGAGATACTAGTCATGGTTATGAATCTAGATCTAGCAGAGATGTTGATGATAAAGACAACCTAGTGTAGCTTGAAGCGTTGTTGGCAAAGTGGTTGCTTAGAGGCACTGGTAAATACATAGGCAAACTACCTTTAAAATGTTTTGCATGCAACAAGATTGGTCACATAGTGGCTAATTGTCCTAATGGTAAAAATGAACACAAGAGAGATAAATTCAAGAAGTATAAGGGCAAAGGCAAGAGAGACTATCTTATTGCTATTGATAGTGGTATCACTGATGAAGACTCTAATGATGATGCTAGTGAAGATATTGTGTTTGTAGCTATTAAAGAAGAGATACTAGACCAGAAGGCATTGGTATCTAGGATGGATAACTTTGATGATTAGATCATTGATAGTGGTTGTTCACATCATATGATTGGTGATTGGGGCAAATTTCTTTCCTTGAAATAATTTGATGGCGGTGTTGTTAATTTGGCATTGACTCACCCTTCATGGTTAAAGGAAAAGGATATATTTCTCATAAAGGGAAGAGCAGTACAGATGATGTCTACAAGGTTGAAGGTGTAAAGAACAATCTTTTGAGTGTGGCACAACTTAATGGCAAAGGATTCCGACTGGAGTTTAAAAATGGTATGTGCAAAATCTTTGATAGCAAAGGTGAATTGATTGCAATTGGGAAAAAAACTAAAGGTAACCTGTTCCATCTTAATTCTAAAGTTAGCAAACATTTTATTACAAAAATAGATGATAGGTGGCTTTGGCATGGGAGATTTTGTCATATTAACTTTGATAACATTGTTAAAGTGAGTAAGTCCAAGACAGTGAGAGGTTTTCCTTAGTTAGACAAACTAGTTAATGCTCTTTGCAAAGAATGTCAATTAGGAAAGATGACTTCTTCAACCTTCAAAAGAAAATCCTTCTCAGTAGAGAACTTGTTAGATTTGGTTCATACAGATCTTTGTGGACCAACAAGAACAAAAAGAATTCAAGGTGATAGATATTTTATTAATCTCACTGATGATTTCTCAAGGATGATGCGGGTTACATTCTTGAAAGATAAGACTGAAGCTTTTGGTAAGTTCAAGTCATTTAAGGCCTTAGCTAAAAAAGAGAACGGTAAGAAGATAAAATATCTGAGGATAGATCAAGGTGGTGAATTTACTTCTCGGGTATTCACTAAGTACTATGAAGAGAATGGTATCAAATGATAAATTTCTACACCAAGGATGCCACATTAGAAAGGAACAACCTCTTAGTTGTTGAAGCTGTTAGGACGATGTTTATACAAGGAGGTGTAGGGAAAACCTTTTGGAGAGAATCTTTCAGCATAATTGTCTACACAATGAACCCGGCTCTGGTTAAGAGAGGTAAGGAAAAAACTCCTTATGAATATTGGTATGGAAGATCACCCGATGTTAGCTATTTTAAGATATTTGGAAGAAAATGTTTTATTAAAAGAGGTGATTACATTAGCAAATTTGAGGCTAAGAATGATGAAGGCATATTTCTTGGCTATTCCACCAAGAGTAAGGCCTAAAAAAGTTTTAACAACCAGACACAGAGAATTGTTGAGAGTGCTGATGTTAGAGTGGATGAATTTCCTGAAGTCTCAAAAGGAACCAGTTCAGAGAAGAAGGATGAAGATCCTTGTATTTTGTTTTTGGAACCAGAAACTATGAAATCTGAAACCAGTAAAGCAAATTCCAATGTAACACTTCAACCGGAATAGATAAATTCAGAAGAAGATGATGACAATAGAGAAGCTAAACTTGAAGATAATGATCATGTTATTAATAAATATGTGAGATTGAATCACAATCTTGAGTAGATTATTAGAGATAAGGATGTTGGAGTACTGACTTGAAGGAGGCATTTTGTGATGATCATTGGTTTAAAGCTATGGAGGAGGAATTGGATCAAATTGAGAAGAACAACACTTGGACCCTAGTACCCCAACCGATAAATAAAAATGTTATAGGTATTAAATGGGTATATATGAACAAGTTGAATGAAGATGGTGTTGTAGTTCACAACAAGGAAAGATTAGTCTGTAAGGGTTATGCTCAAGAAGAAGGAGAAGATTATGGCAAAACTTTTGCACTAGTAGAAAGACTTGAAGGTGTTGAAACTTTACTTGCATGTGCAACCCATAAAAAAGTTCAAGGTATATCAAATGGATGTTAAGTCTACATTTTTAATGGGATATTGGAAGAAGAGGTATACATAAAATAGCCAGATGGCTATGCATTGACTGATGAGAAAGACATGGTATGCAGATTGCATAAGGCTTTATATGGATTAAAGAAGGCACCTAGAGCATGGTATGAAAGGCTTCATACACATATAATGAAGATAGGCTTTCTGAGAACCAATGATGATAGTAACATATATCTTAAGTCTAAAGGAGATGAAATACTGGTTAGTGAAGTGTTTGTTGATGATATTGTGTGCGGGAAAAGTGGGTTGATAGAACTCAATATGTGAAAATATTCCAAAATACCTGTGCACACACACACATAGGACTTCTTAGTGCAAGCTATGGAGTAATGAAATATTACTCAGCTTTCCAAGGTTGGTCCCATGGTTCTCTATCTTACAATGTCCCTCAAACCAATGTTTTTGCTATCAGATCACTGAGCAAAATGGTTTAGGGATGGCAAATGCAAGAACGAGGGATGCTTTGATAGATTTTTAGTATGAAATGTATCCTAAGCTATGCACAATTCTAGAAATGCAATAAACTAGATGATAAGATGACAAGTTTAGTATAAATACTATCCTAACATGATATATTAGTTTATGATTGAGCTAAAATGATAAAGAAATTATTCTAAACATGCATATTTAGACTAGTTCCTGATTTCAAAAGCGGCTAAAATGATGAGCATAAAAATGATATGAAAGCTTGAATATATTTGAGCATAAGTGTGATACTACAAATTTGGAGGATGATTTGAGATGGAGGAATGAGAGCTCTATTTATAGCAAAAACAGGGCAATGGATGGTCAAGATTGAAAGAGTTGATCAAGGGTTGAGTTTGAAAGTTGGGGATCCCTGTTTGCAATTTGCACCAATGAAATGGTGACAAGTGTCAACATAAGGTTGGGTTGAGAGAAGGGGTTGGAGGCATTAAAGGCCTAAGAAGACCTTAGGGTTATCTAGAAGGTAAGGCTTAAGTCTAAATTAAGATTGCCCACTAGATTAAGAGTTAATCCAAGGATAAACCTTTGTGCAAATGATTAAGAGATAATCATGGTCAAAGTATTAAATGCTTGATGAGACCCTTGGGTTGGATAAAGGTTGAGTTAAAAGAAATTCTTTAACCATGTAAGAGGGTTTGAGTTAACCATTAATGGTTATGAAGACTTTGGGGAATTTAGTGGTTGAAGGTTTGAAGCCTTTAATGGTTATCAAAGACTTTGAGGATTTGAGAAGTGACCTCCCCTTGCTTAGGGATGTGACAAAGTTTAGAAGAAGGGTTAGGCTAATTAGAAGTGATTAGAAGAGTCTAGAAGAAATTAGGAAGGGGTTTAGGAAGGCAAGTGGGAGATGTAGGATTTTGCAAGTGGATGGAGGGATAATAGGATTTAATTGAATTAAATGATTTTCATTCAATTTGGTTGTAATTAAATAAATTAGATTTATTTAATTTAGGACAACTTTTTAATTAAATTTGAATTTAATTAAAAGTGGATAGGTGGGATTTAATTGAATAAAATGATTTATTCATTAAATGGGCATAGTGAATTTAATTTAAATAAATTGAGTAATTTATTTATTTAAATAGAGGAATGTGGGTAATTTAATTAAATTAGATTTAATTAAATAGAGAAATGAACATAAAATATTCATTTAGGAATATGGTCATTTTTATACGTCTACATTTTGCCCCTCTTTGAAGTGACGTGTGTGCACATGTTATTTCAAAGAAAATGATGCTTTATCATGATTTATGATCAAATGCAATTTTTGTGTCGCTCTTTTGATTTACAAGTTGTGCCCCAGATTTGATTTGATGCGTGATGCCCCAGATTCAATATTTTGATGGTGGTGCCCCAAATTTGATATTTTGATGGTGATGCCCCCTCGGGAGATGAATCAATTTTTTGAAATTTTTTTATTTGATTTGATGAGTTGTGTGGATGTGTAGGATTAAGTCGATGTAGAATGTGTGTAAATTGATTCATCTCCCGATAATGTACAGCATCTAAGGTATAGGGGAGACCGCGACCATATTATAGGTCCATTTGACCAACCCTAATTTTATTTTCCTCCTATAAAAAGGGGAAAAGAGCTTTGATTTGATTCATTTGTGCCTTGTTGACTCTGGAGAAAGAGAATTTGGTCTGCAGAGAAAATGCTTATTCCGTATTCCAGACACCGTTTTGAGCGCATTCAGATGTACCAGAGACCTGTCACGTATGGACCACCAATAAGTCAACATTTTTGACCCTCTTTTGATTTTTGATTTGGTCGTTTTTAGTCTTTTTTTGAATTTTAAAACTCGGTTTTAGCATTTTAGGGTGTCAAAGTCGTAAAATAGTGCATACGAACTTTTAAGTAGTGCATCAAGTCTATTTTAGGGGGTGCGTCCGAAATAAAATAGGGTAGCGCATAAGAAGTAGAGGTTAGCACATAGATGCAGAATAGCGCATGGCGATAGTCGGGTAGCGAGTAGGGTCAGCAGGGTAGCGCGTAGGGTAGATCTAGCGCATAGGGGTAATAGGGGTTCACATGGGTAAGGGGGTTTAGCACGTAGGGCTAACCTAGCACATAGGGTCAAACAGGTAGCGCCTGGTAGGTATAGATTAGTGCATAGAGTCAGTCTAGCGCATAGGGTAGGTTAGGTGGCACATGGGGGGAAAGATTTAGCACATAGAGTTAGTCTAGCACATAGGGTAAATAGATTAGCACATAGGAAAAACAGCCTAGCGCGTGGGTGAAGTTTAGCGCAGCGGGAGTCTGTTTTAGCGCATCTAGAAAAATTTTGCGAGATGAGTCGATTTGTAAATTTGTTGTGTCTGTCTGTCATGATTTTATGGATTTGTCCAATATGAGTGTTGATATAACTTGTTTTGATGTGCGATATTTCAAGTTATGTATAGATATCAATGTGGTGTTTTGATCAAAATATGATTTGTTTGCATACCGTGTTTCAAGTTCAATGTGTGAAGCCTGATTTGTGTTACAAGCTGATATGGGTTGGAAACTTGAGTTGTGTTACAAGCTGAGATGGGTGGAAAACTTGAGTTGTTGTACAAGTTTATGTGATTGTGGAGACTTGAGTTGTGTTACAAGTTTTGATATGGTTTTTGAGAACTTGAGTTGTGTTACAAGTTGATATGAAATGATAGGATTTTGAACTTGATGTAGATGAGCAAATTGTTGCATGTTGTTGATGTGAGTTTGATTTTGATATCTTTGTTTTGATGTGGAAACTGATATTGGATTTGTTTTGGTTGTTGATAGGAGCAATTGGGTGTGGTGCAGTCACGAGAGAGGTTTCCCAAATCGTGGACATTGATACCGCGGTTGACTCAGGCTAATCTGGACATTATTGAGAGATGTGGGTTGACTTCTCTTTTGGATATGCCTCGGTTCACTGTGAATCGAGGGCTACTGACAGCATTTGCGGAGAGGTGGCATAGCGACACAAACACCTTCCATTTTGCTACTAGAGAGATGACAATCACACCAGAGGACTGTCACAGGATCCTGCGGATTCCCGTAGTAGGTGCACTACTACCATATGAGCAGTCGGAGGAGGGTGGGACAGAGACACTGCACCATATATTCCATGATGAGACAGTCTATGGCTATGAGATCCCATGCAGGAGTTTTTGGACCTAGATTACACAGCACTGCCATCTGTACTAGCAGGGTTCATTGGTGGATTCCTTTGTCCTGATCGCAGGTCAAAGGGATTCTCGATGGGATGGGGGCTGGTATTGGAGGAGATGGTGACACAGGGCTAGCGGTTTTCATGGGGATCAGCTATGCTGGCCCATCTATACAGGGGTCTACATGAGGTGGTATACCTTGGTTACGACAGTTTGTCAGCTCGTGTGACACTGTTACAGGTATGGTGTTGGGAGCACATTCCAGCGGCGAGGCCACTAGCAGACAGGGACAGGCCTGTGGGATGCACATATGCATATGGATATAGGGGTCTAGTTGTCCAGCGTAAGCTGGGCAAACTAGAGCATTGGAGGAGAGTGCTCGATGATATAGATACAGTCACCTGGTGACTGTATACAAGATGCGAGGTGTAGGCAGAGGATGGGCTGGAGATGCCCTTTGTTTTTATGACTAGATACCTGATCGGGAGGACCCCGTTTGTGATCAAGAGGTTTGTGGTGACCCAAGTTTTGAGGCAGTTTGGGCACCAGCAGGGTATTCCATAGGGAGCATGCCTATATGCACGGCGGCGGTAGGATGTAGCAGATTGGGGTCCGACCATTGATAGTGTAGTGGTGGTGGAGGAGTTTGTCGGGTTGGCCGGGCAGATATGGGATTATGCCCCTAAGATTCAGGATGCGGGCATGACCAATGAGTTCGCCTGATTGTTTTCTGCACGGGCGGTGGCCAGGATATCTGATCTTGATGAGATGAGGCCAGCTTTTGATTCTGACGAGGAGGAGGGAGAGGGAGATGATGATGATGATGATGATGATGGAGAGGATGGAGGAGATGGATGAGGGAGAGAAGCCAGAGGGAGGCAGGGAGGTAGAGCTAGGAGAGGAGATAGGGGTGTGGAGAGAGCGGTGAGACAGGGGATGATAGACAGGGGGAGAGGTGGATTGGCTATTGGAGCCAGTGGAGAGGGGAGAGCGGGGGAGGTGCTGATGAGGCGAGGCGACCAGCATAGAGGAGGACAGATGTGCTCCCACCTCCAGTATCGAGGATAGGCCGAGTAGGAGGAGCTGCCCCTGCACAGGTACCACTATGGGTTCGGATCCCTACGCATGTTAAGGATGCACAAATCTAGACCCTACAGGTGACTATACAATAGCTGCAGGCATAGATTTTGACATATCAGGGGTAGATTTCTTAGTTGACCACGAAGCGGGACACCGAGATAGAGCGGAGGAGGTGGTGTCCAGCATGCAGAGAGCAGCAGTGGGTGGTCCTATGAGAGACACCCTGAGAGAGCTAGCACTGAGAGCTCAGGAGGTGGAGTACTATCAGCGGCACTATGAGGCTACGGTACCCAGGGACCGGTGAGTACAGAGCTTTGCACAGTTGAGATCTAGTTGATCTCGAGATACTGGGCCGTGGTTTGAGAGTCGAGGTGTGACAGGGCCACCGAGACATGACTCTCCTGGGGATCCAGGGGTCGGTGCATCTGGAGCTAGACCATCTCCATCAGGGGATAGTCATACTTGAGAGATGTGGTCTCTATTGTATTTTTTATCATTGTTATTCTTTGTACTGGACACAGTGTTTGACACATTTTGTACCTTTTGATCATTTTTGAGATATATATGCGACACCATTTTCTTTGATCATGTGGTGTGTTTATATGGATGCATGTTATTTGGGTTATTTTGTTTATGTGATGATGCAATGCTTAAATATATGATATGTATGATGGAGGATGTATTTTTTGATATGTTGTGAGATGTATCTTGAAAATGAGATGTATGATTTGATATGTTGTGTGATGTATCTTAAAAATGAGATGTATGATTTGATATGCTGTGTGATGTATCTTAAAAATGAGATGTATGATTTGATATGCAACTAAATGTAAAATGATATGCAACTATATTAAAATGATATGCAAGTATGTTTTTGTTAGCATCCTCACTCTGTATTTGCCATCCAATATAGCCATTTGTTTGCTTTCTTTGTAGATATCACCATTGAGCATTTATTTGTTTAGGATATGTTGAAAATTTATACAAGCATGATGGTATAATTGAACCATAATGACTTGAAAAAAATTTACATGATATTTGATTTTGCAAGATAGCACAAGCATCAAGGTATAATTGAACCAGGACGACCTGAGTGCGTATTGCATAAACAGACAAGATTGAATCATTTGTATGCGTGAAGTGGAATCAGGCCTTCAGTGATATTTGATGTATCACGTCTTGAGGCAAGTATTCACACAATACAAGTGATTGCCTCCCAGACAGAAGACTAAGAAAATATTGGAAGTTCCTCATGATCTCTAACTGTGAAGCATTTAGTGAGACAAGGAAGAGAATCCAATAATTCAAAAAGTTCAAAATGCAAAACTAGTTAAGATTTTTATGCAACAATGCAACATCCAGTACTTCAAAAAATCATCCATCCTTGGTATTTTTGTGAATTGTTTTGTTTTGCGATGAAGCGTAGTGTTTGTTGGATGTCATGCTTTTGAGTTTTGCAAATAGCCTTGATGTCTTGAATGTTTACCATATTTAGATGATTGGAATGCCCCTAGCTAAGTGTGCCTCTTGATGTGAATATGTACAGTGATTTCCAAGCCATGGTGGATTTGTGATAAGAGGATATATATAGATAAACCAGGATAGTGACTATGCTAAGTATGTCCTGAGTGGAGATGTGCTAAGTGTCGAGCAATGGCCGATAGTGTTTTGACGGATAAAATGGCATGGCGGTAGATAGAGGAGCCGTTCTTTCACAAGAGCACTTGTTTACCAGGTTTTCACCATTTGTTTTTATTGTACTTTATGTTTTTGCTTTTTTTGAATTTTTTTTTTTTTTCTGATTTTTTTTTGCTTAGTTTGGCTTTTTTCCGTGCACTAGGCTACTTAAGTGTAGTACCTCTTTAGATGGATGTTGTTAGTTGGTTCGTTGAGCACATCTCCTTTTGAAGTCATTAGCTGATAGGCACCTGATCCATAGACTGATATGATAACATAGGGACCCAACCAGTTAGGTTCAAATTTCCCTTTCTTTTCTCGATCTTGCTGATTTCTGGGATTTTCTTTGAGGACTAGGTCACCAACCTTGAAGTTGCGGGGGATGACTTTGTGATTGTAGCTCCTACACATGCGTTGTTGATATGCTTTGAGATGAGTATAAGCATGCTGACGTCTTTCATCTAATAGTTCAAGTTCTTGCAGTCGGTTAACTCGATACTCTTCATCTAGAATTAAGCCTTTCAAAGAGACTCTGAGAGATGGGATTTCTACTTCCAGGGGTAAAATGGCTTCTAATCCATATACCAATGAGTATGGTGTTGCTCTTGTAGGTGTGTGGATGCTAGTTCTGTATGCCCAAAGTGCTGGATTGAGTTGTACATGCCAATCTTTGTCTGCATCATTTATTGTTTTCTTGAGGATTTTCAGTATTGTCTTGTTAGATGCTTCCGCTTGACCATTTCCCTGTGGGTAGTATGGTGTAGAGAACCTATGTTGGATTTTGAATTTTTCACATAGTTCTTAGACATCTTGATTTTTGAAAGGCTGTCCATTATCTGTGATGATTGAACTTGGAATACCATATCTATAGATCAAATAATTGAGGATAAAAGAGGCAATTTGTTTCCCAATCACTGTGGTCATGGGAACTGCTTCTATCCATTTGGTAAAGTATTATGTTGCTGTTATAATGATCTTGTATCTATTTGAAGATGAAGGATGAATTTTGCCTACTAAGTCCAGTCCCCACTGACAAAAGGGCCAGGATGTTGTAAATGGTTGTAGTTCCTGTGTTGGTGCATGTATCAGATTACCATGGATCTGGTGTTTAGGACATTTCTTGGTGAAGTGATATGAGTCTTTCTCCATTGTAGGCCAGTAGTATCCCATCCTTAGAAGTTTTTTAGCAAGAGTAGTGCCACTTGAATGTGTGCCACAAATACCTTTGTGAAGCTCATGTAAAGCAGAATCAGAATCATTATGATCAAGGCAACGAAGAAGAGTACCATCTAGACCTCGATGATACAAAGTATCAGCGGTAAGGGTGTAACGGGCAGCTTGTCGGATAAAGTTATGTTTTTGGTTACAGGATTGGTCAATTGGTAAGATATTGTGCTTGAGGTAGTCATATATTGGTCCATATAACGGAGAATTTGAACCAGTCAAGGCATAGATAACATGGGATTTGGAGTGGTCATAGGTGGGGGAGAACAATTGCTCTACCAGGAACTCGTAACGACTCTGTTGTTCTGGAATTTGTAGTAATGAAGCAATAGTAGCCATTGCATCGGCTGCTTTGTTGTTTAATATTTGTATTTGCTCAAAGGTTATGTGCACAAAATACTGTTTGAAGTCATCCACCATTCGCTTGTAGGGTAGTAGCTTGTCATCCTTTATCTGATAGTCGTTGTTGATTTGATGGATGACCAGTTGCAAGTCTCCATAGACCTTTAACTCTGTAATTTTCCATTCTACAGCCATTTTGATGCCTATAACCAATGCCTCATATTCAGCCACATTATTTGTGCATGGAAACATGAGCCTATATGATCTTGGTATAGTGTGTCCTTCAGGAGTGACGAACAGAATGCCAGCACCTGAACCATGTTGCGTATAGGATCCATCAAAATATAGGGTCCATTGTTTGGTAGAAAGAGCAAGAACGTCCCTATCTAGAAATTCAATCTCCATGGTGTGTTTGCCTAGTAGCGGTGCTTCAGCCAACTGATCTGCAATTGCTTGTCCTTTGATTGCTCGTCTTTCTATATATTAGATGTCAAATTCACTGAGAATCATGACCCATTTAGCCAATTGGCCTATAAGAGTTGCTTTGCTGAGTAGATATTTGAGAGGATCAATTTTTGCGACTAGCTTAACGGTGTGTGCTAGCATATAATGTCAGAACTTCTGAGATGCGAAGACCACTGTTAGGCAAGCCTTTTCAATGAATGTATAGTTGAGTTCATAGCCATTCAATTTCCTACTAATGTAATATATGGCGCGTTCCTTCCCTTGTTGAGCGATATATCTATTGTTGAGATATATAGGATAAGAGGCTTTCCTGTGACTGGTGGTACTAGAACTGGTGGATTCATCAGGTACTGTTTGATTTGATAAAAAGATTCTGCACACTTGGTCTCCCATTTGAATGGTACATTTTTGTGTAGTAAATGGTTAAATGGTAGACTTTTATCTGCTAGCTGAGCGATGAATCGCCTGATTGATTGAAGTCATCCTTATAGAGATCTAAGTTGACTGATATTCTTTGGTGGTGGCATGTCCATAATGGCTTGTACCTTTGCTAGATCTACTTCAATACCTTTAGCTGAGACAATGTAGCCTAGTAACTTGCCTGATGTAACCCCGAAGACACACTTCTTAGGGTTGAGCCTGACTTGGAAATTCTCCAATCGATCAAAGATCTTTGTGAGGATGCCAAGATGTTCTACTCTGGTGAAGGATTTAGCTAGTAAATCATCCACATAGTCTTCCATAAATGTGTGCATCATGTCATGGAATATTGTTGTCATTTCTCTTTGATAAGTGGCCCCTGCATTCTTTAAGCCGAAAGGCATAACATTTCAACAGTATGTTCCCCAAGGATAGGTGAACGCGGTTTTATCTTGATCTTCTGGAGCTATTTTGATTTGATTATAGCCTGAGAAATCGTCCATTAGTGAGAGCATTGCATGGCCTGCTGTGAGATCCACAATTATGTTGATACTGGGCAGAGGAAAGTCGTCCTTTAGACAAGCTTTATTGACATCTTTGAAGTCAGTGCATATTCTGATACTACCATCTAGTTTTGATACTAGAACGATGTTGGAAATCTATTCTGCATAGTCAATGGGTCAGATAAATCTGACGTCTAATAATTTCTTTAGTTCAGTTTTGACCATGAGTGCCACCTATGGATTCAATTTTCATAGCTTTTGCTTGACTGATTTAACTTCTGAAGAGATGGACAAGTGATGCATGATTAAGTGTGGATCCACTCCAGGCATATCAGCATAGGACCAAGCAAAGTTAATTTACTGTTCTTTAAAGAAGATGATGAATGTTGATCTTTTTGCCTTTGTTAGAGATTCTGCAAGGTGTAGGTTCCTAATTGCTTTTGTGGTGCTAATGTTGATTGATTGAGTGGGCTCAATCAATATGGGTGATTGCTCATGAAAGTGCTCAAGAAGAGTGTCAAGTCTCCCATCGTTAGGTGCCTTAAAAAGGTTTTCACCTTTAGATGCATCCTTTAGCTTTACTTTTTTGGGATCTAGAGCTGCCATTGACTGGTTTTCAGCATTAGATCCTTTATTTGGTTCAGTTTTGTGACTGAGAGACTTGACACTCCTTGGTTTGCAAACATCGTTACTTTGTTCACTGGTAGAGCCTATTTCTGGATTTATGGTACATAGGTAATGGATAATAGACTCATCATCTGGGAAAATTGGTAGATCATGGATTTCAGGTTCATCCCAATTGATGAGGTCAGGAAAGACAAGCGGTAAGGAATCGGTAGGTGGATCCAGTTCGGCTATTGTGAGTGTTAGGACAGAGTTTTCATCGTGATTGTTTTTGGTTTTAAAGAAGTCCAATATTTCATTGAGGTCTTCAATGGTATTATCTTCCACATATACTTGTTCATAATGTTCCTGTTCACTTTCCTTGGTGTCATAGATATTTTGTGGTCCAAATTCAAGAGGTCGATCTTTTGCGTTATGTTCTTTGTGAGAAAGAAATATAGAATCAGTATCGTTAGGGATATCTGTAGTAGCATTGGAGCAGGTACCCCATTCATATTAATTGGAATCAGTCTCTGAGGCATCATCCTAGATTTGATTAGTGCTATAAACTGGTATGTTGTATGGTGAAAACAAATCTTTGATGATAGATGCTATTTTGATAGTTTTTGTTGATTCTGTGTTAGATCCGTCTTCTATTTTCTGTATTTGTTCATAGATGGTGCTTCCTTGGGGAGAAACAAAGGTATCCGGAGATGATATTATTTTTTCTTGAGATATTGGTGTTTGAATATGAGCTACTACTGCAGATATGGCCCTTTTGTATTTTAGAAGCTTTTCTTGATGTAACTTCTGATCTTGACATTCCCATGCCTTGCGGATTGTTTCTGCTGATTCAAAGAGTGCTTCCTGCCAAGATTCTTCTTTGTACTTCGTCTTTACTTTTCATTGAGGTTTTGTAGTTAGGTGGGGTGGCCTTTTTAATAGGAAGGTGAGCTCACAACCCAATCCTACTTTGTTTCTATTGGGTTGTGAAGGAAGATTTATAGGTTCAGTGACTCCTTCCTTGCATTTCCCAATAGGTCCTTTACCGGCATATCCCATTTGTTGCATGATCAAGTATCCTTTTCCATATAGGTGTGTAGGTAGAACAATATCCAGAGTAGCTGCTCTATTATCTTCTTTCTCATCTTTGTATAACCAGCTAAGAATATCCTTATCTTCTGATTCATGTGCCAGAGTGCCCAATTGGATGAAGGTACCATCAAATTTGGTGATGGGCTGAGTGACCAAATGTGTCGATGTAGTGGGCAATCCATGAGATCTAGGTGATGTTGGCAATTTGGCCAAACATAAAGGTTCCAAAGAGTATTCTCCTATACCTTGGTCTTTGATTTGCATTTTCTGTTTGAAGTCTCCCCATAAGGAGTTGGATTTTGCTGTTTGTTGATCTGATGTTGAAGATCGCTGCTTTTCTCTATTATGAGGAACCAAACTGTCTTGGGCTGCCCCCATTGTGTTGCAATGTTGAAATGGATTGTGATCAGTAGATATGGAGACTTTTTGTCCGTCATAAGAAAATTTGACACACTGGTGATATGTGGAAGGTACTGCCTGCATTTCATGTATCCAGGGTCACCCTAATAAAATATTGTAGGTAAGGTCTATGTCCAAGACCTAACATATAGTATCCTTTTGTATTGGTCCTACTTGAATAGGTAATATCACAGTTCCTTTAGAGGACCTTTCCTCATCATCATATGCCTTTATGGTAATCTTCTTGCAGGGATCAATAGATTCTTCTGAGAAGCCTAATGCATGGATAAGCTTTAAAGTACATATATTAAGTCTGCCTCCTCCATCTATTAGGACTCTTTTTACTCGGTGCTTGCAAACAATGACTTTGATATGGAGAGGAGTATTATGCAGATGGATTAAGGAAGCATCGTCATGTTTTGAGAAGGTGAGGTTATGAGGTCCAGTCATATGGGCAACCATGGTTTGAAATCTGTCTGTATCCAAATTTTGAGGTACATTGGTTTCCAATAGCGCTTGTTCTAATATGTCTTTGTGCTTTGGTGATAGTTTTAGCAATTCTAGTATAGATATCTATGCTGCAGTTTTACAGAGTTGGCTAACCAAGTCATATTGGATTTTTGGTGTGATAGTTGTAGGTGCAGTATGTCCTTTCAAGACATATTTCTGAGTTCGGGTTGTTACATTGACAGATTCATGATCACGCTTATCTCGGATGGTGATGACATTTACTTGATGATCTTCAGCTGATATGTGATTTATGGTGTTGTTGTAGATATGGTTGATACGAGCTCCGTGTGTATCGTTCAAGGTTGAAGAGCCATCTTTGTTGTAATTTGGAAGAGGATTTTTAAAGGCTCCATGATCACCATTTGTTTTGAGACCATCTATTGTTAAGTCACCTCGATCAATCATATCTTGCACCACATGTTTTAACCTCATGCAATCGTTCATTTGATGACCCTTGTTACGATGGTAATCACAATAGTGTGAATCATTCCACCAAGGTGTTTGATTTGTGGTTCATAGTTGCTGATTGGAGGCAAGAAAAGAATCTTGTGTGCCAAAAGTTCTCTGAATGCTGATTCTAGTGATTGCCCCAGTGGTGTGAAGATACGCTTTTGGAAATTGTTTGTGTTGTTGCGTGAATTGTTGTTAGGTCCTGGATTCATGTTTTTGTTTTGAGTATCATTGGTGTTGTTTGTGTTGAGTTGTCCTTGATCAGTGTTTTGTGCATATGTGTTAGCATTTGGATTAGCATTTTTAGGATTTTTTGTGTTTTGAGGATTTCCAGATAATGCGAGCACTGGTTGTTTAGATTTGGGATCATGTGTTTCATTGTTGCCTTCGTTCTTGTTTCGAGTCCAAAATCGAGATTTGTTAAGGTTGGTGTTGTTCTGGTTATTGTAGTTTGATGAGTTTGTTCCTTCCTTGTAAAATTTGAGTGTTCCCTTTTTGACACATGCTTCTTCTACTTGAATGCCATTCTCAATTAATTTAGCAAAAGATGGTATGCATTGAAGTTTTAGTCTGTAACTCATTTCACTATTTAAGTTATCATGAAGATTTCCATTTTCTCCTTCTCGGGAATATCTCGAGGATATCTGGATACCATACGTCGCTAGCGTTGAAGGAATACCATGAATGTTTCGTTGTTCTTTTGTTTGGTGTTGCAAAAATATAGCATGGTTATGGCATGTTGGATGTTATAGGAATATTGGGTTATGAATTTGTTAACCAATTCATCAAATGATCTGACAGGTGGTGTAATTTTGGATAACCATTCCATGGTTTTCCCTCCCAAGCTTCTTGGGAATAACCTCATCAAATAGGTGTCATCATGAGCAAATTCAAGGCTCATTGTGCAAAATTCTTGAACATGATCTCGGGGATCACTTTTCCCATCATATTTATCGAATTTGGGAATGTCTGAGTTTGGAGAAAAAGGCACCATGTTTAATCTTCTGTCAAATAGATAAGGACAGATTTCGTTTAAAGAGTACCGCACTGTTGTCCCTTGTTGTATATCTTGTATTTGCCTTTGCAACATTTGCATTTGTTGAGTAAGGGCAGCTAAAGGTATATTGTCTTGTCAAGGGAAAAGTTCTTCCCTTGTATTTGTTTTCAGCTGAAAAGGTGTGGTAAATGGTATATTTTGCTCTGGTGTTTCTATTTCGGGTATACGCATTTCTGGTATGCATTGTTCTGGAATATGTTGCTCAGGTATGTGTTGTTCAAAGTTACAAGTTTCTTCTTCTCTTTGTTGTTCTTGATATGCATATTGTCAAGATCCAGTTTTAAAGATGTTTGAGTCTAAATCTTCGGGAAGTTTAATGCCTTTACTTGTAAGCATGAGTAGATATTTTTCTTTGTCATTTTCCATGAGCCTTTCTACAAGCTTTTGAAATGAAGGGTTTTCCTGACATTCCTGAAGAAGTGCTTTAATAATCTCAGGTTCTTCTAAGGGTGGAACTTCAAAAGGATTTGACAATCTTCAATTCATACTAGACTCAGTGTGTGTCTCGCTTTGTTTGTTTCCTTGAGAGCGAGTAACACGCATTTTAGTAGAAAATCTCAGTGATGAAAGGGATGAAAGCCTCATTGATATGTTGCTTGGGGGTGGGTGGTTTTGGTCGAGATGTGTTATAAGTGATACACTCATTGAGTAAGAATGCTAGATTGATTTTTCTACCGTGGTTTATGGTTTGATTAAAAGCAAACTTTTGATAGTAGGCTCTTGTCTTCAAGGGTTCTTTATCAAATTCGTTGGATTTGTTTTGGATATAACATTTGACGTGATGAAGGAATACCCAATGAGATTTGAAGAGTTGACGATTGATGTATAAAAACTTGTTTCTCTTGATGAATTTGGAAAAACTAGGTTGTTGTTTCTTCAACATGATGTTACGATAAAGGTTCTTTCTTCTCAAAATATGAGGATTAGTCATGCATGATTAATCAATGGTTTCCTTTGATTTGTTTGGATTTGGTTGATCTTGTTTGAAAAATTTCAAAGTTTACTTTATCAAAGTGAAGGTTTAGATGCCCCTTCACGACAAAGTGTGTCAAATGATATGGATAAAAGCCTCCCGATATGGAGACTGGATTTGACAACTTGAAAATTTTAAACAAGTGTTTTTGTGAGATTAAATTTGTAAGATGGTAAAGGATTCTATTGATACAATTGATGAGGTTTCCAGATTATGATAAGATAGACATGTTTTATCGTGCGATTCGTTTAGGATTTTACAACATTTGTTTCGACACAAATTTAGCTCAAGAAATAGTCTTAATGGTTCATTTTTCGCTACTTTGTTTGATGAAAAATGATGTTTGATAGAGAAGGCTTCTGAAAATGTTTTTGAAATTTTTTAAAATTCCTCACTGTTTTACCCTCTATTTTTGTGTTTTGGACCACGTGCTAAAACAAAGACTATATGCGCTACAAAATTTACCCCAAGCGCTAAAACAATGACCACATGCGCTAGACTACCCCCAGACACGCGCTAAAGTTTTGAATGGTCAAATTTGGTTTCCATTTGTTGTGAAAAATCTATGCGCTACCCTGGGCCTGTAACGCGCTAACCTGTGAACCTAATGCACTAATGTTTAGCCTCCACACGCTAGACTGATGCTTCCATGCGCTAGAATGTTTGTTTGATGCGCTAAATGTTTGCACACTATTTTTCCTTGAGATGAAACGCTACTGTTTGGAACCGATGCTTTAATTTGATGGTTGGATGCGCTAACAAAAGGTTCTTACACGCTAAGATGTTTCTCTTATGCACTAAACTGCCCCGACTTTTCCTTTGGTTGATTTTTTTCAAATTTTGAACTTTTGTTGTGAAATTTTCAAGTTCGATGGATGATTTTCTGAAGTAGTAAATGCAAGCACGCCACAAAAAGTACAACCATTTTGCCTAATCTAACAAAAAGTGTATGTTTTGCGAGGATGTGTTCAAATCCCCAATGTTTTAATAGGTTTTGATATGAATAATACACTTCAGAAAGACTCTTTAGTCAAGGGTCATAAATAACATCATAGCCCACTAGTCTCGATACTCCGTCAGCTCAAACAGCCATGTCACCCCCTAGAGGGTGCTCGTTTTTTTGCCTTTTGCCAAAAATTAACCCAAAGTGAATCACTTCACAGTTGAGTAGTTATCTTGGGAGATATATAGTGAGTAATCTTGGGGGTGGATTCTTCCCCACCCTTGCACTATGATGTTATAAATGTTTGGTTACTAACTTGATTCAAAGTTTCTATTTCTATGGTTCATAATCAGGCTTCCCATTCGGCCGTCAGTGATAAACTCCCTCAGGAGGCTTCCCAACCTTTAGAACAAAGGCTTTACGTATCTCAAGGATACTGGGGGAATGCTAATCGCTACGCGTAACCGTTGAAAAAGACTTTCGTCACTTTCCACGTTTGATTATAGTGGGTTGGAATTCTTGGCATCAAAGTCATTCCCCACTTAGGTCGTTCCCTTCACATCGGCCATAAATGGCTTTAAGAGTTGATTTCAACTCCTCGGGAAGGCAGGTCTGCTAAAGGATTTAAATGCAGTATGACTGAAAGCGTAAGAGTAGGCTAGCTTTTTGATCACCCAGTAAAGGGGAGAGCATATACCTTCTACTATCGAGACAAGGCAAACAAGGTTCTTTTTATCTTTCAAGTCAATGATTTTTTAAGATCTATATGGAGATTATTGCCCCATGAAAACATGGTGTTCTTTTTATCTTTTTAAGGCAATGATTTTCTGATCTATGAAAAAGAATTGGTCAACAAAGCAAAATTTTTGATCTTGGTGGTCAACAAAAGAAATTGATAAAAGAAAATTTCTAGCTTCACCTACAAGAAATTGTCAGAGTCTTGCAAAATTTCAATCAAATAGTTAGAAAATCTAGATTTTGGTGGACTTCTACAAGTCTAAATTTTATTTCGGTTACAATTTTAATTTTTTGTTCTTTATCTGTGATGCATTACAGAAAGGACTGTACGTGCTACAATATAACCTAGATGCGCTAAAATTATGTCTAAAGGCACTACACTGTTTTCTGGATGCACTATTCTGTGCGTTGGAAGCGTTGCTCTATTTTTCTCCTGCATTAAGACCTATAGGAAAATTAATGGTTTTGATGTGCTAAAAGATGGACTTTAAGCACTAGATGATGGACCCCACATGCTAGATAGTGAACCTGAAGTGCTATCTAACAAACCCGACGCGCCAATCTATTTTTCAGATGCGCTACTCTGTTTTTCTTCCGCGCTGAGACCTATAGGAGAATATTAGTTTAAATAATGCACTAAAGTATGGACTTCACGTGCTAGAGTATAGACCCCACGTGCTAAACAGTAAGCGGGACGCACTAGAATATTAACCGAATGCGCTAGGGAATGTTTTCCATGCGCTGATTCATGTTTCTCACAGATCTGCAAAAGTGGTTAATTTTAAAAACCGATTTGATATATGGGGTTGGGCCCCACGGTGGGTCCCAGAAATGTGTGCGGGAAAAGTGGGTCGATAGAACTCAATATGTGAAAATATTCTAAAATACCTGTTCACACACACACACAGGACTTCTTAGTGCAAGCTATGGAGTAATGAAGTATTACTCAGCTTCCCAAGGTTGGTCCCATAGTTCTCTATCTTACAATGTCCCTCAAACCAATATTTTTGCTCTCAGATCACTGAGCAAAATGGTTTAGGGATAGCAAATGTAAGAACGAGGGATGCTTTGATAGATTTTTAGTATGAAATGTATCCTAAGCTATGCACGATTCTAGAAATGCAATAAACTAGATGATAAGATGACAAGGTTAGTATAAATACTATCCTAACATGATATATTAGTTTATGATTGAGCTAAAATGATAAATAAATTATTCTAAACATGCATATTTAGACTAGTTCCTGATTTCAGAAGAGGCTAAAATGATGAGCATAAAAATGATATGAAAGCTTGAATGTATTTGAGCATAAGTGTGATACTACAAATTTGGAGGATGATTTGAGATGGAGGAATGAGAGCTCTATTTATAGCAAAAACAGGGCAATGGATGGTCAGGATTGAAAGAGTTGATCAAGGGTTGAGTTTGAAAGTTGGGGATCCATGTTTGCAATTTGCACCAATGAAATGGTGACAAGTGTCAACATAGGGTTGGGTTGAGAGAAGGGGTTGGAGGCATTAAAGGCCTAAGAAGACCTTAGGGTTATCTAGAAGGTAAGGGTTAAGTCTAAATTAAGATTACCCACTAGATTAAGAGTTAATCCAAGGATAAACCTTTGTGCAAATGATTAAGAGATAATCATGGTCAAAGTATTAAATGCTTGATGAGACCCTTGGGTTGGATAAAGGTTGAGTTAAAAGAAATTCTTTAACCATGTAAGAGGGTTTGAGTTAACCATTAATGGTTATGAAGACTTTGGGGAATTTAGTGGTTGAAGGTTTGAAGCCTTTAATGGTTATCAAAGACTTTGAGGATTTGAGAAGTGACCTCCCCTTGCTTAGGGATGTGGCAAAGTTTAGAAGAAGGGTTAGGCTAATTAGAAGCGATTAGAAGAGTCTAGAAGAAATTAGGAAGGGATTTAGGAAGGCAAGTGGGAGATGTAGGATTTTGCAAGTGGATGGAGGGATAATAGGATTTAATTGAATTAAATGATTTTCATTCAATTTGGTTGTAATTAAATAAATTAGATCTATTTAATTTAGGATAACTTTTTAATTAAATTTGAATTTAATTAAAAGTGGATAGGGGGGATTTAATTTAATAAAATGATTTATTCATTAAATGGGTATAGTGAATTTAATTTAAATAAATTGAGTAATTTATTTATTTAAATAGAGGAATGTGGGTAATTTAATTAAATTAGATTTAATTAAATAGAGAAATGAACATAAAATATTCATTTAGGAATATGGTCATTTTTATACGTCTACAGATATTATATTTGGAGGTAACAATGTCATGAGCAATAGTTTTGCAGATGAAATGAAAAATGAGTTTTAAATTTCTTTAGTAGGGGAAAGAAATAATTTCATAGGCTATTAGATACAACAAATGAAGAATGGTATTTTCATTACATAGTCTAAGTATGTAAAAGAGTTTTTGAATACTTTTGGCGTGAGTGACTGTAAACCAGTTGGGACACCAATGGTTATAGGTTGTAAGGTTTCCAAGGAAGATGAATCTAAGTATGTTGATGAGAAAGAATATAGGCCAATGATTGACAAGTTACACTATGTTGCTCACAATAGACCGGACATAGCCCATGCAGTTGGCATGGTTACTAGATTCTAGAAGAATCCTAAGGAGACATGCCTGATAGAAACCAAGAGAATCTTTAGATACCTGAAAGGTACTATTGACTATGAATTATGGCATCCATATGGCGGAAACTTTGATTTGAAGGCATACATAGATGCTGATTGGACAGGAAATGTTGACGACCAGAAAAGCACAGTCGGTGGAGAATTTTTTCTTGGAGGAAGGATTTTTTATTGGAGTAGAAAAAATAAGAGTTGTGCTTCACAATATACTATTGAAGCGAAGTATGTTGTAGCTTATATGAATTGCAAACAGGCTATTTGGATGAGGCACATTTTGGAAGGTTTTAAGATGAAGATTTCAAAACCTATAAAGACTTATGTGATAACACAAGTGCCATTAATATTTCTAAGAATCTTGTTTTGCATGCATGAACCAAGAACATTGAATTGAAGTATCATTTCTTGAGGGAAAAAGTTCAAAGTAAATATGTTATCTTAGAGCATGTCTCTACCAAGGAGTAGCTTGCAGATACTTTTACCAAACCTCTACCTAAGACTACTTTTGAGTATCTTAGAAGTAAATTGGGGGTTGTCCCTCTTCATGAAGTCAGTTGAACATAATGTTGACTGTATCAGTCCTTGAATCACTTGCAAAATTTTACAAGGGTTGATGTAGAAGTGGATGTATTCTATAGGGAGAGCATCAAGTTGCACTATGTTATTGATGCGCAGTGTAAATTTGGCATTACATGTTTTACTTTCAATTTGGCATTGCTTTCAAAGGGGGAGACAAATTATGTGATAATGTGAAGGAAAACAAGTGATAGACTCAAGACGGAGAGAGCATGTGAATACTTGGTAATGTAAACCAGGATTCCTATTCACAATCAATTCGTATTCACAATCACAACATAAAGCAATGATGTTGATATTTTCTATTGCCATCAATGCCAAAGGGAGATATTGTTGGCATTTGCATAAAGCTTGTATTAATGATATGTTATGTTATCATTGATGTTAATTGAACCAGTAATGATATTGTTGATATTGTTGTTATGGTTGATATTGTCTTGTAACCGGTAGGAAGAGCTTTATGAAGGTTATTGTGAACCGGTATGTAAGTTTGCGAGTTGAACCCATAAATTGGAGTAAAAGGTTAAACCCTTTCTATGTTATGTAATTGGTAAATCCTACCAGTTGTTTTTGCTAAACCCTAACCTATTAAGGTTGTTGAATTGGTTATGTTGGTTTATGATCTGATGGTTACACGTAAGGTAAATGTATGAAGATACTTCAGATTGTTTTGGCACATTTGATTGTTTTTCTAGGGAGGGAGAAAAATGTATTGCATCTAATGCAAACACATGATGAGTTACTGAGCTCAATGAAGTGGTAATCAAGGAGCAATTGAGGTTTTATTGATTGATGTGAAGAGATTTCTATGAAATCGAACGGTCATTCTTGTACCAACTTGTTTGTAATCTCGATGATGAGAAGATTATATTTCTGTTATGTTATCGACCTAATTGATTTGTACTTAAGGTCAATGAAGTTGTTTTGTTTTAGTGTTGACAAGAATTGATAGAAATTAGTTGAGTGTGTTATTTCCGAACCAGAATGAGTCTATAGTTTGAGTAAAGACAGATAGAAGCTTAAATGGATCTAATCAAGCAAATGTAGTACTATTTAGACATATCAAAAAACTCATGTTGTTTTCTAGCAATTACAGCTGAATTAAATTCCCCTAATCGGGTGAGCTCTAACAAGCTTGGTTACTTATTAAATCCTCTAACAACGTGGTCCATTAGTTTGGATTTTGAAATCCTCTATTGAGGTTACTCCTTATAGGGTATTTTCTTCTAACAAGACATTTGTATTCAATCCCTTAACCGGATGATTCCTAACAGGATCAGTTCTTAACAGGACTTTTTTAAAAGCTTTAACAGGCTTGGCTCCTAATAAAGAAAACTTCAAAAGAGTTCACATATTATCTATTAGGTCCCGGAGACAATTGAGAGGGGGGGTGAATCAGTTGTCTAATAAATTCAAACCAAAAACTTATTAACTAACTTAATGCTTAATACCGGTAAACCAGTTAAGTATGCCGGTAGATAGTGTTAATAGTAAATTGCTATACCAGTAAGGATTAATGCATGAAACATAAACATAAAGTCATCCACAACACATGACACCAATATTTGTACATGGAAACCCTGTAAAGGCAAAAACCATGGTGGGAAACCTTACCCACAATCAAATGATACTACTGCAGATAGTATGTGTACATAAATGGGGTTTGCACATGCAGAAAGGCCAATAGCCTAGAGCTCACTGCTCAATCACAAAATGGGAGTCACAGTAACTACAGTTGGATGGTTAAATCCAATAAGAGTGCACTCTACAAAATAGCATTTTCATATGCTGGATTCAGTATCGGTGTAATTTTGATATGCTTCTACAAAAACCTAACTTCACCTTCAAATGATGTCTTTATGTATATCCTTGCTTGATCTTGCATATACCTTCACATAATTCTTTTTTGCATTCCACACTTGATCTTACAAATAAGATCCTACATTTATACCATACCCTAAGATCAATTTTAGTAGGTTGGCTCTAAAAGATATTACAATAAAAACATTTTAAAAACAATATAATATCCGATGCAATAACTGATTAAACATGTCGGCTTAATGCATTTACAACAATAATAAATCATCTCCATAGCGTTCCATGTTGATCTGGAAAAGATAAACCTGTCGGTGTAACCCTAGATAACCTGGACCTATTTGTCGGTAAAAAAAATATGCAAATATGAATATACCAATGATTATTTCTCCAAAACAAAGTGTCCACATGATGTCTTCAACATTACCAAGTGTCTTCCATATCATTCCAAGTACCAGTGAATAATATATCCTTCTAGTGAACCATATACCAATAACTGTTGCACAGTTTACTTACTTGCCAGTGAATATTGATGGATCTTCAAAGTAGGTGCTGACATCAATGACAAAACCATACCAAAATACCAACAATCTCCCCCTTTGGCATTGATGGCAACACAAGATGGAAAAACCATCAAAGTTCCAAAAAAGAAATACCAAATACAAAAACCAACAATCTCCATTTCTCCCCCTGGGAGTAACATGTGTTTATCCAAAGATTTATTTTCAATACCAATCTCTCATACCAATTTCTCCTTAAATGTGTTTTTCAAAATCTCTCCCCAAAAAGATAATGTGTTTTTCCATAGATATCTCTCCCCCTTTGACATCAAATGCCAAAGTCACAAAAAGTCAAGTTCATATAAAATACCAACCAATTCAATATACTAACTACTCCCCCTAAGAAGTAGCTTCCTCATCAAATAACAGAATAAAAGATTTGTCTTTTTAATTCTGCCGATTGATGACAATCATCAACTGTCTAAGTCTCTACCAGTGGTGGTATGACTCCAAGCTGATCTTTGAGATATTCAAAAGTCTCCTTAGGCAAAGGTTTTGTGAAAATATCTACAAGCTATTCTTTAGTATTCACATAAACCAATTTTATCTCCTTTTCCTCAACTTTTTCCCTTAGAAAATTTAGTTTGATAGAAACATGTTTTTTTTTAGAATGTAATACCAGATTCTTAGATATATCAATTGTTGCAGTGTTATCACAGTATATAGTAATGGGTTCCTTGCATTTTACCTTTATGTCTTTCAACATTTTCGTAAGCCATAATACCTGTGTATAGTTAGTTGCTGCTGCAACATATTCTAATTCTACTATTGATAAAGATGTACAACTCTATTTCTTACTTAACCAAGAAACTAATCTCTTTCCAAGAAAGAATGCTCCTCCAGTGGTGCTTTTTCTATCATCTACATCTCCTGCTCAATTTGCATCTGTGTATGCACATAGATCAAAATTCTTATCTTTAAGATACCATAATCCAAGATTTGTTGTTCCTTGTAAGTACTGGAAAATCCTTTTTACTACTGATTCATGATTTTCCCTAGGATTACTCTGAAATCTAGAAACAACACATACTGCATTCATAATATCAGGCCTGGTTTGTGTCAAATATAGTAAACCTCCTATCATAGATTTGTATCTAGTTGGATTAACAGGTGTAGATTCATCCCTTTGAGATAATTTGTCATTTGTATTCATAGGTGTGCTTACCAGTTTAGACTTCTACATCCCAAATTTCTTTAGTAATTCTTTCAAGTACTTGGATTGACTCAAAAATATACCTTTATCAGTCTGAGAAATCTACAAACCTAAAAAGAATTTTATTTCTCAAATCATAGACATTTCAAACCCTTTTTGCATTTCAAGTGAAAATTCCATGCATAATCCATCTTCTCCTCCAAAGATTATATCATCAACAAATACTTCAATAATCAAGATGTCATCATTAGTTATTTTGTAATATAAATTGCTATCTGCATTTCCTTTAGTAAAGCCAATCTTCAAAAGATACTTATCCAACCTTGCATACCAAGCTCTTGGGGCTTGTTTCAATCCATACAGAGCTTTTCTTAACCTGCAAACCATATCATTGTCATCTGTCAAAGAAAATCCATCAAGTTGTTCAATATATACTTCTTCTTCAAGATCTCCATTCAAAAATGCACATTTAATATCCATTTGATAAACTTTGTAGTCCTTGTGAGCTGCAAAAGCCAAGAAAAATTGAACTACCTCAATTCTGGCTGCTGGTGCAAAGGTTTCATTGTAATCAACTCCTTCTTTCTGAGAATATCCCTTACACACTAGTCTTTCTTTGTTTCTGACAACCTTACCATCTTCATTCAGTTTTTTTCTAAATACCCATTTAGTTCCAATTACATTTTTATCTTTAGGCCGAGGAACTAATGTCCAAGTATTATTTTTCTCAATTTGTCCTAATTCTTCTTCCATAGCTTTAATCCAAAATTTATCTTCACATGCCTCATTGATAGATGATGGTTCAATTTGAGAAATAAGACATACCTCTTCATTTGCCAATCTTCCTCTTGTCATAACTCCCTCGAATTTGTTTCCAATTATTTGATCTTTAGAATGATTCAATCTTACATACCAGGGTGTCTTAGTTTGCTGTTGTTCTTCAATTATTGTGGAATCTACTGATGATACCAGGGTAACTGGATCTTCATTCTGTACCAGTCGATTCAGTAGAGGTTCATTTATCACAATTTCTATTGCCAGTTCAGAGTCTATATATCTTGAAGTTCCTCTGAATTGTTCATCAATCTTTACATTTGTACTCTCAACAATTTTCTGCAATCTTTTATTAAAACATCTATATGCCCTGCTCTTAGATGAATAACCAAGAAATATTCCTTCATCACTTCTAGGATCAAATTTGCCAATATACTCATCTCTTCTAATATAACATTTACTTCCAAAAATTCTGAAATACTTAAGAGTAGGAGTATTACCAAACCATAGTTCATGAGGGGTCTTACCGGTTTCACCTTTGATGTGAACTTTATTGAATGTATAGACAATAGTGCTAACTACCTCTCTCCAATACACATGTGGTAGATTTGCTTCTGATAACATACTTCTAGCTACATCCAAGATAGTTTTGTTTTTCCTTTCAACAACTCCATTCTGTTGTGGTGTCCGAGGTGCTGATAACTGTCTTCTGATTCCATTCACTTCACAGAATGTATTAAATTCCTTAGATGTGAATTCTCCTCCTTGATCTGATCTTAAACATTTGATTTTCTTACCTGTTTCATTTTCAACCTTTGCTTTGAATAGTTTGAACTTTCCAAGTGCTTCTTATTTCTCTCTGAGAAAAGTAACCCAACACATTCTAGAATAATCATCAATAATTAGCATGAAATATCTATCACCTTGTAAGCTTCTAGTTCTAGCTGGACCACATAAATCAGTGTGAATTAAATCAAGACCATTATTGGATTTTTTTGGAATACTTTTGAAACTAGCTCTAACTTGTTTTCCAAATTGACATTCCTTACAAATTGTATTCTAACGTTTCACAATTTTAGGTAGATCTCTAACTGCCTTAGAAGTACTGATTATTACCATGCAATCAAAGTTTACATGACATAGTCTCTTATGCCATAACCAACTTTCATCTATATGTGCAATTAAACATGCCTTTTCACTGTTATTCAAATGAAAGATATTGCTTCTAGTCTGATTACTCGTTGCAATTTCCAAACCAGTTCTATTCATGATTTTACATTTTCCATTTTTAAATTGTAACTGAAATCCCTTCTCAACTAATTGACCAACACTTAAAAGATTATGCTTTATCCTTCAACATAGTAGACATTGTCAATGTTATGCTTACCATCAAGAGATATTGAACCCTTACCTTTGATTGAACAGACTTTGTCATCTCCAAATCTTACTAAACCTCCATTGTATTCTTGAAAGTTCAAGAATTTACCTTTGTCTCCAGTCATATGATGTGAGCATCTTGAGTCAATAATCCATTCATCCTTTGTTTCAACTTTAGCTACTAGGGCTTGTTCTACTGGTTGAGTAGTAGGTGTTAGTTGATCTTCTGTCATAGCAACAAAAACCAATCCATTGTCTACTAGATCCTCATCAGAATCATCAGTCACACCTTCATCAGGAATGTAACAAGATTTATCTTTGTTCTTCTTAAATTTGTATCTCTGATATTCAGGATTAGGCTTGTATGTTCTTCTAGCTTCTTCTCTTAGTCTAGCATGTCTATCAGGGCATCTTGAAGCCATATGACCAATCTTATTGTAGTTAAAACATTTAAAGAGTGCTTTACCTTCATACTTACTTCCAATTGGACCTTTTGGCATTTTCCTTGCAAATAGTGCTTCAAGTTCTTCAAGCTCTTCATTCTCCTTTCTGGATTCTTCAAGTTCTCTTGCATAAAAGGCTCTCTAGTCTGATTTGTCAAATGATGGAGTAGATGATGTTGATTCTTTAAAGGCCAAATTAGTCTTTATAGTAGCAACATGACCAAATTCCTCAATTTCAAAGGCTGAAAGTTTTCCAATCAATGTATCCCTAGTTACTGATGTATTAGGCATTGTTCTCAACTCATTTATAGTAGTAACCTTCATTTTATATGTCGGTGGCAAACCTCTTAAGATTTTTGAAACAATTTCATCCTCACTCAAGGTTCCTCCATAATATTTAATACCCAAAACAATTTCATTTACTCTTTCCATAAAAGTAGAAATCCTTTCATCCTCTTCCATTTTCAAATGTTCATACCTTACTTGGAAGCTTTCAAGTTTTGCAATTTTGACTGTGGAATCTCCTTCATTCAGTGTTTCCAGGTGATCCCAAATAGCTTTAGTAGTAGACCTATCTGATAATCCCATGATTTGTTGATCACATCATAAAGCAATGATGTTGATATTTTCTATTGCCATCAATGCCAAAGGGAGATATTGTTGGCATTTGCATAAAGCTTGTATTAATGATATGTTATGTTATCATTGATGTTAATTGAACCAATAATGATATTGTTGATATTGTTGTTATTGTTGATATTGTCTTGTAACTGGTAGGAAGAGCTTTGTGAAGGTTATTGTGAATCGGTATGTAAGTTTGCGAGTTGAACCGGTAAATTGGAGTAAAAGGTTAAACCCTTTCTATGTTATGTAATTGGTAAATCCTACTAGTTGTTTTTGTTAAACCCTAACCTATTAAGGTTGTTGAATTGGTTATGTTGGTTTATGATCTGATGGTTACACGTAAGGTAAATGTATTAAGATAGTTCAGATTGTTTTGGCACATTTGATTATTTTTCTAGGGAGGGAGAAAAATGTATTGCATCTAATGCAAACACATGATGAGTTACTGAGCTTGATGAAGTGGTAATCAAGGAGCGGTTGAGGTTTTCTTGATTGATGTGAAGAGATTTCTATGAAATCCAATTGTCATTCTTGTACCAACTTGTTTGTAATCTCGATGTTGAGAAGATTATATTTTTGTTATGTTATCGGCGTAATTGATTTGTACTTAAGGTCGATGAAGTTGTTTTGTTTTAGTGTTGACAAGAATTGATACAAATCAGTTGAGTGTGTAGTTGCCGAACCAGAATGAGTCTATAGTTTGAGTAAAGATAGATAGAAGCTTAAATGGATCTAATCAAGCAAATGAAGTACTATTTAGACATATCAAAAAACTCATGTTGTTTTCTAACAATTACAACAGAATTAAAATCCCCTAATCAGGTAAGCTCTAACAAGGTGGTCCATTAGTTTGGATTCTGAAATCCTCTACTGAGGTTACTCCTTATAGGGTATTTTCTTCTAACAAGGCATTTGTATTCAATCCCTTAACCGGATGATTCCTAACAGGATCAGTTCTTAACAGGACTGTTTTAAAAGCTTTAACAGGCTTGGCTCCTAACAAAGAAAACTTCAAAAGAGTTCACATATTATCTGTTAGGTCCTGGAGACAACTGAGAGGGGGGGTGAATCAGTTGTCTAATAAATTCAAACCAAAAACTTATTAACTAACTTAATGCTTAATACCGGTAAACCAGTTAAGTATGCCGACAGATAGTGTTAACAGTAAATTTCTATACCGGTAAGGATTAATGCATGAAACATATACATAAAGTCATCCACAACACATGGCACCAATATTTATATGTGGAAACCCTATAAAGGGAAAAACCATGGTGGGAAACCTTACCCACAATTAGATGATACTACTGTAGATAGTAAGTGTACATAAATGGGGTCTGCACATGCAAAAAGGCCAAGAGCTCACTACTCAATCACAAAATGGGAGTCACACTGACTATAGTTGGATGGTTAAATCCAATAAGAATGTACTATAAAAAATAGCATCTTCATATGCTAGATTTAGTAATGGTGTAATGCTGATATGCTTCTACAAAAACCTAACTTCACCTTCAAATGATGTCTTCGCATATATCCTTGCTTGATCTCGCATATACCTTCACATAATTCTTTTTTGCATTCCACACTTGATCTTACAAATAAGATCTTACATTTATACCATACCATAAGACCAATTTTAGTAGGTTGTCTCTACAAGATATTATAATAAAAACATTTTACAAACAATATAATATCTGATGCAATAATCGATTAAACATGTCGGCTTAATGCATTTACAACAATAATAAATCATCTTCATAGCATGCCATGCTGATCTGGAAAAGATAAACCTGCCGGTGTAACCCTAGATAACCTAGACCTATTTGCCGGTAAAAGAAAATATGCAAATATGAATATACCAATGATTATTTCTCCAAACCAAAGTGTCCACATGATGTCTTTGACATTACCAAGTGTCTTCCATATCATTCTAGGTACCGGTAAAGAATATATCCTATCGGTGAACCATATACCAGTAACTGTTGCACAGTTTACTTGCTTGCCATTGAATGTTGCTAGATCTTCAAAGTAGGTGTTGACATTAATGACAAAACCATACCAAAATACCAACATTATCTTGTGAGTCTCATCTCACTATGTTTTTTACCTATTTAGGTTTTCCACGTATAAATACGTGTATCATGTGGTGAATGTTTTTGTGATTATGATTTTATTGTTAATTTGATTAACTATTTCTAATAAGGCATGATAACCAGAAGCATTGAGAAATGAAGTATTGACATATGAGGAAGAATTTGAATGTTTACAAGTTAAATGATGTTTATTGTTAAGTTTTTGTAACAGTTAATCGGTTGATGTTGAATATTGTTATGAGTATTGATTGTGACAATGATATTTCATTGATAATTTTACTTTGAGAAATTGAGTTTGAGTTTGGGAAGTTTGTATCAATTTTTCTAGTTATTGATTCACCCCCCCTCTCAGTAATCTACCAGATACTTATTCTTTCATCATACCATCACATTCTGCCTTTGTCTTCTCAATAAATCATCCAACTGTGCAACACTAATCCTAAATTTTTCTTTATACTCACTTGTTGTAGTCAAATAATCTATCAGAGTAGTTATTTGTCTTTCAAGCTCTTATTCATTATTCTGTGGGTGTGCCAAATTAGTTCTCAACAAATTATTTTCACGAGTCAATCTACCACATTCTTCCAATTTGTTCTTTAGAGATATAGAAAGATTTTCTTCCTTCTTTTCATCCTCAATATCTTTTGATAACCTCATAGTCAGGTTTTGCATTTCATTATTCATGAGCATGTTAGCTTGACTCAGATTCTGACATTGTTCCTTAAGTACATTTTTCTCTTCATCATCCTAGTTTTGCAAAAGTTTCTTTATCTTAGCTTGAGCAGATGATAACCTTTCTTGTAAAACAAGAATAAATTCATTTGAAGAATTCAATTCATCTTGCAATTTTAGGTTCTTTATCCTTTCAGCATCATAATCCTCAAGTGTCATGTCAATTTTCTTCTCCATATCCATGTTCAATGTGTTAGGATTCCCAAAGATACCAAGAGGGGGGTGAAACAGTATCTAACTGGTTAGCAGATTTTGTGATCTTATTAAACAAATTGCATTCCAAAATAGTATACTGGTAAACAAGAATTAATGCAGTAAATAAGAACAATAAGAACAACATAGAAAGTGCACCATAACAAAATATTTTTAATGGGGAAACCAGGTGTGGGAAAAACCTCGGTGGGATTTGTGACCCACAATATTCACTTACTAGCCAATAAATGAATATTACTTAAAATAGGGGCTTGCACATGCAAGAAGGCCAACTGCCTAAAGCTCACTGCTTAATTACAAAAAGAAGTCTCATTGACATACAAAATGGATTATGCAAATCCAATATAATGTACTTCTTCGGTTCAGCATCTGCTATGCCAGGTTCAGTACCGATTTAAGCTCACACAATAACCATAAACCTTACTCCAAAATCTCTTAATATTCACATGTCCGCATCTTCCTCTTACCTTCTTACACAAATGACCTATAAGATCTCATAATTATATATGAGTCCTATTACAATTTTCCTTGTTGTCTTACAAAAAGATATTACAATGAAATAAAAAATGTAATAATCAAAATCCTGTCAGCCAGGGTGTCAGTAATCATCTTTGCTGCTGTCGGTAAGGTATTTGCCAATGCCATAAGATTGCAAGGTTGCCGTCAATGACAATACCTTCTCTGTGAGCTTGAATTTCATCCTCAGAATGTTAGCTATAATAAGTTAGTTTCACAAAATACAATGGAAATGCATACAGGAAATCCAAAATCCACCAATGAAACTAGATGAAATATATACTAAAATAGAACATTATTTTACCTTCATGGCTTATGTCTCATTGTGTCCTAACTCCACTGTTCCTGGTTGTAGATGGTGTGCTCTCAGACAATGCATTGTTGACTTCCAAGATGGCATATGAAGAATGGACTAATAACTTGTAGTTAATTGATGCTATGATATGCAAATGCTTCATGATTATGCTAAATGATTATGCTAAATGATACTATATGATAATTTATATTTGCTTAAAAACTAAAATTCACGGATGCATATGATTAGCTTGCAAAATGCACTTGCAGTCTCACTCTCTCTTAACTGAAGCTCTTGATTTTATAGACTTTGAGAAGATTAGATGATGTGGCTCAGATCAATGGTCTTGATCAGATCTATAGATTTGAATGGCTGTGAGCAAAGATGAAGGTTGAGAGAAAGGGGGAAGAAGAAGAAAAGTGTCACTCATCTCACCTTGACTGGGTTGCTGACTGAGAGAATCTAGGGATGGTTGGAGGAAATTTAGGCATGAGAGGAAAAGTGGACTCAAGTACTTCCTAAGATGTAGGGGTGTTGGAGAGAATATAGGAAATGGTTAAGAAATATGTGTACGTACACAATTTTCATTAAGTTTGGAAATTGGAGATTGTAGACGTATAAAAATGACCACATTCCTAAATGAATATTTTATGTTCATTTCCCTATTTAATTAAATCCAATTTAATTAAATTATCCACATTCTTCTATTTAATTAAGTAAATCACTTGATTAAATTCACTATACCATTTAATGAATAAATCATTTTATTCAATTAAATCCCCCTAGCCATTTTTTATTAAATTCAAATTTAATTAAATAGTTATCCTAAATTGAATAAATCAAATTTATTTAATTACAACCAAATTGAATGAAAATCAAATAATTCAATTAAATCCTATTATCCCCCATCCACTTGCAAAATCCCAAACCCCTTCCTAAATCCTTCTAGAATCTTCTAATCGATTCTAATTAACCTAAACCCCCTCTAAACTTTGTCACATCCCTAAGCAAAGGGAGGTCACTTCTCAAATGGCCCAAAGTCTTGGATAACCATTGAAGGTTTTCAACCTTCAACCACCAAAACCCCCAAAGTCTTTGAAAACCATTGAAGGCTTCCAACCTTCAACCACTTAATCCCCAAAGTCTCCAATAACCATTAATGGTTATTTCAAACCCTCCCACATGGTTAAAACATTTGTTTTGACTCAACCTCTACCCAACCCAAGGGTCTCATCAGGTCATTAATGCTTTGACCATGATTATCTCTTAATCATTTGCACAAAGGTTTATCCTTGGATTAACTCTTAATCCAGTGGGTAAACCTAACTTAGACTTGACCCTTAGCCTTTAGATAACCATGAGGTCTCCTCAGGCCTTTAATGCCTCCAACCTCTTCTTTCAACCCAATCTGATGTGGACATTTGTCACCATGCCATTGGTGTCAATTGTGCACATGGATCCCCAACTTTCAAACCTGGCCCTTGATTAAACCTTTCAATCCTGACCATCCATTGCCCTATTTGTGCTATAAATAGAGCCCTCATTCCTCCATTCTTAACAATCATCTTTCAAATTTGAAGCATCACACTTATGCTCAAATTGTTTCAAACTTTCATATCATCTTATGCTCATCATTTAGCCTCTCTTTAGATCAGAATTAATCATGAATATGCATATTAGAATAAGTTCTTTATCATTTTAGCTCAATCATAGATTAAATATAGTATGCTAGGATAATCTTCATACTAATCTCGTCATCTTACCATTTAGTTTGTTGCATTTCTAGCATCTTATCTAGCTTATAACACATCTCATCTTAAAAATAGTTAAAATCTCTCTCGTTCTCATATTTGCCATCCCTAAGCCATTTTGCTTAGTAATCTGAGAGCAAAACATTGGTTTGAGGGACATTGTGAGATAGAGAACCATGGGACCCTCCTTGGGAAGCTGAGTAACGCATCGTTACTCCATAGCTTGCATCAAGAAGTCCTGTGTGTGTGTGTGGATTGGTATTTACCGTAATTTTTCACATATTTAGTTTTATTAATCCATTTTTCCCACATACATTTCTGGCGCCCACCGTGGGGCACGCACCCCAATAACCTATCATTTTTTGAATTTGAAGAGTTTTGCAGGTACGCGGGAAACTAGAATTAGCGCGTCAAAGACATATTTTAGCGCATCCACCAAATAGTTTAGCGCTTCTAGCCTACTGTTTAGCGCGTGGGCTTTCTGTCTTAGCGCGTTAAAACTGTTCCTTAGCGCATAATACTATTTAACAAATTTTCCTGTAGGTATCGACGCCGACGGAACACAGATTAGCGCTTCTACATGACAGACTAGCGCATAGACCCATAGATGTAGCGCTTCACCTACATATTCTAGCGCGTATAAACAGACAGTTAGCGCATGAAAATTCACCATTTTCTGAGAAAAACCGAAACACAGATCAGCGCGTCTATTTGATAGATTAGCGCATAGCCCCAATATAAAAGCGCTTATCCAGATTCTTATAGCGCATCTAAACAGAAAGTTAGCGCATTAAAATTGCAAATTTCCCAAAAACAGTCCGCTGAAAACCCAACCATAAATTAGCGCATCAAAGCCACAGAGTAGCGCTTCGGAGAAACAGGATAGCGCATGCAAACGGGACAGTAGCGCATCCACCGAATATTGTAGCGCGTACAGTTTGTTCTGTAGCGCATCAACAACAAAACCAACAAAAAGATTGTGTAACCGAATAAATAATTTTAGACTTGTGGAAGTCCCCCGAAACAAACTAACCGATTTCTTTTGCAGGATTTTTAACAAATTTCTTGCAGGAAAAGCGAGGAGATTTGTTTTACAAGCAAAACATTTTTCCTTTCGTTGACCTCGAAAATCGAAATTTGCTTTGTTGACGATCTATTTTCCATAGATTAAATAATCATTGCTATAAAGGGTTAAAAAGAACACCATGCTGATTGGAGCAACATCTCCAAATAGAGGTTAGCAAACCATTGTCTTGAAGGCTAAAAAGAACAACTTATCTGCCGTGTATCGAAAGTGGAAGGTATATGCTCTCCCCTTAACTGGGTGACCAAAAAGCCAAAACACTCTTATGCTTTCTTTTATTCAAGCAATAAATCCTTTAGCAGGCCTGCCTTCCCGAGGAGTTGCACTCAACTCTTAAAGCCGTTTATGGCCGGTGTAAAGGGAACGACCTAAGTGGGGAACGACTTTGACGCCAAGAATTCCAACCCACTATAATCAAATGTGGAAAGTGACGAAAGTCCTTTTCAACGGTTGCGCGCAGCGATTAGCCTTCCCCCAGTATCCTTGAGATACGTAAAGCCTTTGTTCTAAAGGTTGGGAAGCCTCCTGAGGGAGTTTATCACTGACGGCCGAACGGGAAGCCTGATTAAGAACCTTAGCATTAGAAACTTCGAGCTGAGTCAGTATCCAAACATTTGTAACATCATAGTGCAAGGGTGGGGAAGAATCCGCCCACAAGATTACTCACCATATATCTCCCAAGATAACTACTCAACTGTGAAGCAACTCACTTTGGGTTAACTTCTGGCAAAAGGCAAAAAAACGGGCGCCCTCTAGGGGGTGACACGGCTGTTTGAGCTGACGGAGTATCGAGACTAGTGAGCTATGATGTTGCTTATGACCCTTGAATAAAGAGTCTTTCTAAAGTGTTTATCTTGTATCCAACCTGTTAAAACATTGGGGATTCGAAAACATCCTCGACAGAACATACACTTTATGTTAGATTAAATAAAATGATTATACTTTGTGTGCCGTGTTTACATTTTGTATTTTAAAAAATCATCCATCCTATTTGATAATTCTCTCAACAAAAATCAAAAACATCACAAAAGCAACCAGAGGAAAAATCAAGGCAGTTTAGCACGTGAGAACAACATATTAGCGCGTCAAATAGTTACTTTAGCGCATCTGAAGAACAAAATAGCGCGTCCAACAAAAACAGTAGCGTTTCAACTGAAAGTAAAACAAAGACCAAATATTTTAGCGCGTGTAACGAGCATCTTAGCGCGTGGGATCTCTTCTTTAGCGCATCAACCAAGCCAGTTAGCGCGTAAAAGTCATAGTGTAGCGCGTCAATTTCTCGAAAATTTCATAACAAAATTCAAAAAAATCTGTTTTAGCGCGTATAACGAGCATCTTAGCGCGTGGGATCTCTTCTTTAGCGCATCAACCAAGCCAGTTAGCACGTAAAAGTCACAGTGTAGCGCGTCAATTTTCCGAAAACTTCACAACAAAATTCAAAAAAAATCTGTTTTAGCGCGTATAACGAGCATCTTAGCGCGTGGGATCTCTTCTTTAGCGCATCAACCAAGCCAGTTAGCACGTAAAAGTCACGGTGTAGCGCGTCAATTTCCTGAAAACTTCACAATAAAATTCAAAAAAATATGTTTTAGCGCGTATAACGAGCATCCTAGCGCGTGGGATCTCTGCTTTAGCGCATCAACCAAGCCAGTTAGCGCGTAAAAGTCACAGTGTAGCGCGTCAATTTCCTGAAAACTTCACAACAAAATTCAAAAAAATCTGTTTTAGCGCGTGTAACGAGCATCCTAGCGCGTGGGATCTCTGCTTTAGTGCATCAATCAAACCAGTTAGCGCGTAAAAGTCACAGTGTAGCGCGTAAATATCAAAAAAACTTCACAGCAAATTTCAAAAAAAAAGAGTCTATTTTAGCACGTCTAACGAGCAGCTTAGCGCGTGGAATCTTTGTTTTAGCGCATTAACCAAATTAGTCGGCGCGTGGAAAATACAGTTTAGCGCGTGCATATTTCACAGTCAACCACACAAAATTTTCCAGAATCAATTGTTTAGCACGTAACCAGGGGCAGAGTAGCGCGTAGATAAATAGTTTTAGCGCATTGAGAGAATTTACTAGCGCATCGAACAACTGTTTTAGCGCATGAGAAAGAGGAGAAAAACAGAGAGTTGGAAAAACCAAAATTTTTGAAAATCTCAAAAAATTTCAAACACAGTTTTTCATCAAAACACGTTTTTCATCAAACCAGAGTGACAGAAACAAGCCATAAAACTATTTTTCAAGACAAATTTGCGTCAAACAAGGTTGTCCAAATCTGAAAGCGAATCAAGCATTAGAGGACGTCTTTTCTATCATAATCCGGAAACTTGTCATCATCAGTGTCAATTCAATCCTTTAAATATCTTACGGATCTCATCTCAAAAACACTTGTCTAGAAATTTTCCAAATTGTCAAATTCAGTTTCCAGATTGGGAAACTCTTATCCATATCATTTGACATACTTTATCGTGAAGGAATAGCTAAACCTTCATTCTGATAAAGTAAAATTTAAAATTTTCAAAACAAGAATCAACTGAGTCCAAATCAATCAAAGGAAATCATTGGTCACTCATGCATGACTAATCGCCTTATTCTGAGAAAGAAGAACCTCTATCGCAACATCACGTTAAAGAAACAGCAACCAAGCTTTTCCAAATTCATCAAGAGAAATAAATTTTTATACATCAATCGTCAACTCTTCAAATCCCATCGGGTATTTCTTTATCACGTCAAACGTTATATCCAAAACAAATCCAGCAACTTTGACAAAGAACCCCTGAAAACAAGAGCATACTGTCAAAAGTCTGCTTTTAATCAAAAGATAAACCGCGGAGGAAAAATCAATCCAGCATTCCTGCCCGACGAGTGCATCACATATAACACACCTAGACCAGAACCACCAACACCAGAGCAAAACATCAATGAGGACTTTGTTCCTTTCATCACTGAAAGTTTCTATTGAAATGCCTATCACTCGTTCTCAATGAAACAAACAAAGCGAGACACCCGCGGAATCAAGTATGAATCGCAGGTTATCAAATCCTTTTGAAGTTCCATCTTCAGAAGATCCTGAAATTACTGATGCAATTCTTCAGGAATGCCAAGAAAATCCTTCATTCCAAAAACTCATTGAAAAACTCATGGAAAATGACAAAGAAAAATATCTGCTTATGCTTACAAGCAAAGGTGTCAAAATTCCTGAAGATTTCGACGCAAATGTCTTTCAAACAGGATCTCAACAATACACATATCAAGAACAACAAAGGGAAGAAGAGACTCGCATACCTGAACAACGTATTCCAGAACAACATATACCAGAAATGCGAGTACCTATGTTCGAAACCCCCGAACAACACATACCATTTGCTACACCTTTTCAAATGAGAACAAATCCAAGGGAAGAACTCTTCCCTTGGCAAGATAATACGCCTTTGGTTGCTCTTACTCAACAGATGCAAATATTGCAAAGACAAATGCATGATATGCAACAAGGGACAACAGTGCGGTATTCTATAAACGAAATCTGTCCTTATCCATTTGACAGAAGCTTAAACATGATACCTTTTCCTCCAAACTCAGACATTCCTAAATTTGATAAATATGATGGGAAAGGTGATCCTCGAGATCATGTTCGAGAATTTTGTACTATGAGTCTTGAATTTGCTCATAATGACACGTATCTGATGAGGTTATTCCCAAGAAGCCTGGGAGGACAAACAATGGAATGGTTATCCAAGATTACACCACCTGTTAGATCATTTGACGAATTAGTCAACAAGTTCATCACCCATTATTCTTACAACATCCAACATGCCATAACCATGTTAGATATCTGCAACACCAAACAAAAGAACAATGAAACATTCATGTTATTCCTTCAACGTTGGCGACGCATGGTATCAAGATATCCTCGCGATATTCCTGAAAGAGAGAAAATGGAAATCTTCATTGATAACTTGAATGGGGAAATGAGTTACAGACTCAAACTTCAATGCATCCCATCTTTTGACAAGTTAATTGAAAATGGCATCCAAGTAGAGGAAGCTTGTGTCAAAAAGGGAACACTCAAATTCTACAAAGAAGGAATGAACTCATCAAACTACAATAACCAAAACAATACCAATCTAGACAAAACTCGATTTTGGACTCGAAACAAAAACGACGGCAACAATGAATCCTACGATCCTAAATCTAAACAGCCAGTGCTTGCTTTATCAGGAAATACTCAGAATACGAAAAATCCTAAAAATGCTACTCCCAATACACCCAACAATACTCAAGGACAACTCAACACCAACAATGCCAACGATAATCAAAACAAAAATCTGAATCCAGGGCCTAACAACAATTCACGCAACAACACCAACAATTTCCATAAGCGTATTTTCACACCATTGGGCCAATCATTAGAGTCCGCATTCAGAGAGCTGTTAGCAAACAAGGTTCTTTCTTTACCTCCAATCAACAATTATGAACCCCCGATCAAACCACCTTGGTGGAATGATTCCCATTATTGTGATTTTCATCGAAACAAAGGTCATAGAACAAACGAGTGCATGAGATTGAAACACATAATCCAAGACATGATTGATCGAGGGGACTTAACAGTGGATGGTCTCAAAACAAATAATGATCACGAAGCCTTCAAAGATCCTTTACCAAATTATAAAGATAGAGCATCAACTTCAAACGATACCCGCAGAGCTCATATTAATCACATCTACAACAACACAATCAATCACATATCAGCTGAAAACCATCAAGTCAATGTTATAACCATTCAAGATAAACGTGATCATGAATCTGTCAATGTAACAACCCGGACCCAGAAATATGTCTTAAAGGGGCATACTGCACCTCCAACCACCACACCCAAGATCCAATACGACTTAGTTACTCAACTGCGAAAAACTCTGGCTCAGATATCTATCCTGGAATTGTTAAAGCTATCTCCAAGACACAAAGACATATTGGAGCAAGCGCTTTTAGAAACAAATGTACCTCAAAATCTGGATACAGACAAATTCCAAGCTATGGTGGCCCACATGACAGAGTCTCATAACCTCACTTTCTCAGAGCATGATAATACTTCATTGAGTCATCCGCATAATACTCCTCTACATATTGAAGTCATTGTTTGCAAACACCGTGTCAAAAGAGTCTTAATAGATGGAGGAGCCGGACTTAATATATGTACTTTAAAGCTTATCCGTGCACTAGGTTTCTTAGAAGAATCTATTGATCCTTGTAAAAAGATTACCATAAAAGCATATGATGATGAGGAACGGTCCTCTAAAGGAACAGTAATATTACCTATTCAGGTAGGCCCAGTGCAAAAGGATACTATATGTCAAGTTTTAGATATTGATCTCACTTATAATATCTTACTAGGCCGACCCTGGATACATGAAATGCAAGCAGTACCTTCTACATACCACCAGTGTGTCAAATTTCCTTATGATGGACAGGAAATCTCCATATTAGCTGATCACAATCCATTTCAACATTGCAATACAATGGGGGCAGCCCAAGACAGTTTGGTTCCTTATAACAGCGAAAAGCAATAGTCTTCGACACTTGATCCACCACTGCAAAATCCAACTCCTTATGGGGAGATTTCAAACAGAAAATGCAAATCAAAGACCAAGGCATGGGCGAATACTCTATGGAGCCTTTGTGTTTAACCAAATTGCCAACATCACCTAGATCACATGGTTTACCTACTCTATCAATACATCAGGCAACTCAGCCCATAACTAAATTTAATGGTACCTTCGTCCAATTGGGGACTCTAGCACATGAATTAGAAGATAAAGATTTTCTTAACTGGCTATACAAAGATGAAGAAGAAGCTAATAGAGCAGCCGCTCTAGACATTGTTCTACCAACACACTTGTATGGAAAAGGCTACCTGATCATGAAACAAATGGGATATGGCGGTAAAGGACCTATTGGGAAACGCCAAGAAGGAGTCACTGAACCTATAGATCTTCCTTCACAACCGAGTAGAAATAAAGCAGGATTAGGTTCTACATTCACTTTCCTATTAAAAAGGCCGCCAAATACAAATACAAAACCTCAATGGAAAGAAAAGAAGAAATACAAGGAAGAATCATGGCAGGAAGCTCTCTTTGAATCAGCAGAAACAATCCGTAAGGCAAGAGAACGTCAAGATCAGAAGATACATCAGGGAAAGATTCTGAATCATAAGAAGGCCATATCTACAGCAGTGGCTCATATTCACACACTAGTGGCTCAAGCACCAATCCTATCATCACAAGCACCCATCATTCCTCCCCAAGGAAGCACAATATATGAACAAATCCAGAATGTAGAAGATGGATCAGATACAGAATCCACACAAAATGTCAAAATAGTATCTATCATCAAGGATTTATTTTCGCCATACAACATACCTGTCTACAACACAGATAGAATTTGGGATGATGCCTATGAGACTGATTCAAATGAATATGAATGGGGTACCTGCTCTGACGCTACTACAAATATCCCCGATGATACTGATTTCATATCCATTTCTCAAGAAGAACATAACGCAGAAGATAGACCTCTTGAATTTGGACCACAACATATCTATGACGTTCAGGAAAGCGAACAGCAATATTACGAACAAGTCTATGTAGAAGATGATACCATCGAAGACCTCGATGAAACCCTAAATTTCTTTAAAAACAAGACCCATCACGATGATAACTCTATTCTAACACTTACAGTAGCTGAACTTGACCCACCCCATGATTCCTTACCACTTGTCTTCCTGGATCTCATCGACTGGACTGAACCTGAGACTCATGATATCCCAATTTTTCCAGATGATGAATCTATTATCCACTACCTATGTACTGTAAATCCCGGAATAGGCTCTACCAGTGAACCGCATAACGACGTCTGTTCTTCAGGGAGTGCCAAGTCTCTCAGTCGCAAAAATGAATCAAATAATGAATCTAATGCTGAAAACCAGTCAATGGCAGCAATGGATCCCAAAAAAGTAAAAATAAAGGACGCATCTGAGGGTGAAAACCTTTTTAAGGCACCTAATGATGGGAGACTTGACACTCTTCCTGAACATTTTCATGAACGATCACCCATATTGATTGAGCCCACTCAATCAATCAACATTGGTACCACTGAAGCAGTCAGAAACATTCACCTTGCAGAATCTCTGACCAAAGAGGAAAGATTGGCATTCATCATCTTCTTTAAAGGACAGCAAATTAACTTTGCCTGGTCATATGCTGATATGCCTGGAGTGGACCCACACCTAATCATGCATCACTTGTCCATCTCTGCAGGGGTCAAGCCAGTCAAGCAGAAACTACGAAAGATGAATCCACAGATAGCACTCATGGTCAAAACGGAATTAAAGAAATTATTAGATGTCGGATTCATCCGACCTATTGACTATGCAGAATGGATTTCTAACATTGTTCCAGTCTCAAAACCAGATGGTAGTATCAGAATATGCACCGACTTCAGAGATGTCAATAAAGCTTGCCCAAAGGATGACTTTCCTCTACCAAGTATTGATATAATTGTAGATCTCACAGCAGGCCATGCAATGCTCTCATTAATGGACGGTTTCTCAGGCTATAATCAAATCAAAATAGCTCCTGAAGATCAAGACAAAACAGCATTCACCTGTCCTTGGGGAACATACTATTGGAATGTAATGCCTTTTGGCTTAAAGAATGCCGGAGCCACTTACCAAAGAGCAATGACAACCATATTCCATGATATGATGCACACATTTATGGAAGACTATGTGGATGATTTACTAGCCAAATCTTTCACCAGAGCTGAACATCTTGGCATCCTAACAAAGATCTTTGATCGATTGCAGAAATTCAAAGTCCGACTCAACCCTAAAAAGTGTGTCTTCGGGGTTACATCAGGCAAGTTACTAGGTTACATCGTCTCAGCTAAAGGTATTGAAGTGGATCCAGCAAAGGTACAAGCCATCATGGATATGCCACCACCGAAGAATATCAGTCAACTTTGATCTCTCCAAGGACGACTTCAATCAATCAGACGATTCATCGCTCAACTAGCAGATAAAAGTCTACCATTTAACCACTTGTTACACAAAAATGTGCCATTCAAATGGGAGACTAAATGTGCAGAATCCTTTTACCAAATTAAACAATACCTGATGAATCCACCAGTTCTAGTACCACCAATTACAGGAAAGCCTCTTATATTGTATATATCAACGACAGATGTTTCACTGGGGGCATTATTGGCACAAGAAGATCAACAAGGAAAGGAATGCGCCATATATTACATCAGTAGAACATTGAATGGATATGAGCTCAATTATACATTCATTGAAAAGGCTTGCCTAACAGTTGTTTTTGCATCTCAAAAGTTCCGACATTATATGCTAGCACACACTATCAAGCTAGTAGCCAAAATTGATCCTCTCAAATATTTACTCAGCAAGGCAGCTCTCATAGGCCGATTGGCTAAATGGGTTATGATTCTCAGTGAATTTGACATCCACTACACAGAAAGACGCGCCATCAAGGGACAAGCAATTGCAGATTAGCTGGCTGAAGCACCGCTACCAGGAAAACAAATCATGGACATTGAATTTCCAGACAGGGATGTTTTTGCTCTTTCCTCCAAACAATGGATACTATACTTTGATGGATCCTATACCCAACATGGTTCAGGGGCCGGCATTCTATTCATCACCCCTGAAGGACACACTATGCCAAGATCATACAGGCTTATGTTTCCATGTACAAATAATATGGCTGAATATGAAGCATTGGTCATAGGCATCAAAATGGCCGTCGAATGGAAGATCACAGAATTAAAAGTCTATGGAGACTCACAATTGGTCATCAATCAAATCAACAACTATCAGACAAAGGATGATAAGCTACTACCCTACAAATGGATGGTGGATGATTTCAAACAGTATTTTGTGCACATCACTTTTGAGCAAATACCAAGGTTAAATAACAAAGCAGCTGATGCAATGGCTACGATCGCTTCATTACTACAAATTCCAGAACAACAGAGTCGTTATGAGTTCCTGGTAGAGCAACTGTTCTCTCCCGCCTATGACCATTCTGAATCTCATGTTATATATGCCTTAACCGGTTCAAATTCTCCATTATATGGACCAATATATGACTACCTCAAGCATAATATATTACCCATTGACCAATCCCGCAACCAAAAACGTAACTTTATCCGACAAGCTGCCCGTTACACCCTTACCGCTGATACCTTATATCGTCGGGGTCTAGATGGTACTCTTCTTCGTTCTCTTGATTGTAATGATTCTGATTCAACTTTACACGAGCTTCACGAAGGTATTTGTGGTACACATTCGAGTGGCACTACTCTTGCTAAAAAGCTTCTACGAATGGGATACTACTGGCCTACCATGGAAAAAGACTCATATCATTTCGCCAAGAAATGTCCTAAATGCCAAATCCATGGCAATCTGATACATGCACCAGCACAGGAACTGCAACCATTTACCACATCCTGGCCCTTTTGTCAGTGGGGATTAGATCTGGTAGGCAAAATACATCCTTCATCTTCAAATGGACATAAGTTCATTATAACTACCACAGAATACTTTACCAAATGGATTGAAGCAGTTCCCCTGACCACAGTAACTGGGAAACAAATTGCTTCTTTTATCTTAAATTATCTGATCTGCAGATATGGTATTCCAAGTTCAGTTGTCACAGATAATGGACGACCTTTCAAAAACCAAGATGTGCAGGAACTATGTGAAAAATTCAAAATCCAGCATTGATTTTCTACACCATACTATCCACAAGGAAATGGTCAGGCAGAAGCATCTAACAAAACGATCCTAAAAATCCTTAAGAAAATAGTGAATGATGCAGGCAAAGATTGGCATATACAACTCAATCCAGCTCTTTGGGCCTACAGGACTAGCATCCGCACACCTACAGGGGCAACACCATACTCCTTGGTATATGGATCAGAGGCTATTTTACCCTTGGAGGTAGAAATTCCATCTCTTAGAGTCTCTTTGAAAGGTTTGATTCCAAATGAAGAGTATCGGGTTAATCGACTGCAAGAATTGGAACTATTAGATGAAAGACGCCAACATGCTTATACTCATCTCAAAGCATATCAGCAACGCATGTGCCGGAGCTACAATCATAAGGTCATTCCTCATAACTTCAAGGTTGGTGATCTAGTCTTAAAAGAAAATCCAAGAAACCAGCAAGATAGAGAAAAGAAAGGGAAATTTGAACCTAACTGGTTGGGTCCCTATGTCATCATTTCAGTCTATGGATCAAGTGCCTATCAGCTAACAAATTCTGAAGGAGATGTGCTTGATGATTCAACTAATAGCATTCATCTAAAGAAGTACTATACTTAAAGTAGCCTAGTGCACGGAAAACGCCAAAAAAAAAAAAAAATACAAAACTCCAGAAAAAGTTAAAATGCAAAGTACAATAAAAACAAATGGTGAAAACCTGGTAAACAGGCGCCTTTGTGAAAGGCCGACTCCTTTCTCTCTATCCATGCCATTTTATCCATCAAAACACTCTCGGCCATCGCCCGACACTTATCATCTATCCAGGACAAATTTAGCGTAGTCACTATCCTGAGTTATCCATCTGTATCTATTCTCTTATCGTATTTCACCATGGCTTGGAAATCACTATACGTCATCATATCCAGACCAACACTCATCTAGGGGCATTAAACTGTTCAAAAACTTGCAAACATTCCAAAACATTCCAACTATTGTGAAATCTCAAGACACAGGACATCCAACAAACACAATTGCACTTCATT